>NC_137934.1:40494115-40836615 GCF_963969265.1 Rhamphochromis sp. 'chilingali' | reverse complement strand
AAAGCCGGCATCGTTTCCGAGGAGCCGCACGGCACGGAAAGTGACTCTGACAGTGAAGAAAGTGAACTTGGCATGTTTGATGAAGATTTAGCGCAGCTGTTCAGACACAGAGGATGAGGACTTCGATGGGTTTGATTGATGATAAAAATGTGAGTACCAAACTTTGTTTTGCTCCTGCTTTATTTTTAAATACGCACACTTGTATGCTTGTGTGTTGTTGATGATGACGATTACTGGTAATAAAAATGTGAGTAAGGTACCGAACTCAGGTTTGCTCCCGCTTTATTTTTAAATACGCATACGGTACTTGTATGCGCCCTATGATCCAGTGCGCCTTATGTGTGTGTTAAATACAGTAATGGCACACATAACTGAGACTGCGCCTTTTAGCACAGTGCGCCTTATGGTCGTGAAAATACGGTAATTAAACAACATTGATTAAAATATTAAATACCTGAGTCAGTTTCCGGGTTTTTTAGAGAATCAGTGAAAAGCATAAATCATCACTTTCATGTTTAATAATTAATGATTGAAATGAACTGAATAGCGTTTAGAAGATTTGTTAATTTGTTTGTCTTTTGTTAAAAAGAGTGGTTTCAATAACTTCAGACACACCTTGCAATTGTGCTTATGATGAGTTGGCACTTGGTCTTTTGAAGGTCATAAGCTTCGTTCGGCGTGATGGTCCGGACTGATATATTGCAGGTTTTGACTTTGAGTGCAGAGGGCTAAATGGAAACATGCTTACAGTACATATAATACATATAATCATATAATGCAGGAGAATAAACCAGCTGTTCTCCACAGAACCAGCAAAGGTGTACTCTCAGTGGCAAGGGAACAATAAGAGAACAGCACCACCAAGGCTGGAGACGGAGCAATACTGGAAGAGCATATGGGAGAAGGACGCAACCCATAACGGCAATGCTCAGTGGCAAGAGGATCTGAGGGCAGACCACAGCGACCTCCCTGAACAGGGTCCAGTAACCATCACAGTGGCAGATATCCAAGAAAGGGTCTCCAGTATGAAGAGTTGGACAGCACCAGGGCCCGACATGGTTCACGCCTACTGGCTAAAGAAGCTGACTGCACTCCACGAGCGTCTGGCAGCACAAATGAACCAGCTGCTAGTTAACGAGAGACACCCGGAATGGCTAACTGAAGGCCGGACGGTCCTGATCCCCAAGGAAGGGACCGGTCCCCTCCAACTACCGACCAATAACCTGCCTCAGTACTACATGGAAGCTCCTGTCAGGCATCATATCGGCTAAGATGAACAGGCACATGGGTCAATACATGAACGGGACACAGAAAGGAATTGGCAAGAATACCAGAGGCGCAAAACACCAGCTACTGGTAGACAGAACAATCAGCCGAGACTGCAAGACCAGACTGACCAACCTGTGCACTGCCTGGATTGATTACAAGAAGGCCTATGACTCAATGCCCCACAGCTGGATACTGGAATGCCTAGAATTGTACAAGATCAATGGGACCCTAAGAGCCTTCATCAGGAACTCAATGGGGATGTGGCGTACAACACTAGAGGCCAACTCCAAGCCCATAGCACAAGTTACCATCAAGTGCGGGATCTACCAAGGAGATGCTCTGTCCCCACTGCTGTTCTGCATAGGCCTGAACCCCCTCAGTGAGATCATTAACAAGACTGGCTACGGATACCGACTACGGAACGGAGCAGTTGTCAGCCACCTCCTGTACATGGATGACATCAAGCTGTATGCCAAGAGTGAACGAGACATCGATTCACTGATCCACACTACCAGGCTATACAGCAATGACATTGGAATGTCGTTCGGACTGGAGAAGTGTAGTCGGATGGTAACAAAGAGAGGGAAGGTAGTCAGAACTGAGGGGATTGAACTACCAGAAGGCAACATTGCAGACATAGAGGACAGTTACAAGTACTTGGGGATCCCGCAGGCGAATGGGAACCATGAAGAGGCCGCTAGAAAAGCTGCAACCACCAAGTACCTGCAGAGGGTCAGGCAAGTCCTGAGGAGTCAGCTGAATGGTAAGAACAAGATCCGGGCCATCAACACGTACGCCCTGCCCGTGATCAGGTACCCTGCTGGGGTAATAGGTTGGCCAAAGGAGGAGATAGAAGCCACAGACATAAAGACAAGAAAGCTCCTTACCATGCATGGAGGGTTTCACCCCAAGTCCAGCACCCTGAGGCTGTACGCTAAGCGGAAGGAAGGGGGCCAGGGACTGGTGAGTGTCAGCACCACAGTCCAGGATGAGACAACGAACATCTCAGAATACATTGGGAAGATGGCCCCAACTGACCGAGTGCTCAGTGAATACCTCAGGCAGCAGAAACCCAAGAAAGAGGAGGGAGACGAGGAACCATCATGGAAGGACAGGCCCCTGCACGGTATGTACCACCGGCAGATAGAGGAGGTGGCTGATATCCAGAAATCCTACCAGTGGCTGGACAAAGCTGGACTGAAAGACAGCACAGAGGCACTAATCATGGCAGCACAAGAACAAGCTCTGAGTACAAGATCCATAGAGGCTGGGGTCTATCACACCAGGCAAGACCCCAGGTGCAGGCTGTGTAAAGATGCCCCAGAGACAATCCAGCACATAACAGCAGGGTGCAAGATGCTAGCAGGCAAGGCATACATGGAACGCCATAACCAAGTGGCCGGCATAGTGTACAGGAACATCTGTGCCGAGTATAACCTGGAAGTCCCGAGGTCAAAATGGGAGATGCCCCCAAGGGTGGTGGAGAATGACCGAGCTAAGATCCTGTGGGACTTCCAGATACAGACGGACAAAATGGTGGTGGCTAACCAACCGGACATAGTGGTGGTAGACAAACAGAAGAAGACGGCCGTAGTGATCGATGTAGCGGTTCCAAATGACAGCAATATCAGGAAGAAGGAACACGAGAAGCTGGAGAAATACCAAGGGCTCAGAGAAGAGCTCGAGAGGATGTGGAGGGTGAAGGTAACGGTGGTCCCCGTGGTAATCGGAGCACTAGGTGCGGTGACTCCCAAGCTAGGCGAGTGGCTCCAGCAGATCCCGGGAACAACATCGGAGATCTCTGTCCAGAAGAGCGCAGTCCTGGGAACAGCTAAGATACTGCGCAGGACCCTCAAGCTCCCAGGCCTCTGGTAGAGGACCCGAGCTTGAAGGATAAACCGCCCGCAGGGGCGTGCTGGGTGTTTTTTTTAGTTATATATATATATATATATATATATATATATATATATATATATATATATATATATATATATATATATATATATATATATATATATTTAGCAGTCACCTGGAGCTGCTAAATAAAGGCCGTACAACATTAGAGAACAGACAGTGCACAATGTCTCCAACAAGGCCAGAGCAGGGAGAAGCAGCACCCACTGTTTGTTGTGTGAGGGGAAAGCCCAAATGTAGACATACAAGATTAGTTACTTTTGACCATTAAAAATATTACATCAAAGAGTACACTGCTAAAGCCTGTACTGGGTTTTTATGATGTAACAATGATAATAACTTACGGTGAGAGCACTGCTTGACTCTGCAAGTATGACTGCCACCTTTTCACATATGTATGATTGTTTAGGGCTGTCCGGCGTCACAGTTGAACATGTGTGAGTATTGCATAGCTTGTTTTTATAACCAAACAGTAATTTTGTCCTGTTTAGCTTTGGCTGGCTTTTTGGCCAAAACGCTAGTTTTACATATTTACATATTCACTGTATGTTAACCTAACCTAACTAAATGATGAGGTGACAACAGAGCACAAGTTCACACCGTGAGTAATGGTGAGTAATGGTGTCTTTCACAGTTTTATCACTTAAATTATCCTGTGCAGTAAGAACAGCTTACACAGAAGACTTGTTTTTGTTTGTGTGTCAATATTTGTAGTGTGGGGTGGCTGTAGCTCAGGCAGTAGAGCAGGTCATCTACTGGTCGGAAGGTTGGTGGTTTGATTCCTGGCTTCCCCTAGTCTGCATGCCAAATATCCTTGGGCAAGATACTAACCCCAAATTGCTCTCCGATGCATCCATCGGAGTATGAATGTGTGTGAATGTTGCTATAAAGCACTTAGAAAAATGTGCATGGGTGAATGCACAAGTTGTGTAAAGCGCTTTGACTGCTCAGATGAGTAGAAAAGCGTTATATAAGAACCAGTCGATTTCTTTTATCCTGCTGCTACTGAAATATGTTAACTCTAGGTCTGCAATGGGCCAATATACACCACTGCAAAGCTTTAGACTAGAAACTGAACTGAAAACTCTTCAGTAAAATGATGTACTGCTTCTAGTTTGTTGAGTTGGACAGTGTGTGGAGCTACTACGTATCTAAAGAACCCGCGGTCAGTGTTCTTCTGTAGGTTCGGGCTGTCTCAGTGTCTCTGGTATCTTCATTTAATCCCAGACACTCAGATCAGGGCTCTTTGGTCTGTTTGTCGCAGGACTCCGTTACCTTCCTGTTCTTCTATGGCTGCATCTTTTCTTTTGTCGCCTGCTGCAGGCTGAATCTAGGTCAGTCCAGATAAGAGTACTAACACCTTGAGGCTTTCGCACATGACTCTATCTCTGAGTGAGTGAAATCTCTGAGTGGTTTATAATTTGACTTAAGCAAACATTCAAGTGTGATTGGATCACTCAGAGATATTGTAGTGAATACATCGTGGTGCACAGCTGTAAAGACGGAGGAGAGATACAGGTGAGATCCATCTTTTCATCTTCACCCACGTTCCCCGCACTTGCAGATGGAGAGGAAGATTTCGAGTACGAATGAAACGCAGGCACATTCTTAGGCAGTCTAAATAAAGCTTTTTTTAGCTGAACTCCAAACATACTTCTCCTAAAATAGCTCCCTGGTTGCCTACTACCAAGTAGATGAGTGTTCTGTTTAAGATGGGTGAGACTTTAGCTCGTCACCTTAAATCAGCTTTGTTTGTGCAAACTCATATTACATAAGAAACATCAAACAATATATTTTGCAGCAAGAGAAAAGTTCTAAAAATATTCAAAAAGTGCAACTTTTCCCACAGCAGCAGAGCCCACTGAGTGTTTCTGATAATAGCTGGTTTTCCATCCAATGTACCGGGAATGTTTACTCTTACAAACTTTATTCAGGAGGAAAGAGGTCACTCGAGGTCACTGTGTGCCTGCTTTTACACTGCGGTGAGGACCCTGAAGCAGCAGGTTTTACACAACGATGGTAGATCTCTGCCGTCTCCCTCTCGGTTTTCTCTTCTCCATTTTGTTATATGAATGATGACAAACACAGAGCACCAACGTGCCACTTCGAACGTTTAACAGTGTGTAACTGCTCTACACCAATCCAAAAACAAGATTGGATTTCTGTGATTTGCTGCTTGGTCTTGACTGATAGTGTGTTCAGAGCAAATGCAGAGCTTTCACTTTGCTGACACACAGCATCACACAACACTGGTGCAGATGGGCTCTCGCATCACTAGCAGCTGAACATGTGGGCGGCAGCATAACAGACATAAGCATCTTAAAGACCAGCACTCCGGTCTTTACAATAATGTCGTGAGGTCAGTAAAGAAACTGTTTAAACAACAGGGAAGTATTAAAAACTTGCATGGAGATCTGGGGTGGTGATCCCCATATTTAAAAGGGGGGACCAGCGGGTTTGCACCAACTACAGGGGGATCACGCTCCTTTGGCTTCCTGAGAAGGTCTATGCCAGGGTGCTGGGCGGGACAGTTCATCGATTAGTCGAACCTTAGAAGAAGAATTTCCAGCCAGGATTTGAAACACTGGACCAGCTCTTTATCCTGTCAAGAATATTTGAGAGTGCATTCCTAACCAGTCTAATGCAGGGGCGTAATTTCCAGAGGGGTTAGGGGGGTTCAGACGCAACCAATATAACCCCCCCAATGAAATTATGAAATATCTTGCATAAATAGGCTGTTGATTTTATTTACTCAGCAAAATAGTTGCACGTTTAATCATTTACCAGATTTATTTATTTATTTAGACAGAGCTCTTGACAATGTTCAGCACAAAGTTACGCCCATGTCTACATGTGTTTTGTGGACTTGGACAAAGCCTTCAGCGGAGCCCGTTGGGACGCTTCAGGAGTATGTTGTGTCCGGCCTGTTGCCACGATCCTGTTGTTATGGTTCAAAATATTGGGGGTGGAGACAGGAGAAACACCACAATAACAACACTGGTCCGGCCGGGTCAAGTCAAACGATGATTTTAATGGTCACACACGTGGGAGATGGAAACTGTATGCAGACAGCCTCAGATCTCATCACAAAAAACACATCTCCATAGTTTTGTAAAAATCAGGGTATTAGAACGCCCCTTCATGCGTAATGACAGATCAAAATAGGTTCCAGACATTAGTCACAGTTACAGTTTTTTCTGAATGCTTAAATAGCTGTTGATAATCATTTTCTGTGTTTGCATGAAAAGCCACTGCCAGTCTGCAGCTGGCAGCCTCATGAAATCACACCATCAGATTAAAGCTGGCTGGCTGCTTATCAGACAGGCCACTGACATCTCTGGCTGCCTGAACTTGTTGCTTGAACAAAAAAACTCAGGTGTGATTCTTACCATAGTTAATTACCGCCACATTCCACCAAACAGCAGTCGGGTTTGATCTCCTCCAGCTTAGCATTGGCCTGGAAACCTGACTCACATTCCTGCCATGACAAAGACCCCCACACCTCACTGCCTCGTGCATAACACAGTCTGACAGAATGCGCCAAGCACACTGGGAATGCTCACCTTACCCACTTCCAAGGTTTGCCAGGAGCTAATTCACTGCAATATGTGCCCACACACACACACACACACACACACACACACACACACACACACACACACACACACACACACACACACACACACACACACACTAAAACCCCCAACTTCAAAGCCTTCAAGCTTAACATGCCACGGCTGACATGATTGGGCAGTCAAAGTTGCTTCCAGGATTCGTTAACTGCTCGCTATGTGATAGATTTAAACACAACAGAATAACTGTGAGAGGGGGAAGTAAGCTGAAGGGGGGAGCTAACAAGTTCCACATGGTTTTGGTGGATGAGATAAGTGTGCCATATTTGTGACTCAAAGGCAGCAGGCTGGCACGAGATAAAGAGCGATTGGCCTTCACGCTTGCCTTTTCATTTCTCCTCCTCTGCCTTCAGATGAGAGCTGGATTGTGTTCAGGCAGCTGGAAACCTGGAATGCCTACATACTGGTCACTGCTGCTCGCTTCTCTCTGTTTCTAATTAGTTTGTCTCATTTGAGGCTGACAGTAAACTGCAAGCAGGCCTGTCTTTGTAGGTCATTATGCTCCAGCGGGCTGGATTTTCTTTATCCAGCAGTTTGGTCTCTGGCTAGATGAACAGCCCTGGGTTCAGCCGTGAGGGAGCCCCTCACTGAGGTATTCGATGGAGATACACATCAAGTGGAATGCTGGCCTGGAATGCCGAGCGAATTTTATTGATTTCGATCCACTGATAGCACTCGAACGCCGAGGCGTGAGAATCAAAGCTGCTTTGAAGGTCAACTGTAGAGGCCACTTCCAGATCTTAAGCTGACTTTTAAACAAGGCCAAGACACTGGATATGTACCCCTCTTTCAGACTTGTGTTGCATTTATAAGAATGAAGTCATGGAACAAAAGAGTTTGTTAATGTCAGGCGCTCTCAGCCAACAACCACTGTTAAACGCAGTCTTTCAGATCTGTTGCTTTATTGGAAAAACACCACCATGCTTTGCACACATTTGTCTTAATTATTTGACTGATATTTTTTCTTTAACTGGACAACTGTGTATATAAATGAGTTTTTGAACGGCAACATCGTTGGAGAAGCAAGTCTCTGAACTCGGCAGCCTTCTTGAAATGCCTCCAGGCGCTTTTATTCGGGTGCCTGAGAAGACGTGCGTTAACCAACCAGGACACCAGGAAAGCTTTCCCTCAGGTTTCCAGATCACCAAAAAAGAAAGCCAAACAGCTCCACCCCGCCCGTCTGTGCTACACTGTAAGCTTACAGCCTGCTTGCCTTTTGATGTATTGGGCTTTGATAAGCTTATAGTTAGCAGTGGATCGGCTGCCTCTTCATCCCTGCTGTTGGGAGACTTCCCATGATCTCTACCTCACTCGTGTCACCATTGCACTAACGTTACATTTGCTTTTACTTTCTCCCAAAGTTTGTCTGCGTTTGTCCATGGTCTTCTTTTTCTTCTCTTTCCCGTCACCCCAACCAGTCACGACAGATGGCTGCCCCTTACAGTGCCTGTTCTGCTGCTCTCTTCCTGTTACAGTTTTTGCCCATTGCTTGAACACTATAAACCCATGCTTAGGCTAAAGTAACACAACTTGAAGCTTTTGTTACCATACCTCAAACACATGTACCCATACCTTACAGTTTTTTCTGATTGCTTAAGCACATTTTTTGTAACTATTGGCTAATTTTGCAAAACTCTTCACACAAATAAGAAAACCTGTCACCCAATCATCAAAACATTGTAGTTCTCTTGCAAAAGCAAACACAGCTAGATTAACTCTCCACACCTTCGTAAAAATGGTGTTTCCGTATCAAACAGTACACACAAGCCATCATCTACTAAGCACACAATGCGCCAACTGCACACTGATGGTATGAATACAAAACACATCTGGCTTTTGCTTCCTCTGTGCACAAGGTAGGCTATGTCAGTTTGAGCTCATACTTCTGTCATAGATCCATAAGCATAGAGGGATCCAAACTTCAAGTACTGGTGTTTATTCAAACACATCAAAACAACCACAAGTGTTCATTTCCAAGTATAGGATTATTTGCAATCGCCATAATGACTATATGGGTTACTTGGTCTGCAGTGAACATGCTTCCTCTGCCCCAGCATCTGGTCATCTAGCAATTCTGTAAAGTAACAATTTCAGTATTTTTACATCAATGGTATTGGTGTGTTTCTCATTGGCATATGGCAGTGCTACAAATCTTTGTGCGAAGTGACTGTACTCACCGATTCTCATTTCAAGATGTCCTTATGGTGCTTGCTACAGTGTAGCGGCTCGAGTTAGGCTGGACCCGTTGGCCAGCTTCCCTCAGGGTCATTCCACGGTTGATTACATGGTCCACTATTGTAGCTCTGATGTCATCAGCAATTCTATTTCTTACTCTTCTTACCCTTCCTCTCCGCCCTCCTCATCTTCCTCTCCCTCCTCCTCGTCTTCCTCTTGCTCCTCCTTGTCCTTGTCGTCCTCTTCATTCTACTTCTTCACCTCCACGTCCTCTTCCTCGGCCTCCTCTACTTCTCACTCTTTCTGCTCCCTCCATTGTACTCCGCACACACAGCTTACCTGTATTATAGTGCTTAGGCTGATTGCAAAGTGAACTAATTATCTAAAAAAGTTTTCACATGTGAAAGTGTGCCGGACAGTTGGCAAATTAGTGTTAATGATAGCCATACATGTGTATACTTTTGCTAGGAGTGTGTTGGAAATTTGGTAATTGAGTGTTGTGCAGTGAATTGTGCCTACAGTTTTGCAAAGTGTGTGTTACAAAATTGCAAACTGAGTGCAAAGCAGTTTTTGTGCTTTTAGTTTTGCAAACTCAGTGAGTGGTTTTGCTATAAGTCTGAATAGTTTTAGAGATTGTGCTACAGGAATCACAGTTAGGGTTTAAGCATTCAGAAAAAACTGTAAACAAAAGTGCTGCTTTGCACTCTGGTTGCAATTATGCAACACACTTACTCCTTTATGCAACACACATGGTCCTGCATACTACACTCTATTTCATACATAAGACACTTCGTTCACAAAATGAAATTTCAGGGTGCCATTTGGAAAACACATGTATCCAAAATACAAAACACATCGGGTAATTGCAACCACTCAAATACACACCTGAAGGCACTTACTTGCAAAACTGAACAACAATTAGCCAACTACAAAAAGCCCTCAGTTTAGCCAATTGAGGAACTTTGCAAGCATGGATGGAGGGAGGCAAGAGGAGGAGGAGGAGGTTGAAGAGGCCATGCACGGACCCATATTTCTGATGATATAAGAGCAACTTTGGTGGACCATGTCATCAACCATGGCCTGACTATGAGGGAAGCTGGGCAGAGAGTCCACCCACATCTAAGCCGCTTCACAGTGGCATCTGTAATACGAACATTCCGACTAGAAAACAGGTCTGTCTTCACCTCCATACCTTCTGCTCTACTCAGATGGTTTTATAGCACTGTTCTACAGTATATCACATCACCATATCAAGTGTACGGGGTGCTAATGCTCCTTTTGCAGCCAAAGTGGCTGATTCCTTATATTGAAGTACAGTGTTGTACAGTGGATGACACAGTACATACAGTAAAGTACTGTAAGAAAAATAAGCAAACCGATGACAATATGTGGTTGTATTTCTCCAGAATGACTCGAAGACCTTCTGGGGGAGGACGGCAACGCCTGTTCACACAACGGCAGGAACTTGCTGTTGTGGACCTAGTGAGGGCAGACAATGCCATCCGTCTCCACCAGCTACGACGGAAAATACTTGCAGACAGGCGAGTGTTCAGCAACATAGACCATGTGAGCATCACCACCATCAGACGCATCTTGGGTAAACACAGCATCACCATGAAGCAGCTCTACAGAGTCCCATTCGAGAGGACCAGTGACAGGGTCAAAGGACTTCGAGCTGAATATGTACGGGTACGTGTAACTGTCCCTTACATTTACAATAGAGTATTGGTGAAGTCCAGTAGCAGCTGAATATGTACCATATCAGTACCACATGGATCCATTCTGAGAGCTACACAGGTACCTGTGTGATGGGGTGAGGGTGCCGTATGTGTAGCACTGTAGTACAGGGATATGTTCCCCTTTTTTTCAGAGAATCTTGGCCATGGATGGAGCTGCACAGCCTCATGAATACATTTTCATTGATGAAGCTGGATTCGACCTGAGCAAAACAAGACGACGGGGTCGTAATGTAATTGGCCAAAGGGCAATTGTGCACGTCCCAGGGCAGCGCGGGGGAAACATCACATTATGTGCCGCCATAAGCCTTCGAGGGCTTCTGCACCATCATGCAATACTAGGTCCATACAATAGCCAACACATACTCACATTTCTAGATGCTCTCCATGATATAGTTGTACAGAACAGACCAGATCAGCCCAGGTTTGTGGTGATATGGGATAATGTCAGTTTCCATCGGGCTGCTCTGGTCCAGGCCTGGTTCTCCAACCACAATCAATTTGAAGTGGTATACTTGCCCCCTTACTCACCATTTTTAAACCCTATAGAGGAATTTTTTTCGGCTTGGAGATGGCGAGTATATGACCGCCAACCACATGCCCGCATGCCTCTTCTGCAGGCAATGGAACAGGCCTGCGGCGACATTCAGGTGACAGCAATCCATGGATGGTTTCAACATGCAGGAGGATATTTTCCCCGGTGCCTAGCGGGAGAGGACATTGCTTGCGATGTTGATGAGGTCCTGTGGCCAGACCCCAACAGACGGCGGGATCCATGAGCCCACTTATGCACAATTGTCATGGTTTTTTGTGTTTACAGTATAGTGTTTTTTCTATTACTGTATTATTGTGTTGTTGTTGTTTTTTTTGCTTTATCTGAATTCATGGTACTGCAATGTACAACATTGAGTAGGTCTATTTGCGTTTTTGGTTGTTTGAAAATGTGTCTCCTGTAAATGTGCCTTCTGAATAAACAATGGAAATCAAGGACTGCAGTGTTTTATGTAAAGGAGACTAGTGTGTCCCCCTGATCTGTAAGTGTTTGCATATGACGCAAGTATGTGTCATTTTGTCAACAGAGTTACATTTTGACAAAGGAATGTCAGGTTTTGACAGCAGAGTTTAGGTTTTGGGAGTAGAGTTTCAATTTGGCACAGATGTGACTGGTATATTTCCCAGTGTTGTGTCATGTGTACTTGTGTGTACAGTTTTGGCACAGAGAGCGGAGTTTTGCAAAATGTGTTCAAGCAGTGGGCAAAAACTGTAAAAGGAGCTCATCCTCCCCACCACTGCCAGATTCAATCATGTGACCTCTTGTGGTTTTCTTTGGAATAGTGTAGCGTGTTGTCAGGCATCTCTCAGGTTCCTATTGGCTCTACATAAGTGTACGTTTTTCTTGTATCTGTGGGATGAGCAAACATGCTGTTCACGTTGTCATATGCTCATTAATAAAACTGTAATCTTGTACGCATGTGTGGTGAAGCATAATTTATGTGAGGGGGGAAATGTCGAAACCTTATTTTTCAGCAAAGTTGAAAAATGTTTATTAGATCTGAGATGTAAGACTTCACAAAACAAAAACAAACAAACACCCGGATTTGTTGGCGGGGGGTTTAACAGAACACGATTCTGTGTGAGAGATCTCGTAGTCAGTCATTGTTGGACTCAATAGAGACAACATTATCAGAGCCACTGCACAGAAAAAATGAACGCCATTTTTTCCCAGTAAGTACCAGTACAAGAATTTACTGTCTTTCAATTTTCTCCTTTTGTATTTGATTGTTTGGGGATAATTTTGAAGGCGTGAACAGGTAAAATGAAGCATTTATCCTTCGCTCCTGTTTAGTGACTGTGGGCCAGGAGGGAGTTTCCTTGCTGTGACAGTGAGCAGCGCTCCTGTTTCCAGGACCTTGTTGAAAACTCTGAGATGAGAGTTAAAGCCAAAACACATTGTTATGACGGGAAGTGGAGCTCAAGCACACGCCCAGTTTGGACGACAAGACAGGAGTCAGCCAAAAGCCATGCTGGGAACAGATGCAGTAAATATGCATACAGAATGTACAGCAAACACATGAAGTAAAAGCAGTGGGTACAACACTGTGGCTCACTTCATCGGTTATCCCAGTTAGTGATAAACTAGCTCAAATGTGTTTGTGTGTTTAGCAGATGGACCTTTACAAACAGGCAAAGTGGGAAACATGAGTCCCACAGCTCCTTTGGTGAGGACAGTGACCTGTATGATGACATAGACACAACAAGAGAGACTCATCTAAAACTCCTGTTTAGCCCGGCCCACCAGTGTGGTTATAGTGTCATTTTAATGTCCTTTTGTTGGGAATTTTCAAGCCCCAGTGGAGTCCACCCTGACCTTATGTCCCAGCCAGAGAGTGAGTAAAGTTCAAACCACTCATGAGGTGCTAAGAATTGAATCAGAACAGGAGTATTCAGAGAAAAACCATTACCTCCCACAGCCTCAGCATGCTGTCGCTGCAGCCGAGACCAAGACTGACCGATCGGGATCCACCGAGCCAGAATCACAATCCTGTCCTTGGACCATCTGAAGGAGGAGTCACTGAAATCATGAACAGCATCCAAGTGTCCTTTCTTTTTTTGGTTGGGTAGCAGCTTTTTCCTTTTTTGGGACTTTAACAACTGCACTGCCCCCCCACACCCAAGCATGAGCTCTGAAAATGCTTCTGATGTCAAACAAATGATTAGAACCTGTGTGATCATTGAAGCACGAGGTCAGGACAATTACACAACACATCACACACAGTGAATGGATGGTTACACAGGCAGAAGAAATACATCAAAGCAGCGCTTCGCATCGGTCCTGCACTAATAATAAAGTGGATTTTTATTGAAACACAGATGAGATACTTTGTGTGAAAACTGTGTGTGAGACGGCCATACAAGGCCAAGTTATTATACAACCAAGTAAACAGATCAGAAATGCCGTGCAAGGCACAGCGAACAGAGGACGTTGGGGACGGGGACCTCCCAGGTTGTACGGAGTGGTGTTACTGTAAGCTGCAGAAACAGCACTGTGCAATAACAACCATGTTAATCAAACCCGCACAAATATCATTGCTCAACGCTCAGTTGTTTTAAAAAGAAAGAGGGACATGCGTTCACTGCTGGTAAAGCGGTTCAGAGGAACGGAAGAGGCGAGCCCGATCGTCATAATCAAGTAGAAAGATGAGGCTGGAATTGCAACACATGCCTCGAGCACATTTTCATTCTTCCCTCACTGACTTCAAAAGTCATTCCTTTTCTTTGCAAGCTCCTTTGACTCATTCCTTAACAGCAGAGTTGCGTTAGTACAGAAGTCTGTAATAACAAAGACTTGATTATGCAAGCTTAGTACCAGTAAACCGTAGCACTTTCAAAACTTCACATGGCCAGCATGCTAATGCTGCAAAATGGCTTCGATTCTACCTTAAGCTGGAACAGGTCGAAAACAGCAACTCAAAGGCGTCTTGGTCTAGGTACAAGCGAGACACAGTTAAAGGTGCCAAAACGTCTACAGCAGCTAAGAATAAGATGTGTGCCAGAAAGTCTGACGGCACCATGTTTCACAGCAGCTGGTGACAGTGGTCTTTATAGCAGCTTTCCATCTGCTCCCGGGTCTGGTTAGAGTAGCCCCATGTCACACTGTGTCTGCAATTTAGGGACAGCTCAGTAGGTACAGTGGTCGGGGGTTCGAATCCACTGAGCACGGGGGTCAAATGCAGATTATATTACATTATGTGTAAAAATTACCACCAGCTCAGGTCTAAGATCCTGGACGTTGGTCACACGTGAGGTCAATACTGAGTCAGAATTTAAATGTAAATAAGTCTTTGATAAACTCTCCGTCGGCTTACTGTTTTGTGTTTTGTTCTTTTTTTTCTTGTTGGAAATTCTAGTAAAACTTTGTTTATGTATGTACACATATGCACTATAAATGCATTAAGACAGATGTGAGCTCACTGGGCCCCAAAATACATTTACATTATAAAAAAGACAGAGTGACGCAGAATAGAGAGATTTAACTAAATCGGAGGCCTTTCCACTGTTTTATGGAAAGCAGAATTTGAATGGCCATAACGAAGTTAAACACACATAGAAATATGAGAACTTGACTGATGCACCGCAGGAACAGACAACTGAACCTCTGCAAAGCTACAAAAGCAACGCGAGTCCCCACCAAGAGCCTGAAAAGCAGTAAGCCACTGTCTGATGATTCATCACAGAATATTCAGTGAACTCTGTGGTCCTAACATGCCCTAAGAAATACAGCTACAGTCCAAACAGTCCAAACCTTCCTCCTCAGCTAGGACATGTATGGCCTGAGTCCTGCAGCAAGCACTCAGGATAAAGCAGCGATTTATTAAGACATCAGATTAATGACTGAGTGCAGTTTATTGGTGTGGCCATAACTGTCCCAGTTTCTGGCCCACTGGGAAAATTAACCACACACCCCTGACATGGTATACTGTGCATAATTCAGATCTCAATTTCCAGTATTACCTTTTGCTGCTGGTAGTTAACGAGTGTTGGTTAAAAAGAAACCTGTGTAGTTGCATCATCACTGCTGTAGCAGGAAGGTATGAGTCAGATTTTTATAATGAAACAGAAAGACATGCTGGGAATGATGAGCCACAGAAACTCAACAATCTCACCGACTTCATGCCTCATTGCTCAAATTCAAAGGCAGAATTACTCTGTATAAAGCAGAGAAGACAATGAAGTTTACTTAAAAAGTTAATTGTAATCAGTGGAGCGCGTGTGTGTGTGTGTGTGTGTGTGTGTGTGTGTGTGTGTGTGTGTGTGTGTGTGTGTGTGTGTGTGTGTGTGTGTGTGTGTGTGAATTATGTGTCTCTTTAAAATTTAACATACTTTCATTTTGTTAAAAGTTAAAGATGAATGAAAGGAAGCTTTGATGTCCACTCTCAGACCTAAACTTCACCTTTGACCACAGTGACAGTGGCATTCAAACACAGCCTGACCTCATCAGACTGGACGTGCATCAGGGTCCAAGGCTGCTCCGGATGTTTCAGAAGAAAATAAACTTGTAAGAATCAAGTTCTGTAAAATTGTACAACCTTGGAGACAAATTTTTTTACTTTGAGATAAGAAAGGTGGCAACAAGTCACTATGTCTGATATTCATCAGTGAACATAGAAAACAGCTGGGCCATTATTACAAATTATAATTTAATTCTATCTGGAATATGAAACATCAGTGCACAAAGACACACTGTGGATTTACTGCACCCTTTCAGTCCGCTGTCACACAGTGTGACAGGATGACATCAGTCACACAGCTTTATCTGATGGAGACTTGAAGATCTCATATCTACTATCATATCTACTCATTTCAGCAGAAAGCAGTCCCAGTGCAGAGCAGATGACAGCGATTCTCACAGGTGGCGTCATCGTTTTACGTGAAAGCAAGCTGAGGTCATCTCCTCAGCCTGTAAACTCCTTGGGCGAGCTCGACTATGCACGTGAAGTTTTGGGCCCTTTCAAAGTGTCTTTGGAGAAACCTGCTCACCCTTCATAAGGTCTCAGCTACTAATCATCTGAGAATCACATCCATGGCTATGGCCAGCTATACTGCGTTTTTGTTTATCACAAACTTTATCTACAGTAAACGATTCGTGTTTGGGACGCCATAAACCTGTCTCAAAGTCGCTAGCATCTGCACGTCTAACGTTTTCATGGATACATACTTGATCCATGTCACTGCACACTAGTCACTATCACCTGCCAGGGGACAAAGGTCCATTCCCTTTCTGTGCCTGTTATGTGTCAAGGGAAGTGTGGCCCGTGAGTCAGTGGATTAGTATCCCTGTTAGCCCTGCCCTTGTTTGTTAAAGGTTAAAGCTGTGACCCCACCAGCACCCACGTGCTCTATCTTCTGTAGTCGGAGGAATGAGTGTATAAGAACAAAGTTTCCATGAGGCTGGTAAAGCAGGTGACCCCACCTAAACAACATTTACAGACTTCTGTCTCTGCCTGTGCTCCAGCTGTGCTGCTTTACATGACCCATGTAGCTCTGGTGGTTGACTGCACGTGCTTGGCATGAGAAATAAAAATCCGTCTATTACTTACTGCCAATCTCTCTTGGGAAAAATCGAGCCTCGACATTTATGTTTCTTTTTTCCATAAACCTTGTTATGGAGGTCAGCTATTGGGGGATATTTTCCATGTTTGTCTGCAGAGGCAGTTGGGCAGGGCTCAGGCACTCTGGCACACAACATGGAAAACCTTTCAAAAGAGGCCAACATAAACGCTCCGTGCCAGAGCGAACTGATTACTATTATATTAGCTGCCAGTCTGAGAACGAACCCCAGAGAACCCATTTGGTTTTATCCCACAGCATCACTGTCTCTGCATACTCCATCCATCCACTCCATCCATCCATTCGCTTCCGCTTATCCCTTTCAGGGTCGCGGGGGGCGCTGGAGCCTATCCCAGCTGTCATAGGGAGAGAGGCAGGGTCCACCCTGGACAGGTCGCCAGTCTGTTGCAGGGCCAACACACAGGGACAGACAACCATTCACACTCACATTCACACCTAGTGACAATTTGGATTATCCAATTAACCTATCCCCACAAGCTGCATGTCTTTGGACGGTGGGAGGAAGCCGGAGTACCCGGAGGGAACCCACGCAAACACGGGGAGAACATTCAAACTCCACACAGAAAGACCCGGCCTGATGGTGGAATTGAACTCAGGACCTTCTTGCTGTGCGGCAACAGTGCTAACCACCGTGCCACCGTGCTGCCCTCTGCATACTCATGGCCAACAAATTTAAGATGCTTCAGTTGCCACAGATAGAACTGGATGACATTCACGCTAACATCACCCTTATATCAGTACATCAGAGTGTAACAGTACAGTACATCACAGCAGGCTGTCTGCCCTCTCAGACATATTACAGTTATAGATTATCAGTACTGCAAACACTCACCATCTACTCTGTGAGCAGTAGTGAAACTGTGAGAAGTCAAACACAAATGGGAAACAATGAGTGTCTGCAACCTGCTAGCGACCAAAGCCAAACTGACAGCAACTATTCACCCACTACACTGGGAATACACATTTATCCCCCAACATCCAGTGGTTGCTGCAACAACTCATGCTCACAGACATCTGTGGAGGCAGGCTCCACCACACTGACTGTGTCATGTGCAACACTGGTGTGGGCGCTGATGCCACGGTACATAAGGAAAATTACCACATCAGTGGTGGTAAAGGTGGAAAAGTTGAAACTAGAAACAAAACACATCCTGAAAGTTGCATCTTTTCAAGGTGCTGCAGCATCTGCATTATAATGTGGGAATCTCTGGGCTCCTGCACTGATGTATCACTGAAAAGGTGGGAAAACTGACAGAATCACACATCTGCGTCTTCAACCTGGCCTAGCCAGCCGCAGCACCTGGTTACAAAAGCTGTGAGATGGACAACCAGCTGAACTGTGCCAGTGGATGCAAGGTCACTTTTGGCTTGTACAGCCATCTCCCAGGGCAACAACAGCAGGTGTAGCGGGCTCATTAGCCCCGTTTAGGCCACACTCTTACCTTTTAATCATTTATTTAAATTAGTTTACTTAATGTTTAAAGAATTCACTGTATAAGATGATTATAATAGTGCCAAAGATAATCATGAAGCAGCTTTAGATGTTCACTTTGTAAACTTTGCTCCATGTGGTTGGGATTGAGAGCGGGCCTACATTGTGACCTTCATCTTAGTTTGCTCCTAAAACTTCTCAGGCAGATTCATCCATGGCTTGCAGAGTTGTGATAGTTTTGTATTTTCTCATTGTTTAATTTTTAGTTCAATTTTTATTCGTTCCCGTGTTTTAGTCTGTCTGGAGGGCATATATCTGGGGGAGAAGGAGGAGCATCAGCACAGGCACCTATTACATATCAAAAGTATATCATATGCAGTATAATAACAGCCACATGGTGCAGGACAGTGATTACAACGTTTCTATTGCCGAGGGAGTTTGGGGCTCGCTGCTGCCATCTTGTGGTGCAATGCTAAAAATGTCCACAGGGCGCTTTAAACCTACGACAGACGTTACTGAAGCTCCTAATATCACATCTTTGTCGTAGCTTCTCACACTCAAGTGGTTATAACCGAGTGATAATCCGTGTGTTTAGAGACAAAGCACCGTTTAATATCTCTCTGCCTATTGCTAAGCTAACGTATGCTAAAGTGTCCAACCAGACATGTTGTCCCAACAGCAAACGCTGAGTAGAACGAATGGTTCCGGCCCTGCAGTGTTTTTGTTTTTTTTTGTTTTTTTTCATAATTTAATTAAATTTATGCACATATTACAATCTCTCGTTGGGAGACAACATTAGTGCAACAACATCTTGAAAAGGTTGAATAAGAAACCAAACGAAATAGGAAAAAAAAACTAAAAGCAAGAACAAAAACAAAAACAAAAACACATATATACATATACATAAATATATGAAGGCCATTTTTATGACATATAACAGTTTCCTTTCTGCGAACACTTTAACATACATGTGGCTTACTTAGTACACCAAAAACACAATCATTAAAAGGATAGAGATTGAGTCCCATTGTCGCATATCAAAGCAGCCTCTTTACATGAATCCCTCAGTAATTCTAAAGATGACAAAAAAGATTTTAATTCAAATTTCAATACAGTTAGGGAAGGTCTTTTACTTTGCCATTTGCATTTGTGTATGTGGTATTTGCCCATAATTATCACCACCTTGTGTACCGGCCCTGCAGTTCAAGGTTCAAGGTTCAAGGTTCTTTATTTGTCACTTGCATAGTTATACAATTATAACACACAGTGAAATGTAGCCTGACACGCTCCTCGACATGTGCAAAAATTGGGGGGGGGGTGTAGAGGAAGAACATTATATATATATATATATACATATATGTGAGACGTTCAGGGTCTAACGCTGCGGTCTCCAACCCCCGGGCCTTGGACCGGTACTGGTCCGCGAGTCGTTTGGTACCGGGCCGCGAGAGTTGAGGCTCAGGTGTGAAATGTATAGTTTTCAGGGTTTTTATCGGTTTTGAGCGTTATTTTGTTATCGTTTTTATCGTTAACTCGGTTTTCCTGGGTCTTTTCAGTGTGTTATGAATAAATCTTCTTCTTTTCGGTACCGGTACTAGTTTTATTTTGTTGTATTTAAAGGCCGGTCCATGAAAATATTGTCGGGCATGAACCGGTCCGTGGTGCAAAAAAGGTTGGGGACCGCTGGTTTAACGGACACACCGCCGTCGGAGGCTGTTCTCCGGGGGACCATCATCAGCTGAAAGCTTCCTCTTCAGTGTCGCTTGTCTCTGTCACTACCAACTGCCTATCGAGACCAATTTAATGTACGAGGGGGAACAAGGTGGCACTCCATTCTCATTCCACACAACCAACCTGTTTCCAACTTTCCTTGTGACTTGCAGAAATTTAGGTGAGGCACTAGGGCTGGGTATCGTCACTGATTTCTAGAATCGATTCAATTCCGATTCACAAGGTCCCGAATCGATTCGATCCACGATTCGATTTAATTCGATTCGATTCGATTTGAATTTGGGAAATTTTGACAGTCAGAAATATTATAATTCAGATCAGTACATTTACATATTTTTGTATCTATAAAAAGGAAGCTGACACACACAAGACTTTATCAAAGGTGTGAGCATCACAGCAGAGGCCTTTGTGTCAAAGTAGCTGAAGATAAAACACAGAAAAACATGAAGGTTTTCCTGTTCTGGGATTTTATAAAAATATTCTGCAGTAGATCAAAAAACGAAAGAAAACCATTAATCAACATATGAACATTACCTCTGAAGTTACAGCGGTTTTATTAGAGACACGGTTAAGCGTTTTGCATTTTGCATAATTTTAAAAAGTTTAAATTTGTTCAATATTGAACGGCAGAAATGAGGTTTTCTTTTCGGAAGTATGTAAAACGAAAAAAAAAGGGCGTAAACAACAGCGCAGACCCGCGGATCAGAATCAGCGAGCTGTCGGCTTTCAGCCCCGACCGTCAGCTGAGAAAGGAGACATCTCACTGATTCTGATCCACGGGTCCGCGCTGTGTGTTTACGTCTTTGTGCAGAATCCGTCTACCTGCTCTCATTTACTGTTTTAGCTGTTTGGTGGTTGTTGAAATTTTGTGAGGTTTCATCAGAGATTCTGGCATTTCGGGCAAAATAAATTTATATTAAAAAATCGATTCAGGATTTTAATGAATCGATTTTACGTTATCTAAGCCAGAATCGATTTTAATCAATAAATCGATTATAAAAACCCACCCCTAGTAGGCACTGACCGCACTGAAAGTAATGGCGTCGGAATATTCTGGCTGGGGGAGAAAATTCTGCCTCGCGCAACAGCAAACTTTCCGTATTTCGCAAAACGGAGCGAATCCGTAGCAAATCCACGGTAAAGGGACCCCTAAATTTACTGATTTTTTTAACAGTGCAGATGATTGAGCTGCGTATCAAAACCCTGAAGGAGCTACAGAAGCGAAAGGGTCAAGTTAAGGAGGAGCGGAACAAGGAGAAGATGCAGGACACTGGAGAAAAGGACTGCCCCAATTGGGGCCAGAACCAGTATGGACAGAACTTTGAGCAGCAGAACCGATGGATGTAAACAGACTGAAATGGAGGAGGGCAGGATCCAAGGGCACGCTTCAGGCCGTGGTTTACCCAGAACACCGCAACAGGAAAGTGATGAACACAAACACCCACACAAACACACACATCTACATGCACAGACTCAGAATGAAGAGTGATACACACACACACGCTGATGCAATGAAGAATGCTTTACTAACAAATGCTGCACACAAACATCCAAATACGGAGTCGGTTACAACAAAAAGAACCCATTGATTATTTATTGGTTAAATGCATTTCATGTTACCCATAGGGCATTTGTGTAGATTTAGGGGACAGGGTCTATTGCAGTTTGGAAATGAAAACAATGTCTGTGCGTGATGTCTGTTTATGGCTCAAGGCCTCCACTGAATTGTTTACTGTGCTTCACACAGCCTAACAAGGAGCAGTGGTACAGAGTGAAAATGATGAATGAACGGTGTGAGTTTTATTTCGGAGAATATGAAAAGGTTGTGTTGATTTAACTTAGTTGTTTAAGTTTCTGCCAAAGCAAAGCATTTGTGTGTAACCAGTGTCCACTATTGAGTCAAGTAAATCCAACATGTTTTTGTTGGTGCAAAAAAGGAGTTTCGGTGCCTGTATGCCTACACAATATTGTGTGTGGAGTTTTGGTTGATCTTTGGGTTTTGTTTGACACTAGGTTGATTCTATCAGTGAGGTTTGGATTGTTTTCCTTCTCTAAGAGAGAGATGGATGGTTTTATGTTTGGACATGTTTGCAATGGGCCCCAGTATCTGTTATTATATGAGCGTTTAATTGGTTACGTTTGTTTTTGCTTTCGTTACAGTGCACTGAGATAAGAACATCTGAGAGGTGTGATCCACCGGTGGTGATATTTTGGTATTTTGTGAGCTCCTGATTTAACAAATCAGCTCCTTAATCCAGGCCTGAGAGAGTGAACGTTAAAGCGCTATAAAATATTCTTACTGAAAATGGGGAGAAATTCACCTATATGGGACACTGATGGAATGAGAAGTCCTGAGCCTAAAAGGATTGCAGCGAGTCAATCCAGTCCAAAGAAAAAATAACAAACAAGGAACTGTTTCCTTTAAACGTCATCTTGCTGGTGATGGAGCCTCGAATAGGTTGCGCGTGAGACCCCATTATCAGCAATATCTGGTATGAAGGTGTGTGGATGTATGCATGTGACTGGACTGTGATGGACTACAGGGCTCGCAAAATTTTAAAATCCCTGGTAGCCCTTCGGGCAGGCACTCTTTAGTTTTTGGTAGCCCGAAATAAATTTGAGTAGCCCGAATAAAAAAAGATTATTTTTATTGTATAATATTGTAAAGGAAACAAAACATCAATCAAAAAATTGTTAAAACACAAATTACAACAACTGTGTAAACATTACAATCAACTCAAATATCTGGTTCTAATTAAACAGAATTTTCTGTGAACTTGTTAGAACTGTGTAGAACATGAATTAGTCTGTGTCAGATCCTGAATCTGAAATTTCCACTGAAGTCTCGGATGAGAAAATGCCACTCGACGTTGAGGGCATAGCATCTCCTTCATCAGCTTTCTCTTCCTGTGCATTGCCCTCCATTTCACTGCTCTTTGTTCTTGTCGGGGTTTTATGATCCAGGTGTCTTGAACCTTTTCCAGAAAACATCCAGAAATGAATCGACTTGTCAGGGCAAAAAGATTCAACTGTTTCCCCATTAATGGAGAGTTGCATGCAGTCATTCAGTGTTTCAGGGTGTAGAGAGGTACGATGTGTTGTCTTCACTCGGTTCATGCAAGAAAATCCTCTCTCACAGATGGCTGTCGATGGACTAAGTGTCAGCATTAATTTCACCAGCAACAAGATATGAGAGAGATGTTCTGGATTCTCAGAGAGGAGATCTCTGTACAAGCAATCTACTTTGCGACCCCGGCGTTCTGCAAGCCACACTTTTAGATCCATCCATTCTTGTGGAATTTTCTCTTTCTCTTCTGCATCTAGCAAACAGGCAAAATGTGTGACAAGATAATCCACCTCTTCATCCCCATAATTTGCTAGTTCTTCTCTGGGGTAGGGAAGAGTGGAAGGGTCAAAAACCTTGAAACAAGAGAGAGGCTTTTCATGGAGATTTTTAAATCTGTTGTCCATGTACTTGACTGTGTTGTCAATAATCTTCTGGATCTCTGCACCAAAGGTGTCTTTGTCTGTTCCCTCACCTCTTCTAGCAGGTCGCTGACTTTTTGTTAGCTGAGTTCCACAGTAGCAAATGCTACCATCCTGGTTCGCTGTGAACTTTGTGTCCAAGGCTTTCTGATATTCTCCTGGTTTTGTTTTTAGGCTGAGTAAGCGTGATGTTGTGCTCTCAACTAACTGATTTGTTCGTGTGATGTTTAGGTTATCATGCTGAAAATCCGTACAGCACTTGGATAAGATGGTACTGGAGTCCAACATGAAACGCAGGAAGCGAACAAATTTCTCAGTCTTCATCTCCTGCACCACCCCCGTAGCCTTGGCTGCATCCTCGGCTTTGACATCACTTCCTTCTGCCATGTTCTCCATATGAACAACAGTGGGAGTGTAATTTTTTTCCACAGCCTTTAGACATCTCAGCCGGCTTGGAAGTCACCGCGTGCTCTTCAGCCCACTGAAATGTGCCAGCCTCTCATTTAGCAGTTCACTTATTTCTGTCAGCTCTCTTCGCTTCTTTGGGGAATAGTAGTACATCTTAAAGATGGTTTTCAGTGTATCTTCAAATTTCACCAGGTACTCACAGCCTTTCACGCTATCCAGCACAGCTAGCTCTAGTTTGTGTGGCACACAGTGGATTGTTATGATGTGGGGGTATCCTCTGTTTCAGTCTCCCAGATACTCCTGTTTTCTCCATCATCACTGCACCACCATCAAAATTTGCACACACTACTTTCTTTTTCCATGTGTCCTCTCTGATACCCAAGGTGTTCACTGCTTCATCAATAGCCTCTAAAATATCTGCAGCATTTGCACTCTTGACTGGCTGACATTTGATCATGTATGTGGCTATGTCACCATTATCCCTCACATACCTGACGTGAACCAACTCCTGTTCTATTATACCAGTGTCTGTACTGCCATCTGCAAGAATGGATAAGAACCTGCTTTCTTGAATTTCCTTTTCAATCTGGTCTCTTGAAGTTTGTGCTGCTGCTCCAATAAACTCTCTGCAAGCATGGTCATTGAGGTAAGTGGAACCAAGATCGAGGCCATTTGCTTTCTGAAGTTTGCAAAGACTGCTAAATTTTGCCAGTGGTAGTTCACTCTTTGCAACATAGCACGCAGTTCTAAACAGCTTTTTCAGGACTTCTTGTTGTGCTTGGTTTATTTTTAGTATGGTTTTTGCAATTGGTGTTTGTTCTGGGACAGATGCTGCAGACTGAGCACCAATGCATTTCTTGTGATGCAGAGATTTCTCATGAGTTCTGATGGGGTCTTTCCTAAAATTACTGGTCCCAGTAACAAAGGCGCTTGTCGACTCAGCAATAGAGGGAAACTCACGACACACCCGGCAGAACATCATGTTATTTACCTTGTCATATTCCAGCCACAGAAATTCTTTTGTCCATGAATCCAAAAAACTGCGCTTTCTTTTTGCCTCGTAATCTGATTTATCATAACTTTTCCGCTTTGTGGTAGGCCTTTCTTTGCCTGTCCCTTCTTCATCCTGACCTGTCTTTTTTGGCTCAGCAGAACTAAAATACCTGCCTAAATCCATCTGTCTTTACACATGCCAGAGATTTTTTTTTTTAATTCTCTGCGCAGTCAACCTCGAGCACGTTTAAGCTTGTGTTGTGCCCTTAAACAGGGGAAATAGTGAGGAGAGGTGAAAGAAAGGCACAGACACGCAGCTCTCACTCTCACTCGTCTGTATTGAGTTTCAGAAGCAATACAACCAAAACAATATTCTTATGGATGCACTCAGTCTCAGGACAACTGTATCCAAACTAAGTCACTATTGTTCGCTGCATTAGCTGATGAGAATACTTTAGATAACATGAACTGTAGCATTAGACAAAAACATATTTTTAACTCGCACATGTTAGCTGACACAGTCACTAACTTTCCACAGCAATGAAATAATACTTTAAGTACTGCATGTCTTTCAGTAGTTAACTTATACAGATAGTAACAGAAAAATCTTCACACAATATGGCGGAGTAATAGCGAAAACTAGCATACGCAGCAACAGAGATTAACTGGAACTTCTCAGCAAAATAGTCTGCAATTCACATCTTTCACTACAATAACCAATGATAACAATGTAATAATCAACAGTAACACACATTTATACAGATTTGTGCATGACAGTTACCTTAAACAGGGGAAATAGTGAGGAGAGGTGAAAGAAAGGCACAGACACGCAGCTCTCACTCTCACTCGTCTGTATTGAGTGAAGGAGGAAGCGCGCGAACCCACCTACTGGAGCCCTGAGGCATTAACAATGGATCGACGCACAATCAACCCAGGCAAAACTTTCACTACTTATCTCCCTCTATATTCCCACTGCATATTCTATTTGAAAACAGTCAAAGCAACAAATAAAACATTAATAAGGGCATGACATGAAATATAAGGAACAGAGATGTACAACTTCAAAACTAATCAAATTTATGATCCACCACATACTCCCCCTCAGAATAGATGTTGTCCTCAACATCCAAATGTTTAACATTTAGCACAAACGTGGAGTTATGAACATTAATATCACCAAAACCAATAAACCATTGCATACTATAACTGTTTCTTGTACCTTATATGTAATCTACAAAAATAGTTTCACAAGCTGGAACTCTTTTCATACATTCTTTAGTGTGGGTTATTACCCAAAGTCTTTCAGTGTTCTCATACAGTCTGTATGAATTACAGTGTCCATGCAGTTACATTAACACAGTCTGCTGCTGGCTTGAGAACAAAGTCATTTTAGTGCAGCTTGGCAAAGCAGTCACTCTCTCCTTTGACAAATGTCCATGAGAGTGATACAATTGGCCGTAGCCATGTGGTGTGCTTTGGATGTGTGTGTTAAGCTGCAAGCACAATATGAATCAGTTCAATGTCCAAAAGTCACTTTGAATATGAATTCTGTGTTAAACAGTCCATTTCCTTGTGGTTGGTGTGGAGTGTAAGTACATTGTCTCTGTTCAGTAATGTGTTTCGTGTGTGATCACAATGTTTCTTTTCACTCAAGTCCATACAGTTATCAGTGGCAGTATGCCTGAACAGTCCGTGGAACCATGAAGTGTGTATGATGTGATGGTGTTCTCAGGTTATAACAAGCTGGTGAACCAAGCCGATCATATGTGAAGATCTTTGGTGGTTTGCGCTCTCTACTCGGTCGCTGATGCTCTTGCTCACAGGTCCTGCTGTGTTTGTCTGGAACAGGTGCAGGAACAGGTTCCTCCACTGATGGTTCCTCGACATAATTTTCCTCTTGGTCAGGTAGTTGTTCACATTGGTTCAGTACTTCATGTTCATTCTCTGGCTCAGATGACATGTTTTCCACTGTTTGAAGGTGTTTGACTGGTTCATCAGTGCTCATAGGATTCAGTGTCGGAGGGTAAAGTGGCTCAAATGGCTGCTGAGACGGCACTGGATAGTACTCATCATCGTCATCCTCTTCCTCAGCTTGTTCCACTTCCTCACTTGTCTCCACGGCTCTTTTTCTTGTTCATGGTCGCACTTCAGTTTCAACAGGCAGATGGTCACATGGCAGAAGAAGATTGCGATGCAATATCCTTGATCTCCCTTTTGCTTTCTCAGGTCTGAGTTCATAAACTGGGATATCTCTGCTGACCTGACGAACGACTGTGTGAACCACATCCTCCCAGTGGTTCCTCAGCTTGCCTGGACCTCCTCGAGGTGTCATGTTCCTTATTAAAACACGATCACCTGGCTGTAATACTGAGCTCCTCACCTTGCTGTCATAATGTCTTTTACTTCTTACAGCTGCTTTATGAGCATTTTCTCTCGTGATCTCATATGCTTCTTCCATGCCTTGCTTCCATTTTACCATGTAGTCATGATGATTGCCATCTCCTTGTTCTGAGGTCAAGCTGAACAGCATGTCGATTGGCAATCGTGGGGAGCGTCCATATAACAAGTAAAAAGGGGAGAATCCAGTTACCTCGCTGCGGGTACAATTATAGGCATAAATCAGTTTGTTAAGCGAGTCCTTCCAGTTAGTTTTCTGACTCTCTGAGAGTGTTTTCAGCATCTGGAGTAGTGTCCTATTAAACCGCTCCACTTGTCCATTCCCTTGGGGATGGTAGGGAGTAGTCCTGGACCCAGCAACTCCACAGAATTTTTTAAATTGTGCAAACAGATGATTTTCAAATTCAGCACCTTGATCATGATGTATTCATGCTGGAAAGCCAAATCTTAAAGCATAGTCATTAAAGATTTTGTCTGCAGCCGTTTTACCTGATTTGGAAGTTGTGGCATACGCTTGGGCGAAGCGTGTGAAATGGTCAATGACTACAAGGATGTATTCATAACCCCCTTTGCACTTGTCAAGGTGCAGGAAATCAATTGAGACAAGTTCAAATGGGTGAGTAGTGACAATATTAGTCAGTGGTGCTCTGCTCTCATGACACGGCTTCTTCTGTTTTATGCAAACACACCTTCTGGTCACATAATCCTCTACTTCCCGTTGCATATAGGGCCAGTAAAACCAGTCCCGTATCAGTGACAATGTTCTCTCTACACCTTGATGGCCCATTTCATCATGTAGCTCCTTTAGTACAGTACTTTTGTGTATTTCTGGTAGGACCAACTGTTTTCTGTTTGCTGTTTTTCTGTGCAAGATCCCATTCTCATCCATCTCCAATTTGTCCCACTCCCTCAGGAGACATATGACCTGTGGGCTGAGTTTTCTTAGCTCTGAACGTGATGGTTTTTCCTGTGTTAGTTTACACTGAATTACAGGTCCAATAGTCGGATCACTTCTTTGGTCCTGTTTGATCTGGCCTTTTGTCAGTGGAATGATGGAAACATCTGTGGCCATGGCTGAACACCTGACTGAGACACCCATGGACCATGACACATTGGAGTCATCCTGCCTTTCCACTGCCTGTGTGGTTGCTCCAATTACATCGTATGCCATTTCCTCTGTGCATTCATTCATAAACGTTTCCATGTCTACCGGCATCCTGGAGAGGCTGTCTGCATCCACATTTTCTTTACCAGGGCGATATTTAATTGTGAAGTGAAAATCTGCCAGTTCTGCTACCCATCAACACCCTGTTGCATTCAGTTTGGCAGTGGACAGTACAGGTAAGTGGATTATTGTCGGTGTACACGGTGAAGAATGGTGCATAATATAGGTAATCACGGAATTTTTCTGTGATAGCCCACTTGAGAGCAAGAAACTCTAACTTGCCTGAATGCAGGTGGTAATTCTTCTCAGCTGCAGTTAAAGTGCGGGAACCATAAGCAATCACACGAAGCTTTCCATTCTGCTTTTGGTACAACACGGCACCTAATCCCTGGTTTGACGCATCAGTGTGAACGGTGAATGGCTGTGAAAATTCTGGAAAGCCTAGAACAGGGGGCTGAGTTAGACAGTCTATCAGCTGCTCTAGTGCTAACTGGTGCATGTCGGTCCACTCAATAGGTGTACTCGAAGGGACACTACACCTGTTTCGCTTTGTTTGCCACTTTAATCTTGTGTTTCGCTGGGTCTCAGCATCTGCAGGTCCCTTGAGCAAGTCATACAGAGGATTTGCAATTCTGGCAAAATCCTTGATGTATTGTCTGTAATAACTTAGTAGGCCCAACATTGCTCTTAGTTCACCAACAGTACCTGGCTGTTTGTTTTTCAAAGCTGTTACAGCAGCAGTGTCTGCGGGGTCTATCCTGCTTCCCTCTGCTGACACAATCCTGCCAAGGTACCTCACTTCTGTCCTAAACAGGTCACACTTTCTTGGTTTGAGTTTGATTCCGTACTCCCTGAGTCGGCGCAGCAATTTCCTGACATCCTCAACATGATCCTCAAACGTTCTGCTAAAGACAAGGACATCATCGAGGTAAGGCACACATATTTCATCCCTTAACCCTTCTAAGCACTCCTCCATGCAGCGTTGAAATGCTGCCGGAGCATTCATCAGTCCAAATGGGATTCTGACCCACTCATACAGGCCCCAGGGGGTCACAAAAGCTGTTAGGTGTTTACTGTCTTTGCCCATGAACCCCTGGTGGTATGCTTTACCCTGGTCCAGTAGAGAAAAGAGAGTGTTGCCACCTAAGTTGTCCATGATGTCTTGTACTCTGGGAATGGAGTGGCGGTCTGGGTGAGTCTTCCTATTCAGCTCTCGGTAGTCAATACACAAGCGCAATGTACCGTCTTTTTTTCTCACACAGACTACTGGAGAGGAGTAAGATGAGTTTGATTTTTCCACCCACCCCTGAGCTATTAGGTCCTGTAGGTAGTTTTTCATTTCCTGATACAAGGGTTTTGGTACAGAGAGATAAGTCCGTGTGACTGGCTCATTATCTTTCAACGAAATGTTCATTTGCAAGTTTTCAACACAGCCTATGTCGTCATCAGATTTAGAGAATGACTCTGACTCTTCTCTTAACATCTGACTAACAGCTTGTCTCTGGTGGTCATTCAGGTGAGTCAAGTCGACAGGTGGGTCCCATTGTTCACTTTTAGGTGTGTTCTCACCTGAGCTCTTAGCCTGGATGGGACGGACTGATGCAGTAGGGAGGCAGTCAGTTTTGAATACATTAGTAGGATATATTGATGCAACAGACTGCACAGTTCCAATAACAGTCCTACTTGGCAGTGTGATGTCATGGCTGGTGGGATTTTGTACACTAATGACAATTTTTGGTGTCATACCAGTCTTTACTAAAACAAGGGTATCACAGAACTCGAGTCCTTCAGGCCACTGTGGGTTCTCATGAGGCTCGAAGATCAGGGTTCTATCTTCTTTGAAAGGCGGGGCTTGCACACGACACTCGATTTGGAGGGAGCTGTGTTTAGGCACTTCAACTCTCTCATTTGTTGTTCTTACACTGTGCTCACATGGCTTTCCCACTGTCACTGCATTAACAAAAGCTCTTGCCCTACTCTTTCTGAGGTGAGGAAAAGCTACTTTTACTGTTTTCATGAGTTTCTCTTTATTCTTAGTGTTTGTCTTATCCTGTACTCTGTTTGCAACTAGGTGTGAAATCACATTGAAGCCAATTATGGGGCATGACTGTTGGTTGCCTTTTAACACTAACACAGGTATTAGCAGATCTTTATCAGTAGCAGCAAGTCTGAAGCTTACCTCGAGCCAACCAATATATGGTATTTCCGTCCCATTGGCTGCTTCAAGTTGCAGTGGTTCAAGTGGGTCTACTAGTTCTGCTATATCTCTTAGTTGGACATCAGGCAAATGGGTCTGTTTCCAGGCCGCATCTACAGCACAAATTTGTGAACCTGTGTCCCAAAGTGCCTGGATTCTTTGGTTGTGCAGAAAGCACTGAATGAGACATTTCTCTCCTACAAGCTCTTTTACAGTAGGCATCTTCACTGGATTACTTCTTTTTCTACACTTTGGTTTGCAACTTGACTGTGTTTCCTGTTTCTTAATAGATGAACATGTATGTGGCTTACAGTACCTTCTGTGCACAGACCAGTGTGTCTCTTGACAGTCTTTTGAGCAGTACAATGTTATTTTACAAACAGAACAACATTTTAACTTCATACTCTCTTCCTTTCCCTCACAGTTAGCACAATATTGGGACTTTTCAATGCTGTCGGTTGCCCCATGTCCCGTGGGAGCAACCTCCCTTAGTTTAAAGGGCTCCCTTTATCTGATTTTGTCAGTCTAGGTGCTTTACAACCTGCACGGAAATGCTCACTACTCCCACACCTAAAACAATGCTGGCAATATGCCTCACCTGCCTGCACACATGCAAAACATCTGGGACGGTGACTTGGTGAGGGATAATATCGCTGTGGTGCGAATCTTTGTTGAAACTGTGCTGTCCCATACACATGCCCAGATCCATGTGCTGGGTGGTGTTCCTGTGCTGCTGCAGGAGGGTGCTGGTGGTAAAATGGCATGCAGTTTTGTTCAGCCTTAATGGGGAAAGGCTGCTGAGGTGCTGGGGTTGTCTTTTGAATGGTTTCTCTGATTTGGGAAACTTCAGCCCTCAAGTCTTTCAGCAGCACCATGTCAGCACGCATTTCCTTTATTTCTGTTAGAAGATCAGGGGGTGGAGGGGCTGGTTTCTCTTGAGCTGTGCTTCTCTTTCCCACTGGGGAATCATTAGACTGGACAGTATTTACAGCTGTTACTCGTGATGGAGCGGCATGTTTCTTTTTGTCCTGTCTTTCCTTTTCATTTGCGACTGCAATATTTACCTTCTCGAGCAACAACTCATCTGAAGTATTTGTTTGCAGGAGGTAAGGTTGCAGGTCACTTTTAATATTGTCATTCTGAAGACCAGTCAGGACAGTATGCATAAAAAGGCTCTGGACTAGTGCTGGATCATACTTTAGACTGGACTCAACTTCCTGAGAAGCAAACAGGATTTTCTGTCTCAAGTCCATTGTCCTGATCAAGAAATTTTGGGGTGTCTCTTTACTACTCTGAACCTCAGAGGTAAGTTGTTTGTATAACTCTGTGGCACCTTTCTCCTGGTAATGAGACCTGAGGATTCTCCTAAGAGCAGGTAATGTGAGGTTTTCTTTTCCTTCAAGATAACTCCTCAGCTGCAAGCCTGGCGTGATAGCACGAATTACAGCATCAGTGATTTCTGATTCTGGGTAGCCTCTATTGAGCCCGCTCTCAATTTGTTTGGCCAGACTGGAGAATGTCAGCCTGTCTTTTTGCCCCGGCTCTCCTATTTGGCCTGATATCTTAAAATCTTTGCGCCACATGGAACTGTTTGGTGCTGTTGGAACAATGTTTCTCACTGGGGTGCGAGGACTTAAGGCAGGATTCATGCTATTCCTCATCAAGTCATGCATTTCACCCTCTTTTTGTTGTAAGAGCAGTCTTAATGTCTCTATCTCCTCCTGGCTACTTTCCTGGTCCTGAACAGCTGGATCCACTGTTTCATTCACACCTTGTTTTTTATCCATTTGTATGTCACTTATAATGTCCTGGACATTAAGAAGTTCTGACATACCTTCATCCTCTCGGGTAGCCAGCTCGGTGCGTTCAAGGTGCTTAACTAAATGCGAGACTAGCTGACTGCGCGTTCTATTAATCACAAACTCTTTTCCTGGTCCTGAGATTTGAAGTACATCACATAATTTAGTCAGCTGCTCTAAAGTCAGTTGATACAGTGTTCCTTTAATCTCCAGCTGTAGCTTTTCTAATTCAGACTCCATGTTGTCAGAGGAGTTAGCACAAGCAGTCAGTTGAGAAATGATCAGACTTAGTTGGCTTTTACTGCCCCCTAGTGGCCACTTTTTCCACTTCAGGATACAGATACCAACGTAGGTCTAGCGATGTCTCTGCTGCTTTAATATGCTCCTTTCTGATACCTGGGTCGTCTGGGGGGGATGATCAACGAGAGGATTTCTCTTACAGGTCAGGGATGGTCCTCGAATCAATCATCCCAGCGGTGCCTCCAAATGTTGTGCCCTTAAACAGGGGAAATAGTGAGGAGAGGTGAAAGAAAGGCACAGACACGCAGCTCTCACTCTCACTCGTCTGTATTGAGTGAAGGAGGAAGCGCGCGAACCCACCTACTGGAGCCCTGAGGCATTAACAATGGATCGACGCACAATCAACCCAGGCAAAACTTTCACTACTTATCTCCCTCTATATTCCCACTGCATATTCTATTCGAAAACAGTCAAAGCAACAAATAAAACATTAATAAGGGCATGACATGAAATATAAGGAACAGAGATGTACAACTTCAAAACTAATCAAATTTATGATCCACCACACTTGCTGCGGGAGATTTCACGTGCCACGTTTGAAGAGTAAGCTAGTGAGTGATGTTGTGTCCTGTCCGACTATACCATATTGCACCACGGGTGGTGTCGTGAAATAAGAGGAAAGTGCAGTCGGGAAATTGAAGAGTTAGAATATAGTTAAGACGGCTATCTGATAACTCGATATGTCTCCCTGTTACCTCTACGATGTAAAGTTATGTGCTGCATTCATTAAAGAGCACTGTTCTTTGATGAGGACTCAGCTAATTACTCAGCTACATTTGCGAAAGAAAGCAAAGGCATTGTCATATATTTTTACTTCCTATGATAGCCCGACGGGCAGGGCTGAGATAGATTTTGGTAGCCTGACTGGAAATATCACTAGCCCCGGGACGTCGGGCTAGCGATTTTGCGAGCCCTGATATATATTTTGTTAATATTTTGGCTATGGTGTCTTGTTTTGAAATGTACAAGAGTAAAAGTGTTTTTAGCATGTGCTTCAAAGCTAAGTTTGACTGGGAAACTCAAAGCTCAATAGGCTGTATCAACAGAAATTCACTGCAGCCTATGTAATATTTCATGCGTCATAATTTATTCTACTCTATCTTGCAAATACATATTTGTGTGGCAATGTCATGCACAACACACACAACTATTAGATCCTTAAGATCAAACCCGTGTCATTCTTTTGGTCCACTGCAGTGCAGTAGTCAAAAAAAAGAATAAGTGAAGTGTCCACAAATGGCCAGGATAGAGCCCAGAGTGTTAATGTTTAAAATGTATAAAAATATTATTGATTGCAATTCTTTACTGTTAATATCAACAATAAGCTTTTTATTTTGAAATTACAAGTTTAAAAAAATGCTGTTACATTTACATTTAATGCTGTTACACTGTAATCCTTTATTATAAGTATGGACACAGAATAAAGTGAACAACATTTTGAAATAAGTTTAATTGGAATTTTGTACTACGCAAAAAACAAAACAAAACAACAACAACAACAACAACATATTAAACAAACAAACAAACACAGCCAGTGCCTTCATTTGTCCATTACATGTCAAACATAGCACTGACCCTTAGCCCCTGCTCATCAGCACATGCTTTCAAAAAGAGCTCCATGTCCTTTGCAAACTGAAAAACAAAGAGGAACAAGTCCCTTGCTCCAGTGTCTTCTTCCTCTGACATGTCTATTAAGACCCTCTGCTGGTCCCCTTGATTTAAGGACACATATTTGGGCATTGTTACATGTCCACAGAAAAGTGCCTTATTTTGGACAACCCACTGCACAGCAGGACGCAGATCTTCAACAACTGCTGGCTCCTGTGTCAGGCAAATGGGGATGAAAACATAGTTATTTCTCTGTTGCAGAACAGTTTTTTAACAGTTATTCAAATTTCACTAACCATGTAATTACACTACTGTTTAAAGTGAATACTGACCTGACTGACTTCCTGGAACTTGCGCTTTTTCAGTCTGAAAATGGGCACGTGTTGTCCTTCAAGCACAGCTTTGGCTTCCTCTCTCCAGTGTGCAAATAGCTTGCCAGAGCTACGAAGAGTAAGGCCACAGTGAGGGCATGTCATTTTCATGGACTTTCCATCAGCTGCAGTTTTATTGAACACAGAGGGTAGAGCCAATGAATGTTCTAACAAAGACTCAGAAAATGGTTCAGATACCGAAGACAAAACCTTGGGGGGGAAACGGGGCTCCTCGAAGAGTACTGCCGGAGGAATACGGGTCTCCTCGGAGAGTTCAGCGGGGAGCAGTCCTGATAATGGTGGCTGACTTGGCATTGAAGAATGCTGACAAGACAATAAATGCCTTGCCATATCCCCACGCCGTATGATTGTAATCTTACAGACAGGGCAGTGAAAGTGTCCTGTTGTCCTACAAGGCAGCCTGCACCGGCATATCATTTTATCTGTAAGAGAAAAAAACAAACAAACAAACAGATGTAATTTAAATGTAGTTGTATAGAATGCAATCAATTTGTCTAACAATCAGATTGTACATGTTAACAAAAACATCCAAGCCAACCTCAATAATGAAAGCAAAATGGTATGGATCACAAAACTTATGTCAAGAAAAGTGGTGAAAAGTAAATAAAAATATATTTTATAAAAACACTATTTTTGTTGCAGATGAATAAACTGAACTGTACAATATCAACAGCAACTTTTAAGTCAACAAAGATACTGCAGAAGTGCTTAAAAAAAGTGCATATTTATAACTATAAAGTATATTTAATACAAACATACCTTTGAAAGGCAAAGCATTTTTTATATGCACACTTAGATGCTCCTCAATCTTTGCCCTGACAGTAGGGCTGAAAGTGGGGCACAGAGGGCAGTGAAAGAGTCCTCTGCAACACGTGTTGCATTCCTGCAATTCTGGCTTTAAGCCCGAATTCCAGATTGATGTGTGCATCTAAAACAGAGAGAGAAACAGATAAACACCATATACACATTTAAGTTAAGGTTTTAGCAGAAATAACAATTTACAGTTGACATGTAATAGATTTGGGAAGAAAATTCTTGAAAAAAAACCCACAAATATTTTACAAGACACTTTAATTTGTGAGACATGTTTCTATTGACATATAACAGTCAATTGAACAGAGGCTAACTAAAATCTGGGCAATAAAAAAGCTGTACAGAATAGAATGACGAATAGAAGTATTGATAAATATATAAATCTGTTTGTGATGAAATTTACAGTGTTGACGCTAACCAAAGGTGTCACAAGTACACACGTTCCTTACTACAGTTTAGATACCTCTGTTGAGAAAGCACTGACTCGACTTTTTAGTCAAGTCGAAGTAAGAAGTACAGGGTCTAAAATATAATTTATGTACAAAATTTTGAAGTAATCTTGCGTCCAAAGCACGCGTGCTGATTTACAAATGTACGGATTACAAAGTACAGATACGCGTGCTAAAATGTGAGAAGTAGAAGTATAAAGAAGTATACAGTAGGCACAAAAAAGTACAGCAGTAAAGATACCAGAAAATTCTACTTAAGTACAGTATTGAAGTATTCGTTATTTCGCATCTCTGACGCCAACAATAAATCATACTCTAATGCAAAATGTGGTTTTTGCTTCTTCTCGCCCACAGAAGCCGTTAATCCAGCTCTCTTACTTAAACCAGGCCCGGGAAAAAGCATATCTGTGTGTTTCTCTGCCATGGAGCACGATGAAAAAACATTAAAATAAGGAGGAATGTTGTTGTAACGCTAAATAAGTGGCAACATGATCATTGTAAGAAAACTAGACGATTCCTAGAATTATAAAATCACTAACGGCAAATTTATTTAAGAAAGACTTAACCAACCTTTGTGATCAACTTGCAAGACTTCCACGGTATCCATGAATGTTTACGGCTAGTGTGGAGGTCACGTGCTTCCGGCTACTGTGGAGGTCACGTGTATCCGGTTACTGTGGAGCTCCACAGTGGCTGCAGCAAGACCCTTCTCGCTTCGGCTGTTATCAGTCCATACAATGGGCGTTATTAGCACAAATCAGTCCCATAGATATGGGCCATCTCCTGCTAGATTGTTCAGAAGGTTGTTCTCATCCATCCAGATGGAGGATCACTAACAGGAGCGTGGAAGACTCCAGAATCCACTCTGGCTGGAATCCGGTGGATATGCAGTGTTTACAGGTAAGACCATTTACACGGACAGCATTTATAGAATGACTATTAAAAGTCAGCGAGTGTCAGTAATGTTAATGTGGTTATCTTAGTAATACACCGAGTGCTAATATCACAGCTCCTACATTTGCTTTTTACACATGTATGTAAGCATTGAGCCAAATTTAGTAATGCCAACAAATTAAACAAACAATATTTGTTACATAATACATCTGTAGATACACTGTCACAGATACTTTTTAGTAGAGGTGGGAATCACCATACATCCCACGATACGATATTATTGCAATTTTCTTAAATATTTTGCGATATTCAGATTCTGTACATAAAGGTAAACTTTATCAATATTCATTTTATCTAATATCAAAGTCTCACACTCAGTCTTTCTCTCATTTCAGTTTTATTGTTGACAAACTGAACGGTTTGTATTACAGTCTAGTCCCACTGAACTGAATGCAACCATCTGGTACAATTATAACTATTCTGAACTATGCAATATGAAAACTATGCAGCCCCTTCAGCAACTGAAGAATTTGAAAGTAAATTAAAACAAAATAATTTTACATTAAATAAAAAAGTTTTAAACTTAATTAAAATAAAACATGTCTTAAATTAAAATAAGTAAACTGTCATGTTTATTGCTGCCAAAAAAAAAGTTAAACACATTTGGACAGTGAAGGAATGTCAGGATTCTTGCTCAGAAAAAGGATCAACATGCTCTGAAGTAAGAGTCCACAAAAACTTTTTTTTGTAACAAAATATCGATTTCTGCCGTCCCTGTATCGATACATTATTAGAAAACAAAATATCACGATACTACACAGTATCGATTTTTTCCCCCACCCCTACTTTTTAGATGACCTTTTTTTTCAACTTTTGAGCTTTAAACCTTTAAAGAAATGTCACAGGGAAACGGTGATCAGTTAGACCCACTGCAGCGTACGATAGAGGAACTCAGGGAAGAACACATACAACTCAGTGAAACGTTCATAGAATTCAGTCAATATATCAGAACAATCACTCGAGAAAACACACAACTCAGTCAAGCAAACGCACAACTGAGTCAAGAAAACACACAACTGAGTCAAGAAAACACACAACTGAGTCAATCAAACGCACGACTCAGTCAAGCAAACGCACAACTGAGTCAAGAAAACGCACAACTCAGTGAAAACTACATACAACTCTATCAAGAAAACACACAACTCAGTCAAGCAAACGCACAACTGAGTCAATCAAACGCATGACTCAGTCAAGAAAACGCACAACTGAGTCAAGAAAACACACAACTCAGTGAAAACTACATACAACTCTATCAAGAAAACACACAACTCGGGCAAGGAAACGCACAATTGAGGCAAGAGATGGCAGAACTCAGACAAACCGTGGAAAATCTTCAGCGCCCAGCGGTACATGAACAAGAGACAACAGAAAGAGAATCGCCTGGTTCGTGGGGTCTAAACCTACTTAAAGTAGGTTTAACTGCTGCCGGATGTGTCATTGCTCTTCCTGCAGCTTTCTGGGTCGCCTCTAAGATTTTCGGCTGAAGCGAATGTCCCGCTCTGTGGGGTCGTGATTATTGTCATCATGTACTCATATATGTAAGCATTGAGCCAAATGTAATAATTCTAACATATTAAACAAACAATATTTGTCTCTTATGTATAATACATCTGTAGATACACTGTCACAGATACTTGTCTTTGAGTGAAGATTTAAGGTGATAGGAAATATAAATAACTGCAACTTGAATCTCTGACCCAGAGTTCAAGCTCACTGCTGTAATATATATATATATATATATATATCATAATAATCTGACAATACATATAATATTGGCCATATTATATTTACATTACCACAGTGAGATGACTTTAGTCCCATGATTTTGGCCCGATCCGCCATTTTGGGGGTCGAAACAAAGCGCAAACGAAAAAGGAGCGAAGGCACACACAACAGCCATGGTTCGTTCTTGCTGTGTGGTCGGCTGCAATGTTCGATCGCACGACCGGCAAGAGAATAAGCTCGAAAAGGGTTTGTCTTTTCATTCTTCCCCAACCTGGAAGCAACATGAGGCAGCTCGTGTATCGATGTTACCAAACGAAGGCGTCCAGCCTGGATAGCAGCTGTGAGACGAGCTGATATCCAGTTCTCTTCCATCTCCAAATATCTGTTGGTGCTCCGGACATTTTCATTCCGGTAAGTTCTAAATATGTTCATATCTTTATAGCCTTTTAGTTTTATTTTCTATGCGCTCTGAGCTCATAGCAAATTAGAACAAACATCCTACTGAGTGATTTTGCAGAACTACCTTCTATTTATAGAGATGCTAATTATTTGGCATTATTGCAGCAAACCAGCCCATGAAATGGATGAAACATCGTGACTGGGTTCCAGCGCTACACGAGGGACCTGCTTCAAACATACCACCATGCCAATCAGATTACTTCTTCCATGTGAGGGTGAAGAGGTGACCCTTCTGGATAAGATGGTGAAGGTTTGCTGCGTTTAGTGAACAGTGATAATAAAACCAGGGAAAATGAAACCTGCTCCTGTTAAATATTCTTTAGTCTTTTGCTGTATAAATAGCTGTATTTTTTCAAAAGACACAGTAAATAAAGTAATGTTAGTAGTGGGTGATATCATGTAAACACTGTCATGATTTTGTGTAAACATTTTGTCATTTGTAAACTATAAATGACATCATCATTGTAACTGATGTGATGTTCTATGAAGTGGTTTTAATTTTAAAAAAAAAGAGGCAAAAATTAGTTTGTTTCTTTATTCAACTTTTGAACAGCAGGACTCAGTCAGTACATATTCAGTAAATGCAAATTATTTACACGGCAGTGCACTACAGGCATAAATCTAGACCCCTAGATAAAACATGATGGCATTATAGCAGTGACGACTCCTCCACAGTAGCAGGTGGGGTTTTTCTTTTTTGAGGACGGCTCCTTTTACCTGTCACTACAGATGGTCTGTGTATGTTTTGATCAAGAGCCTTTTTTGGGCAGCTGAAGAGGAGAAGTCCATCTTATGGCCAACCTCTGACTGTATCTTGGTCATGTTACCGGCACCAGACCTAGGGGAATCTGGACCGGCAGCAAGCGGCACACAGGCTAGAGAGCACTGCGTAGCCAAATATGAGCAAACTGTGGATTAATAGAGAGGACACCGAAGTTAGCGTCTTGCTCAGGCCGGAGCTCATTTATTTCTCTACATATACACAATACAAATCACACTAGACCATGCATTCTTCCCATAAAATAACAGAGTTCATAAACAAAAATGAAGTTACAAAAAGCATTCTCTCAAAAGCAAAATAAATACAAACTAATTCAAAATGACTTTACATACTCACAACTTAAACAAAACACTCACGGTTAAAGCATAACAACATACCACATTCACACAACCTTTCCCCACATTCGCGCCATATACGCTATTACTTTTGAACATGGCGTCCCTTGAACGCAACATAACATGGCGGCAGACGACTGCAACGTTGTTTCACCAACAAAAAGCTTTCCTCTTAATACATGTACTCAGTACTGCTTGGCTAACACTAAAACAAACACTACAACACATTTTCGGAAGTCGCAGGTTGCCACTGTCATAGCATATACTTATAGTGCTACGTAGCATTATGCCGATGATACACTAATACTCATTACAACAAAATACCACAAAACAACATCATCACTCTCATCTCAAAATATAGCCGAACAGTTGTTACTCAACTTACATGACATTTAGAACCAGTTCGGTAACATAAAAGTTTGTTTGTCAGTACCTGTGGATTAATAGAGAGGACACCGAAGTTAGCGTCTTGCTCAGGCCGGAGCTCATTTATTTCTGAGCTGCGCATGCGCAGAGCCTATAGCTAGAGTCTCTCTGGTAGTTCCACAGCAGTGCAAGAGCACCATCTACTGGCATAATGAAATATAACCAATATAACAACACATAACAATGTCAAAATAAGTCACAATAATAAACAAAAAATAAGGGGGTAATTGGTTTTCTTACAAAAATAAACATGTAGCTTTTTTCAACCTGCTACAGTCACATTACCCAGCAAAACCCAGTATGGAGGTTCATCTGTAACAGTCCTTGTGCCACGGATCAACACTGTTGCTTCTACTTTAAACAGAAGAGCAGCGACGTGGGTGCAGGTCTCTGCGACTCCGGCCATGCAGGTGCAGCGGGCGGCTTCAACCTTCCCTGTGATGCTCACAGTGACCCATGGCTGCAATGCTGGTTCATTCAGTCTTTGAGAGTGCAGGACCTGAAACACACACAGACAAAGTCCATTTAAAGACAAGAACTATGAGCCAAGGCCGACACAAATGTGTTTAATCTACTTTATCATAAATGTAACAAAGTGTTTAGAAAGTTAGCACATACATGTCATTTTTCATTTCTTTATGTGTCCATCGCTGCAGGTTATAGTGTAAATCTGCCTGTTCTCTGTCAGAAACCTGCCTGCAGAAAATGAACCTAAAGTATGTAATGCAAGGATGCCATCACTGTAGAGATGGAGAAAGCATAAAGTGACAATTATGAATCACTTAATATGATAAGGAGATTCTGCAGGTCATTAATCAATGTATAAAACTAAAATAAAATGTATTTTTAGTGATTCAAGATACAAATATTGACGCAAGATGTATAATTAGAATTATTTATAATAAACATTAATAAATCATTGCAATTTCTTTAACCATAAAGAATAACTAAATCCTTCAGGACAGTGTCTCATCAATGCACTGAACTCACTATGTTATCCCTCTAACAGCCTCCACATGTTCTCACTGTAATTTCCCCTCATGAATGAATTTATGCTGCACTAATGTGAATGTTCGGATGGAAATCAAACGCATTTCACTCGCAGTACTCGAGCTGACTTACCTTTGTTTGAATGACGACTTGTACGCGCTGACTCCACAGATAAGGTACGAGAATATGTCAGGCTACGTCAATAGCGGTTGGTCTCCAGGGTTTTTACTCCACGGCCGTATTTCATACGGGTCCACATTTCCAATGCAGGCTATTTTCTGCAAGTACCGCCGCTTCGCCTCTGAACGAAATCGGTCTCTATGCAGTCCGTTCTCTTTTGAGCTGCTTTTAAGCATCTTTTAATCGTCGTTCCAACATTTGGAGCCAGAGTCTGCGCAGTAGTGACTTGAGGTGGAGCGACTGTGTAACACTCCCGCCCACACACCCGCTGGACGTGACCGCAAACACGCCCCCTACACTTTTTACGTAGCACCTGTGGCTCGAGTTTTTTGCTGGTTTCCCGCGACTGACGACTCGTTTAATTAAGGTAAAAATACAACCATGTCACTGTTATAAGAAAAGACACACAGCTTATCGTCTTATAGTTCTAAAATCGCTCTGTTGTTAATGCGTTTGCTAGATTAGCCGCTAGCATGCGCGCTGTGTTGGAGGCTTGTTGCTAGCTAGTTAGCGATGCTACACACTCTAATAGTCTGTGTTATTGAAGGATTCAGCCCTCCTTATGGTTTTTTTTTTATCCATTTTTAGACAGCGATGACATCATCTGCACACTCTACACATGCCCAGAGTTACTGTTAATATCAGAAATATAATGCTGTCCTCTGGTTTTATACATTTTAAACATTTGGTTAAAATCTCAATGTTTTATACATTCATTGGTGCAGACCCTGAATTGGGACACAGCCTAGTGGTGCCGAGCTGGCGCACCGAGTAGTTCCTGTTACCTGCTGTGTGTCTGTTTTTACAGGTAAGCTGGGTTCCAAATAATACATATGTGATAGACAACAGTAGCAATCGAAAAGCTAGAGAGCCAATTCACGAGTTTAAGGGTTGATAACGATGAATCACCACCAGCTGTTGCTAAAAGCACCTTTATGATCTGAGCATGCGCAGAATGATCCACAGCGCTCCTTTGATCTTCTCGAACGATCATTGTGACGTCACGGTGACATAACAATGATCCTTTGAGAACATCAAAGGAGCATTGTGATGTCACAGGGACATCACATTCTCTGCACACCCACCAAGTCTATAAATAGAGGAGGTCGTTTAACAGTTTACATCAGAAAGAGCCAGTTGTTTTAGACAAAGCTGACCTTAGACAAAGCTGACCTTTGCATTTAAATCATTCAGAGATTTAACTTTTTTGACACTTTTGAGCTTTAAACCTCTAAAGAAATGTCACAGGGAAACGGTGATCAGTTAGACCCACTGCAGCGTACGATAGAGGAACTCTGGGAAGAACACATACAACTCAGTGAAACGTTCATAGAATTCAGTCAACATATCAGAACAATCAATCGAGAAAACAGGCGTCTCAATGGAGAAAACACACAACTGAGTCAAGCAAACGCACAACTGAGTCAAGCAAACGCACAACTGAGTCAAGCAAACGCACGACTCAGTCAAGAAAACGCACGACTCAGTCAAGAAAACGCACGACTCGGGCAAGGAAACGCACAACTCAGTCAAGAAAACGCACAACTCATGCAAGGAAACGCACAATTGAGGCAAGAGATGGCAGAACTCAGACAAACTGTGGAAAATCTTCAGCGCCCAGCGGTACATGAACAAGAGACAACAGAAAGAGAATCGCCTGGTTCGTGGGGTCTAAACCTACTTAAAGTAGGTTTAACTGTTGCCGGATGTGTCATTGCTCTTCCTGCAGCTTTCTGGGTCGCCTCTAAGATTTTCGGCTGAAGAGAATGTCCCACAGGATGGCTTGCGTGTGCTTGCATGCACACGTCCCATCGACAATTGTGGACCAGTTACCCTTTAAAAACAGTAATGATGTTTTCCAGCCACAGTCCACCTTCATCCTGGCGTTGTTCCCGCTGGTGCAGGGTCCGCTCCTCAGCAAAGGTTTCTCCGTTTGGTTCTGTCCAAGGCGTCCTCAGGTGACGCGTTGATGGTCTTAATGTCTTCCTTGATTTTGTCCATCCACCGTTTTTTCGGTCTGCCTCGAGGCCGGCGCCGTCTGGGTCGATCCTTAATAGTCGTTTTTGCTGAGTTCTCATCGCTTCGAATCACGTGTCCATACCACCTCAGGCGGGATTCGAGCATCTTTTAAACTCGAGCCACAGTCCACCGACCTGTGCTCTCCTTTATGTTTGATTTTATTTTGCCCCTCACCTCCCAACCAGTCATGGCAGAAGACCGCCCCTCCCTGAGCCTGGTTCTGCCAGAGGTTTCTTCCTGTTAAAAGGGAGTTTTTCCTCTCCACCGTTGCCAGAGTGCTTGCTCATAGGGGATCATTTGATTGTTGGGTTGAATTTTTGGATTTCATTTCATTGGCTTGAACTGAAAAACCTAAAAATTCAGCTGAGGGGTTCACATAGTGGAGAGCACTACATTTGTTAACTGCACTTTGTTTATTTGTGGATTTTGTAGTTCTTCCTACTACAAAAACTACAAATGAAAACAAGGCAGTTAGCAGCAAATGAAAATAAATAAAACACATTAAAAAAATCTGCTACTGCTCTGTGTGTTTACTTTAGTGAACACTGTTTGTTTTTGTGTTAGAAGATTATAGATTGTCCTGACGTGTCCACAGACGTGTGGATTTGTGTGCTGCTGTGTTCACTTGTGTGTTTTTGTGCACTCAGGAGGACGGTACCTGTCTCGTCGTCATCTCGTAGACAAATATTTGACGACGTCTAGAAGAGAAGTCTGAGTCGCCGTCCAAACGTCTGCCTGCAGCACAACCTCCGTCTCTCAGCGCTCGGCATGCACGCTGACTAAGAGCCCTCAGGTGAACTTCTCTCACCTGCATAAACACTTTGCATCGGTTTCTCGGCTGCAGGTCCATGAAGGCACTTTTGGAGGAATGTTATGGTCTGACCATCATCCTTCAGCTCACTCTGAACTCGCTGAGCAGCTCTCTGGCGTCTCTGTGAGGACCTGCAGGAACACTTCTCCAGACTTCTTGAAGGACATTCAAAGCTCTTCTGCCTTCTGTTGATGATGTTGATGACTCCACACTGTTTATGTCCTGCTGAGCTTTGTGCTCTGGGAATGCCAGACCATGACTGATAGTGTTATTGTCACTGCTTATATCTGAAGTCCTGCTGGCAGAAATGCCCTTCAGTCAGAAAGGTTGATGGTCAGGATGAACCTGGACACTTCTTTGCACACGTGTGTCGTATCTTTTGAATGATAAGTGCTGACAGAGACAGACGTGAGTCTGTATTTATATTTCTTGCAGCCTGTTAGCACTGTACCTCCTGCCTTTCCAAACGGCTCTTCTGTGTTTCTGTCTCATCGTTCTGCTGATGAACATTTGTCGCCCACCGTGATCTCAGCATGTCGTCCTGGTTCTGGAGAGCAGACGTGTGTTGATCTGAGTCCTGTGATTTCCAGTAGTGATTTATTCCCAAGACAAAATCAAATCGTCCTCTGCTGCCGTGTTGTTGCACAATAAAAACGATGCAGCTGTCAGAAACGGTCCGGCCCTGGTTATTGTCTCAGATACGACGCTCGTCTTATCCTGTCTGCTTCTGTCGGTTTCCTTCATTTACTTCTTGTTATTTTCCTAAAATGTGCTCCAGAGTGACAAATATATCTGCTGGAGTTGATGCTGCCCTAAAACCTCTGTGACATCGTTGCACTCACTGCTAACAGGAAAGCCAGAGGAGCAGACGCATCCCAGCAAAACACTGATGCAGCTTTTTCACATTAAATGGAAGTGATATCAGATACAGTCCTGATTAAAGGTTTAAGACCACTTGAAAAATGGCAAAAATCATAGTTTGCATGGTTGGATCTTAACAAATGTTGTTACTAAGAAAATGTTTTCTTCACAAATGCAGACATTTCAAAGCTAAACGACATGATTTTGAAAATGAGAAGTGATATTAAGTGTATTCATTGTTAATCACAGAATCATAATTCATACATGATTTCATTGATAGTTATGTGTTTAACTGCTCAGCACTGATCAGGATATAACCAGGAATAAGTTTAAGCTGTATGATAGATCAGAAAATATAATATAGACGAGCTTCACACAGAGTGTGTGTGTGTGAGTGTGTGTGTGTGTGTGTGTGTGTGTGTCTGTGTGTGTGTCTGTGTGTCTGTGTGTGTGTCTGTGTGTGTGTCTGTGTGTCTGTGTGTGTGTGTGTGTGTGTGTGTGTGAGTGTGTGTGTGTGTCTGTGTGTGTGTCTGTGAGTGTGTGTGTGTGTGTGTGTCTGTGAGTGTGTGTGTGTGTGTCTGTGAGTGTGTGTGTCTGTGAGTGTGTGTGTCTGTGAGTGTGTGTGTCTGTGAGTGTGAGTGTGTGTGTGTGAGTGTGAGTGTGTGTGTGTCTGTGAGTGTGTGTGTGTGTCTGTGAGTGTGTGTGTGTGTGCGTGCGTGTGTCTGTGTGTGTGTGCGTGCGTGTGCGTGTGTGTGTGTGTGTGTGTGTGTGTGTGTCTGTGAGTGTGTGTGTGTGTGCATGTGGCAGCTCCAATTATAGAGCCAGCATTCCTCACTAGTTTGTCTCCTCTCCTTGCATCCTTGTTTCTGATGATGCCCCCCAGCAGACTGCAGCAGCACGCTTTCGGTGGTGTCGAGCCAAACGGACTTTAACGTGTGTTTGAACGAGCTGACGGTTCACTCGTTAAGCTGAAAGAAAGATGCTTTAATCACAGCAGTCACACATGTGTCCACTGCACCATCTGGTGCAGGCCCAGGCTCTTCCAGCAGCCACCAGGCCCAGGCTCTTCCAGCAGCCACTAGGCCCAGGATCCTCCAGCAGCCACCAGGCCCAGGCTCTTCCAGCAGCCACCAGGCCCAGGATCCTCCAGCAGCCACCAGGCCCAGGCTCTTCCAGCAGCCACTAGGCCCAGGATCCTCCTGCTCCACCAGGCCCAGGAGCGTTAAGATGCCGCCTAAGAGGAGCAACGTTAATGAGGAGGAACTGGAGGACATAAAGAAATCCCTAAACTTTATGTCTGAAGAAATAACAACAATTTCAAAACAACAAAAACTGATACTCAATTTAATGGATGATATTAAAGAACTAAGAAGGCAGAGCGAGGAAAAGGACAAGAAGATTGCTATGCTGGAAGGATGGGTGTCAGATCTGGAACAATATTCAAGAGTAAATGATGTGATAGTGACAGGACTGGAAACCAAGCATCAGACATACGCACGGGTAGCAGCAGCAGAGAGAGGGGAGCCACCCGAGCAAGAGCTACGCTCTTTGGAAGAGCAGGTAATGGCCTTCTTTAAAAGCAAAGGTATAGAAATGGACAGTAAAAATATTGAGGGATGCCATCCTCTTCCGAGAAAAAATCAAATACCTGCCATTATCATTCGTTTTGTTAATAGAAAACAGAAAAAAGAACTGTTCAAGCAAGGAAGAAAGCTAAAAGGTACAAATGTTTATTTAAATGAACACCTAATCAAGAAAAATGCAGACATTGCAAGACAAGCAAGAATATTAAGAAAACAGAAGAAAATACAGTCAACTTGGACGTCAGACTGTAAAATATTCATTAAGTTAAATGGAACACCAGAGCAGGCTAAGGTTCTAGTCATCAAAGAGATGACTGAACTAGAAAAATATAACTGATAAATGCAAAGCAGTGCTAAATATGATGTGACCGTCCAAGTGCTCAACCAACGCAGATGTCTGACAATTTTCAACTAACAACTCATATAGATATTGAAAATAAGACATTGATGTATGACAGCAACATAGATCCTGATTGTAATTTCTTTAACAATAAGACAAATGAATGCAATTATTATACAAATGAGCAACTTAAAAAGGAATTCAAGGTAGAACAGGGTATAACAATGGTTCACTTTAATAGTCGAAGCTTATATGCAAACTTTCAATCCATCAAAGACTACATAACACAGTTTGAACAGCCATTCAATGTGATAGCCATATCGGAGACCTGGATAACTCCTGGAAAAGAAGAAGACTTTAAAATAAATGGATATGAATTCCTTCATGTAGACAGGATCAACAAGAAAGGAGGTGGGGTGGCACTTTACATTGATAAAAACCTAAAGTACAAAAGAATGGGAAGAATGACAACTGTTATTGATGGAGTGATGGAATGTTTATCAGTGGAAATAAGTATAGAAAAAAGGAAAAACCTAATTGTCAGTTGTATATATAGAACACCAGGATCTAAGATTGAGATATTTAAGGATAATATGGAGGACTTATTTACAAATATAAATCAGAAAAGAATGTTTATTTGTGGGGACTTTAATATTGACTTATTGAATCCAAATCATAATAAGAGTACAGAAGAATTTATTGATTCCATGTACAGCATCGGTTTATTTCCACTGATAACAAGACCGACCAGAATAACATCTCATTGTGCAACTCTATTAGATAATATATTTACAAATATAATAGAAGGAAAGATAAAAAGTGGGCTGTTAATCAATGATATAAGTGACCATTTACCAGTCTTTGCATCGTATAATTGCCATTATAAAGTGAACAACGATGGACATAAGATTATTTACAAAAGAATAAGAACAGAGAAGACCTTAAATTGTCTTAGAAATGAACTTTTAAAGCAAGATTGGAATATTGTATATGAACAAACAGAAGTTAATAAAGCTTACGAAGGATTTTTAAGAACATTTAACACATTACTTGATAAAAACTGCCCAGTAATTGAAATCAATAGGAAACACAACTATGCAGGAAGACCATGGATGACAAAAGGACTACAAAATGCCAGCAAAAAAAAGAATACCTTATATCGAGAATTCATAAAAAAGAGAACAATAGAAACTGAAATGAAGTATAAAACTTACAAAAATAAATTAACTAATATAATGAGATCCTGTAAAAGAGAGTATTACATTAAAAGGTTAGAACACAATAAAGATAACACAAGAGATATATGGAATGTATTAAACAGAATAATCAAAAATGAATCAAGGAATAATGATTACCCTGGGTACTTTATAGAAGGGACAAGAAGTATTAATAACATGGAGGAGATAGTAAATGGCTTTAATGAATTCTTCGTAAACATAGGGCCAAAACTGGCAGAAGAAATAAAGGTTGATGGAATAGAAAGGGACACTGGTGAAAATATTGAAAGGAATAATAGCTCAATGTTTTTAAGAGCAGTGGAAGAGAAAGAGATTTATGACATGGTTAGAGGACTTAAGAACAAAACCAGTACAGACTGGAATGATATTGATATGGTAACGGTAAAGACAGTTATTGATGGTATCGTAAAACCATTAAAATATATATTCAACTTGTCGTTTCAAAAAGGAGTTTTTCCACAAAAAATGAAAGTTGCTAAAGTTATTCCCATTTACAAAACCGGTGAAAGACATCATTTTACAAACTATAGACCAGTGTCAATACTCTCCCAGTTCTCTAAGATACTGGAAAAACTCTTCATAAAAAGATTTGACAGTTTTGTGGAAAAATATGAATTAATGACAGATAGTCAGTATGGGTTCAGAAACAACAGATCAACAGCTTTGGCACTGATAGATTTAATGGAAAAGATAACGGAATGTATGGATAATAAGAGGTGTGCGCTCGGAGTTTTCTTAGATCTAAAGAAGGCGTTTGATACTGTTAATCATGAAATTCTATTAAAAAAACTGGAAAAGTACGGGTTTAGGGGAGTGGTTTTGGAATGGTTAAAAAGCTATGTAGGGAATAGGCAACAATATGTACAAATAAATGAATATAAATCTAATTTGATGGATATAGCTTGTGGAGTACCTCAAGGTTCAGTACTGGGTCCAAAAATGTTTATTATGTACTTAAATGATATCTGCAGAGTATCGGAGATTTTAAAGTTTGTAATATTTGCAGATGACACAAATATACTGTGTGCAGGTGGGGAGTTGCCACAGGTTTTGGAAATGATCACACAGGAATTAACGATATTAAAGAAGTGGTTTGATATAAATAAATTATCATTGAATCTCAATAAAACCAAATTTATGTTGTTTGGAAACCAAAAGAAAAACATCGAAGTAGAAATATGTGTTGACAATGTATATTTAGAAAGAGTAAATGAAATAAAATTTCTTGGGGTGATCATTGACCACGAGCTCTGTTGGAAGCCACACATTACTTATGTTCGGGGGAAATTGGCACGGGGCATTGCCGTCCTGGGAAAAGCAAAGCATATGTTGGATCAGAAAGCACTGCACATTTTATACTGTGCTTTACTACTGCCATATATGAGCTACTGTGTAGAGGTCTGGGGAAACACATACAAAAGTAACACACAAACAATAACTATAATACAGAAAAGGGCCATTAGATTAATAAATAATGTAGGGTACAGGGACCATACAAATGCACTCTTTGTCAAAATGCAAGCTATTAAATTCCAAGACTTGGTGAAGCTTAAAACAGCGCAAATAATGTATAAAGTAAGAAATAAATTGCTTCCCAAAGAAATCTGTAAATTGTTCATAGAAAGAGAAGGTGGGTATAACTTAAGAGGGAAATGGAATTTAAAAATACAAAGTGCTAGAACAACTTTAAGAACTATGTCAATCTCAATTTCAGGAGTTAAATTATGGAACAGTCTAACAGAAGAAATAAAAGACAGTCAAAACATAAAACAGTTTAAAGTAAAATATAAAAACCTAATTTTAAATAAGTATAAGAATGAAGAAAACGGGGTTAACCCAGGATGGTAATGTTGCTGGTAATGGTGTTGCGGTTCTTTTTTGGTTGTTTTTTTGTTTTTTTTTGTTTTGTTTTGTTTTGTTGTTTTTCCATAACTTGTGTATCTGCAAATATACACATTCTGTATTTTTCATATGAAAGAAACTATACTGTGGTGGGGCTTGCTAATTTCTTGTTTTTGATTTATGTATGTTATGTTTTGTTTTACTTCATATGTTTATATGTTTCATATGTTGTTTGTTTAATTTAAGACAAAAAAAAATTTAAATGAATGAGAGGTAAAACTTGAGGGGGTAGGGACAAATAAGTAAATACTTCAGCCTACTCCTTTTCAAACAAATAATGGAATGATATTTTGTAATGATTGTGAAGGCACATGTTTGAAATGTTTGAAATAAAAATGAACTGAACTGAACTGAACTCTTCTTGTTTACACTCGTAATAACACAAACACTAAATCCTCCTGTTTGTAGCAGTGTGTACACCTGAGACTGTCACCTGTCTGTCTGTCCTGCACTCTCTCTCTGTTTCTTTCTCTCTGATTGTGGAATAAAAGTATGAACATGTGTTTATAAGTTACACTTGTGTCTGAATCCTGCAGCTTATCACACATTTGATTTCCATGTGTGACGACTGCAAGTGTCCAGAGTGAGGACAGACTGAGGGACCCACTGCTGCACATCATCTGTGAGGCTTTGCAGCCCTGATGATCCACCAGGACAAACTCAGCAGTGTGTGAGGAAGAGGAGGAGGAAGAGCCAGCAGCAGCTGACAGATGGAGAGAATAGACAGACTGTTCCCTGTTTGTGAAGGACTGCTAGGAAAGTTTAACTGTCTGTGCTGAATCAGTCTTATTAGGTAATGTTCAAATAATGTGATCATCCCAGTGTTTCCAGTGTGGAGAAAGTACTCAGGGCCTTCAAGCTACACACTATGAAAGGCAGCAACAAGTTTAATGTTCAGAAACCTAAAGTATGCATCAGCAGCAGAATGGAGCTAAAATAAATGTTGGTTTCAGTTCTATGAAGCTTTGAGTATTTTGGATCAGTAGCTGCTGTGTTTGTTGCATCATATTGCTGTAACTGTTTATATGCTTTATATATTCTGAGGTATGTTGATCTATAGTGTTACATCATATTCTATAAGGATGTTATGTGTTTGTAGACTTTCTGCCCAGTTTGACCCATTTAGCAGACGTCAGCCTGTTTAAGGCTCTGATGTCTATTCTGTGTGACTTACAGCAGTTATGACATGGTCTGATTTTCTCACCCAATAAAGGAATATTTCATATATCAGTCTACTCTTCATTCTATCAGACACAGTTATCACAGCTCCTACATTTGCTTTTTACACATGTATGTAAGCATTGAGCCAAATTTAGTAATGCCAACATATTAAACAAACAATATTTGTTACATAATACATCTGTAGATACACTGTCACAGATACTTTTTAGTAGAGGTGGGAATCACCATACATCCCACGATACGATATTATTGCAATTTTTTAAAATATTTTGCGATATTCAGATTCTGTACATAAAGGTAAACTTTATCAATATTCATTTTATCTAATATCAAAGTCTCACACTCAGTCTTTCTCTCATTTCAGTTTTATTGTTGACAAACTTGAATGGTTTGTATTACAGTCTAGTCCCACTGAACTGAATGCAACCATCTGGTACAATTATAACTATTCTGAACTATGCAATATGAAAACTATGCAGCCCCTTCAGCAACTGAAGAATTTGAAAGTAAATTAAAACAAAATAATTTTACATTAAATAAAAAAGTTTTAAACTTAATTAAAATAAAACATGTCTTAAATTAAAATAAGTAAACTGTCATGTTTATTGCTGCCAAAAACAAGTTAAACACATTTGGACAGTGAAGGAATGTCAGGATTCTTGCTCAGAAAAAGGATCAACATGCTCTGAAGTCAGAGTCCACAAAAACTTTTTTTTGTAACAAAATATCGATTTCTGCCGTCCCTGTATCGATACATTATTAGAAAACAAAATATCACGATACTACACAGTATCGATTTTTTCCCCCACCCCTACTTTTTAGATGACCTTTTTTTTTTCCACTTTTGAGCTTTAAACCTTTAAAGAAATGTCACAGGGAAACGGTGATCAGTTAGACCCACTGCAGCGTACGATAGAGGAACTCAGGGAAGAACACATACAACTCAGTGAAACGTTCATAGAATTCAGTCAATATATCAGAACAATCACTCGAGAAAACACACAACTCAGTCAAGCAAACGCACAACTCAGTCAAGAAAACGCACAACTGAGTCAAGCAAGTGAGTGCAACGATGTCACAGAGGTTTTAGGGCAGCATCAACTCCAGCAGATATATTTGTCACTCTGGAGCACATTTTAGGAAAATAACAAGAAGTAAATGAAGGAAACCGACAGAAGCAGACAGGATAAGACGAGCGTCGTATCTGAGACAATAACCAGGGCCGGACCGTTTCTGACAGCTGCATCGTTTTTATTGTGCAACAACACGGCAGCAGAGGACGATTTGATTTTGTCTTGGGAATAAATCACTACTGGAAATCACAGGACTCAGATCAACACACGTCTGCTCTCCAGAACCAGGACGACATGCTGAGATCACGGTGGGCGACAAATGTTCATCAGCAGAACGATGAGACAGAAACACAGAAGAGCCGTTTGGAAAGGCAGGAGGTACAGTGCTAACAGGCTGCAAGAAATATAAATACAGACTCACGTCTGTCTCTGTCAGCACTTATCATTCAAAAGATACGACACACGTGTGCAAAGAAGTGTCCAGGTTCATCCTGACCATCAACCTTTCTGACTGAAGGGCATTTCTGCCAGCAGGACTTCAGATATAAGCAGTGACAATAACACTATCAGTCATGGTCTGGCATTCCCAGAGCACAAAGCTCAGCAGGACATAAACAGTGTGGAGTCATCAACATCATCAACAGAAGGCAGAAGAGCTTTGAATGTCCTTCAAGAAGTCTGGAGAAGTGTTCCTGCAGGTCCTCACAGAGACGCCAGAGAGCTGCTCAGCGAGTTCAGAGTGAGCTGAAGGATGATGGTCAGACCATAACATTCCTCCAAAAGTGCCTTCATGGACCTGCAGCCGAGAAACCGATGCAAAGTGTTTATGCAGGTGAGAGAAGTTCACCTGAGGGCTCTTAGTCAGCGTGCATGCCGAGCGCTGAGAGACGGAGGTTGTGCTGCAGGCAGACGTTTGGACGGCGACTCAGACTTCTCTTCTAGACGTCGTCAAATATTTGTCTACGAGATGACGACGAGACAGGTACCGTCCTCCTGAGTGCACAAAAACACACAAGTGAACACAGCAGCACACAAATCCACACGTCTGTGGACACGTCAGGACAATCTATAATCTTCTAACACAAAAACAAACAGTGTTCACTAAAGTAAACACACAGAGCAGTAGCAGATTTTTTTAATGTGTTTTATTTATTTTCATTTGCTGCTAACTGCCTTGTTTTCATTTGTAGTTTTTGTAGTAGGAAGAACTACAAAATCCACAAATAAACAAAGTGCAGTTAACAAATGTAGTGCTCTCCACTATGTGAACCCCTCAGCTGAATTTTTAGGTTTTTCAGTTCAAGCCAATGAAATGAAATCCAAAAATTCAACCCAACAATCAAATGATCCCCTATGAGCAAGCACTCTGGCAACGGTGGAGAGGAAAAACTCCCTTTTAACAGGAAGAAACCTCTGGCAGAACCAGGCTCAGGGAGGGGCGGTCTTCTGCCATGACTGGTTGGGAGGTGAGGGGCAAAATAAAATCAAACATAAAGGAGAGCACAGCGTATTTATGACAGGTCGGTGGACTGTGGCTCGAGTTCAAAAGATGCTCGAATCCCGCCTGAGGTGGTATGGACACGTGATTCGAAGCGATGGGAACTCAGCAAAAACGACTATTAAGGATCGACCCAGACGGCGCCGGCCTCGAGGCAGACCGAAAAAACGGTGGATGGACAAAATCAAGGAAGACATCAACGCGTCACCTGAGGACGCCTTGGACAGAACCAAACGGAGAAACCTTTGCTGAGGAGCGGACCCTGCACCAGCGGGAACAACGCCAGGATGAAGGTGGACTGTGGCTGGAAAACATCATTACTGTTTTTAAAGGGTAACTGGTCCACAATTGTCGATGGGACGTGTGCATGCAAGCACACGCAAGCCATCCCCGCTCTGTGGGGTCATGACAATAATCATGACCCCACAGAGCGGGACATTCGCTTCAGCCGAAAATCTTAGAGGCGACCCAGAAAGCTGCAGGAAGAGCAATGACACATCCGGCAACAGTTAAACCTACTTTAAGTAGGTTTAGACCCCACGAACCAGGCGATTCTCTTTCTGTTGTCTCTTGTTCATGTACCGCTGGGCGCTGAAGATTTTCCACAGTTTGTCTGAGTTCTGCCATCTCTTGCCTCAATTGTGCGTTTCCTTGCATGAGTTGTGCGTTTGCTTGCCCGAGTTGTGCGTTTTCTTGACTGAGTTGTGCGTTTCCTTGCCCGAGTCGTGCGTTTTCTTGACTGAGTCGTGCGTTTTCTTGACTGAGTCGTGCGTTTGCTTGACTCAGTTGTGCGTTTGCTTGACTCAGTTGTGCGTTTGCTTGACTCAGTTGTGTGTTTTCTCCATTGAGACGCCTGTTTTCTCGAGTGATTGTTCTGATATGTTGACTGAATTCTATGAACGTTTCACTGAGTTGTATGTGTTCTTCCCAGAGTTCCTCTATCGTACGCTGCAGTGGGTCTAACTGATCACCGTTTCCCTGTGACATTTCTTTAGAGGTTTAAAGCTCAAAAGTGTCAAAAAAGTTAAATCTCTGAATGATTTAAATGCAAAGGTCAGCTTTGTCTAAGGTCAGCTTTGTCTAAGGTCAGCTTTGTCTAAAACAACTGGCTCTTTCTGATGTAAACTGTTAAACGACCTCCTCTATTTATAGACTTGGTGGGTGTGCAGAGAATGTGATGTCCCTGTGACATCACAATGCTCCTTTGATGTTCTCAAAGGATCATTGTTATGTCACCGTGACGTCACAATGATCGTTCGAGAAGATCAAAGGAGCATTGTGATGTCACAGGGACATTTATATTTGTAAATAAGTCCTCCATATTATCCTTAAATATCTCAATCTTAGATCCTGGTGTTCTATATATACAACTGACAATTAGGTTTTTCCTTTTTTCTATACTTATTTCCACTGATAAACATTCCATCACTCCATCAATAACAGTTGTCATTCTTCCCATTCTTTTGTACTTTAGGTTTTTATCAATGTAAAGTGCCACCCCACCTCCTTTCTTGTTGATCCTGTCTACATGAAGGAATTCATATCCATTTATTTTAAAGTCTTCTTCTTTTCCAGGAGTTATCCAGGTCTCCGATATGGCTATCACATTGAATGGCTGTTCAAACTGTGTTATGTAGTCTTTGATGGATTGAAAGTTTGCATATAAGCTTCGACTATTAAAGTGAACCATTGTTATACCCTGTTCTACCTTGAATTCCTTTTTAAGTTGCTCATTTGTATAATAATTGCATTCATTTGTCTTATTGTTAAAGAAATTACAATCAGGATCTATGTTGCTGTCATACATCAATGTCTTATTTTCAATATCTATATGAGTTGTTAGTTGAAAATTGTCAGACATCTGCGTTGGTTGTGCACTTGGACGGTCACATCATATTTAGCACTGCTTTGCATTTATCAGTTATATTTTTCTAGTTCAGTCATCTCTTTGATGACTAGAACCTTAGCCTGCTCTGGTGTTCCATTTAACTTAATGAATATTTTACAGTCTGACGTCCAAGTTGACTGTATTTTCTTCTGTTTTCTTAATATTCTTGCTTGTCTTGCAATGTCTGCATTTTTCTTGATTAGGTGTTCATTTAAATAAACATTTGTACCTTTTAGCTTTCTTCCTTGCTTGAACAGTTCTTTTTTCTGTTTTCTATTAACAAAACGAATGATAATGGCAGGTATTTGATTTTTTCTCGGAAGAGGATGGCATCCCTCAATATTTTTTACTGTCCATTTCTATACCTTTGCTTTTAAAGAAGGCCATTACCTGCTCTTCCAAAGAGCGTAGCTCTTGCTCGGGTGGCTCCCCTCTCTCTGCTGCTGCTACCCGTGCGTATGTCTGATGCTTGGTTTCCAGTCCTGTCACTATCACATCATTTACTCTTGAATATTGTTCCAGATCTGACACCCATCCTTCCAGCATAGCAATCTTCTTGTCCTTTTCCTCGCTCTGCCTTCTTAGTTCTTTAATATCATCCATTAAATTGAGTATCAGTTTTTGTTGTTTTGAAATTGTTGTTATTTCTTCAGACATAAAGTTTAGGGATTTCTTTATGTCCTCCAGTTCCTCCTCATTAACGTTGCTCCTCTTAGGCGGCATCTTAACGCTCCTCGGCCTGGTGGAGCAGGAGGATCCTGGGCCTAGTGGCTGCTGGAAGAGCCTGGGCCTGGTGGCTGCTGGAGGATCCTGGGCCTGGTGGCTGCTGGAAGAGCCTGGGCCTGGTGGCTGCTGGAGGATCCTGGGCCTAGTGGCTGCTGGAAGAGCCTGGGCCTGGTGGCTGCTGGAAGAGCCTGGGCCTGCACCAGATGGTGCAGTGGACACATGTGTGACTGCTGTGATTAAAGCATCTTTCTTTCAGCTTAACGAGTGAACCGTCAGCTCGTTCAAACACACGTTAAAGTCCGTTTGGCTCGACACCACCGAAAGCGTGCTGCTGCAGTCTGCTGGGGGGCATCATCAGAAACAAGGATGCAAGGAGAGGAGACAAACTAGTGAGGAATGCTGGCTCTATAATTGGAGCTGCCACATGCACACACACACACACACACACACACACACACACACTCACAGACACACACACACACACACACACACACACACACACTCACAGACACACGCACGCACACACACACAGACACACGCACGCACACACACACACACTCACACTCACAGACACACACACACTCACACTCACAGACACACACACACTCACACTCACACACACAGACAGACACACACACTCACAGACACACACACACAGACACACACACTCACAGACACACACACACACACTCACAGACACACACACACACACACACAGACACACACACTCACAGACACTCACACACACACACACTCACAGACACACACACACACTCACACACACACACACTCACAGACACACACAGACACACAGACACACACACAGACACACACACACACACACACACACTCACAGACACACACACACACAGACACACACACACACACACACACACACACACTCACAGACACACACACTCACAGACACACACACACACACACACACACACTCACACACACACAGACACACACACACACAGACACACAGACACACACTCACACACACACACAGACACACACTCACACAGACACACACACACACACACACACACACACACACACACACTCACAGACACACACACTCACAGACACACACACACACACACACACACACTCACACACTCACAGACACACACACACACAGACACACAGACACACACTCACACACACACACTCACAGACACACACTCACAGACACACACACTCACAGACACACACAGACACACAGACACACACACAGACACACAGACACACAGACACACACACAGACACACACACAGACACACAGACACACACACACACACTCACAGACACACACAGACACACACACACACACACACACACACTCACAGACACACACACACACACACACACACACACACACACACTCACAGACACACACACACACACTCTGTGTGAAGCTCGTCTATATTATATTTTCTGATCTATCATACAGCTTAAACTTATTCCTGGTTATATCCTGATCAGTGCTGAGCAGTTAAACACATAACTATCAATGAAATCATGTATGAATTATGATTCTGTGATTAACAATGAATACACTTAATATCACTTCTCATTTTCAAAATCATGTCGTTTAGCTTTGAAATGTCTGCATTTGTGAAGAAAACATTTTCTTAGTAACAACATTTGTTAAGATCCAACCATGCAAACTATGATTTTTGCCATTTTTCAAGTGGTCTTAAACCTTTAATCAGGACTGTATCTGATATCACTTCCATTTAATGTGAAAAAGCTGCATCAGTGTTTTGCTGGGATGCGTCTGCTCCTCTGGCTTTCCTGTTAGCAGTGAGTGCAACGATGTCACAGAGGTTTTAGGGCAGCATCAACTCCAGCAGATATATTTGTCACTCTGGAGCACATTTTAGGAAAATAACAAGAAGTAAATGAAGGAAACCGACAGAAGCAGACAGGATAAGACGAGCGTCGTATCTGAGACAATAACCAGGGCCGGACCGTTTCTGACAGCTGCATCGTTTTTATTGTGCAACAACACGGCAGCAGAGGACGATTTGATTTTGTCTTGGGAATAAATCACTACTGGAAATCACAGGACTCAGATCAACACACGTCTGCTCTCCAGAACCAGGACGACATGCTGAGATCACGGTGGGCGACAAATGTTCATCAGCAGAACGATGAGACAGAAACACAGAAGAGCCGTTTGGAAAGGCAGGAGGTACAGTGCTAACAGGCTGCAAGAAATATAAATACAGACTCACGTCTGTCTCTGTCAGCACTTATCATTCAAAAGATACGACACACGTGTGCAAAGAAGTGTCCAGGTTCATCCTGACCATCAACCTTTCTGACTGAAGGGCATTTCTGCCAGCAGGACTTCAGATATAAGCAGTGACAATAACACTATCAGTCATGGTCTGGCATTCCCAGAGCACAAAGCTCAGCAGGACATAAACAGTGTGGAGTCATCAACATCATCAACAGAAGGCAGAAGAGCTTTGAATGTCCTTCAAGAAGTCTGGAGAAGTGTTCCTGCAGGTCCTCACAGAGACGCCAGAGAGCTGCTCAGCGAGTTCAGAGTGAGCTGAAGGATGATGGTCAGACCATAACATTCCTCCAAAAGTGCCTTCATGGACCTGCAGCCGAGAAACCGATGCAAAGTGTTTATGCAGGTGAGAGAAGTTCACCTGAGGGCTCTTAGTCAGCGTGCATGCCGAGCGCTGAGAGACGGAGGTTGTGCTGCAGGCAGACGTTTGGACGGCGACTCAGACTTCTCTTCTAGACGTCGTCAAATATTTGTCTACGAGATGACGACGAGACAGGTACCGTCCTCCTGAGTGCACAAAAACACACAAGTGAACACAGCAGCACACAAATCCACACGTCTGTGGACACGTCAGGACAATCTATAATCTTCTAACACAAAAACAAACAGTGTTCACTAAAGTAAACACACAGAGCAGTAGCAGATTTTTTTAATGTGTTTTATTTATTTTCATTTGCTGCTAACTGCCTTGTTTTCATTTGTAGTTTTTGTAGTAGGAAGAACTACAAAATCCACAAATAAACAAAGTGCAGTTAACAAATGTAGTGCTCTCCACTATGTGAACCCCTCAGCTGAATTTTTAGGTTTTTCAGTTCAAGCCAATGAAATGAAATCCAAAAATTCAACCCAACAATCAAATGATCCCCTATGAGCAAGCACTCTGGCAACGGTGGAGAGGAAAAACTCCCTTTTAACAGGAAGAAACCTCTGGCAGAACCAGGCTCAGGGAGGGGCGGTCTTCTGCCATGACTGGTTGGGAGGTGAGGGGCAAAATAAAATCAAACATAAAGGAGAGCACAGGTCGGTGGACTGTGGCTCGAGTTTAAAAGATGCTCGAATCCCGCCTGAGGTGGTATGGACACGTGATTCGAAGCGATGAGAACTCAGCAAAAACGACTATTAAGGATCGACCCAGACGGCGCCGGCCTCGAGGCAGACCGAAAAAACGGTGGATGGACAAAATCAAGGAAGACATTAAGACCATCAACGCGTCACCTGAGGACGCCTTGGACAGAACCAAACGGAGAAACCTTTGCTGAGGAGCGGACCCTGCACCAGCGGGAACAACGCCAGGATGAAGGTGGACTGTGGCTGGAAAACATCATTACTGTTTTTAAAGGGTAACTGGTCCACAATTGTCGATGGGACGTGTGCATGCAAGCACACGCAAGCCATCCTGTGGGACATTCTCTTCAGCCGAAAATCTTAGAGGCGACCCAGAAAGCTGCAGGAAGAGCAATGACACATCCGGCAACAGTTAAACCTACTTTAAGTAGGTTTAGACCCCACGAACCAGGCGATTCTCTTTCTGTTGTCTCTTGTTCATGTACCGCTGGGCGCTGAAGATTTTCCACAGTTTGTCTGAGTTCTGCCATCTCTTGCCTCAATTGTGCGTTTCCTTGCATGAGTTGTGCGTTTTCTTGACTGAGTTGTGCGTTTCCTTGCCCGAGTCGTGCGTTTTCTTGACTGAGTCGTGCGTTTTCTTGACTGAGTCGTGCGTTTGCTTGACTCAGTTGTGCGTTTGCTTGACTCAGTTGTGCGTTTGCTTGACTCAGTTGTGTGTTTTCTCCATTGAGACGCCTGTTTTCTCGATTGATTGTTCTGATATGTTGACTGAATTCTATGAACGTTTCACTGAGTTGTATGTGTTCTTCCCAGAGTTCCTCTATCGTACGCTGCAGTGGGTCTAACTGATCACCGTTTCCCTGTGACATTTCTTTAGAGGTTTAAAGCTCAAAAGTGTCAAAAAAGTTAAATCTCTGAATGATTTAAATGCAAAGGTCAGCTTTGTCTAAGGTCAGCTTTGTCTAAAACAACTGGCTCTTTCTGATGTAAACTGTTAACGACCTCCTCTATTTATAGACTTGGTGGGTGTGCAGAGAACGTGATGTCCCTGTGACATCACAATGCTCCTTTGATGTTCTCAAAGGATCATTGTTATGTCACCGTGACGTCACAATGATCGTTCGAGAAGATCAAAGGAGCGCTGTGGATCATTCTGCGCATGCTCAGATCATAAAGGTGCTTTTAGCAACAGCTGGTGGTGATTCATCGTTATCAACCCTTAAACTCGTGAATTGGCTCTCTAGCTTTTCGATTGCTGCTGTTGTCTATCACATATGTATTATTTGGAACCCAGCTTACCTGTAAAAACAGACACACAGCAGGTAACAGGAACTACTCGGTGCGCCAGCTCGGCACCACTAGGCTGTGTCCCAATTCAGGGTCTGCACCAATGAATGTATAAAACATTGAGATTTTAACCAAATGTTTAAAATGTATAAAACCAGAGGACAGCATTATATTTCTGATATTAACAGTAACTCTGGGCATGTGTAGAGTGTGCAGATGATCTCATCGCTGTCTAAAAATGGATAAAAAAAAAAACCATAAGGAGGGCTGAATCCTTCAATAACACAGACTATTAGAGTGTGTAGCATCGCTAACTAGCTAGCAACAAGCCTCCAACACAGCGCGCATGCTAGCGGCTAATCTAGCAAACGCATTAACAACAGAGCGATTTTAGAACTATAAGACGATAAGCTGTGTGTCTTTTCTTATAACAGTGACATGGTTGTATTTTTACCTTAATTAAACGAGTCGTCAGTCGCGGGAAACCAGCAAAAAACTCGAGCCACAGGTGCTACGTAAAAAGTGTAGGGGGCGTGTTTGCGGTCACGTCCAGCGGGTGTGTGGGCGGGAGTGTTACACAGTCGCTCCACCTCAAGTCACTACTGCGCAGACTCTGGCTCCAAATGTTGGAACGACGATTACAAGATGCTTAAAAGCAGCTCAAAAGAGAACGGACTGCATAGAGACCGATTTCGTTCAGAGGCGAAGCGGCGGTACTTGCAGAAAATAGCCTGCATTGGAAATGTGGACCCGTATGAAATACGGCCGTGGAGTAAAGGTCTTCTGCCATGACTGGTTGGGAGGTGAGGGGCAAAATAAAATCAAACATAAAGGAGAGCACAGGTCGGTGGACTGTGGCTCGAGTTTAAAAGATGCTCGAATCCCGCCTGAGGTGGTATGGACACGTGATTCGAAGCGATGAGAACTCAGCAAAAACGACTATTAAGGATCGACCCAGACGGCGCCGGCCTCGAGGCAGACCGAAAAAACGGTGGATGGACAAAATCAAGGAAGACATTAAGACCATCAATTGTGGACCACAATCCACAATTGTCGATGGGACGTGTGCATGCAAGCACACGCAAGCCATCCCCGCTCTGTGGGTTCATGACAATAATCATGACCCCACAGAGCGGGACATTCGCTTCAGCCGAAAATCTTAGAGGCGACCCAGAAAGCAGCTGCAGAAAGAACAACGGCCAATCCTGCAATGCCTACATACCACGAAACAAGGTATGTTGAAAAAAGGTTGTCAGCCTCCTCAGGTCTACGAGGTTCTCTTTCTGTTGTCTGTTGTACATGTACCGCTTGGCGCTGAAGATTTTCCACAGCTTTTCTGAGTTCTGCATTCTCTTGACTGAGTCGTGCGTTTCTTTGCTTGAGTTTTGTGTCTTCTTGCCGGAGTTGTGTGTTTTCTTGCCAGAGTTTTGTGTGTTCTTCACTGAGTTTTATATTATCTTGCCAGAGTTGTGTGTTTACTTGCCGGTATTGTGTGTTTACTTGCCAGAGTCCTGCGCTCTCTTGCCTGCATTGTGTAAATTCTTGATTCAATTCTGTGACAGCTCTGTCTTCTCTTCTGCGTTGTGTGTTCGCTTGTCTGAGTTGTCTGTTCTGTTGCCTGAGTTCTTCGTTCTGTTCCCTGAGTTGTCTGTTCTGTTGCCCGAGTTCTGCGTTACCTTCAATGACGTCTGTGATTTGTCTCTTAATGCTACATAGAGCTTCAACTGCCGTATACTGCAGCAAGTCTGACTGATCTCTGCTTCCAGATGGATTATTCGACGTTCCCTGTGACATTTCTTTGGAGGTTTAAAGCTCAAAAAAGTTAAATCTCTGAATGATTTAAATGCAAAGGTCAGCTTTGTCTAAGGTCAGCTTTGTCTAAAACAACTGGCTCTTTCTGATGTAAACTGTTAAACGACCTCCTCTATTTATAGACTTGGTGGGTGTGGCAGAGAATGTGATGTCCCTGTGACATCACGATGATCCTTTGATCTTCTCAAAGGATCATTGTGATGTCACCGTGACGTCACAATGATTGTTCGAGAAGATCAAAGGATCAAAGGAGCGCTGTGGATCATTCTGAGCATGCTCAGATCAATGAACGGTCATTGTGACGTCATTGTGACGTCACGGCGACATCACATTCTCTGCTACACTCACTAAGTCCTTAAATAGAGGAGGTCCTTTAACAGTTTAGACAAAGCTGACCTTTGCATTTAAATCATTCAGAGATTTAACTTTTTTGACACTTTTGAGCTTTAAACCTTTAAAGAAATGTCACAGGGAAACGGTGATCAGTCAGATCGACTGCAGCGTACGACAGAGGAACTCAGGGAAGAACACATACAACTCAGTGAAACGTGCATAGAATTCAGTCAATATATCGGACAAGTCAGTGGAGAAAACACACAACTCAGTGAAAACTACATACAACTCTATCAAGAAAACACACAACTCGGGCAAGGAAACGCACAATTGAGGCAAGAGATGGCAGAACTCAGACAAACTGTGGAAAATCTTCAGCGCCCAGCGGTACATGAACAAGAGACAACAGAAAGAGAATCGCCTGGTTCGTGGGGTCTAAACCTACTTAAAGTAGGTTTAACTGCTGCCGGATGTGTCATTGCTCTTCCTGCAGCTTTCTGGGTCGCCTCTAAGATTTTCGGCTGAAGAGAATGTCCCGCTCTGTGGGGTCGTGATTATTGTCATCATGTACTCATATATGTAAGCATTGAGCCAAATGTAATAATTCTAACATATTAAACAAACAATATTTGTCTCTTATGTATAATACATCTGTAGATACACTGTCACAGATACTTGTCTTTGAGTGAAGATTTAAGGTGATAGGAAATATAAATAACTGCAACTTGAATCTCTGACCCAGAGTTCAAGCTCACTGCTGTAATATATATATATATATATATATATATATATATATATATATCATAATAATCTGACAATACATATAATATTGGCCATATTATATTTACATTACCACAGTGAGATGACTTCAGTCTCATGAACAACGTTAGCTAATTGTTATTTACTAACTAATCTTAAATGACTGTTCAGCACAGAAATGAAGCCCAACAATCATGTTTACAGTCCTTTGGTCTCAGATGAACAAAATATGTTCTCCTTCATTTCTGTCACACAAAGCTGTATGACACGTTTCTCGCGGTTAGTATCATGGTTGCTAGGCAACCTGAACAGCACGACGAAGGCTAGACCGTCCCATTTCACAAGCCTCTCACTTCCGCACTTCTCGTACTTATAGTACGCGCCGTACGTAGTACGCGTGCGGTCGCTGGATTGGGACACAGCCTGGGCCTGCCAGAGTCAGAAATGAGGATAAAACAGGAAGTTTGACAGCAGTGAGTTCCTGCAGCGACCTCTCGTTTCTCTCCTCAGTGCTGCATGTTCGTGAACGTGAGCCCGGACGCGAAGGAAACTCTGCTGCAGTTCGGCTCCACCATACGGCAGGTGTCGCTCGGCAACGCGACGCAGAAAAACAACAGAAACGCCAAGTAGGACAGATGTTTCAGGCACGAGAAGTCCCTGGACTTTTTGAGGGGACAACAATAATAATAACAATGTGCAGTAAAACATACACTCATTCTTTTCATTTATTAGGTTCCTGTGTCGTGTTGTTTGTGTTGGCAGTGAGTTGGAGGGCGGGGTGGGGTGGGCTGCTTTTAACCAGGTAAAGCACTTTGTGCTACATTTGTGTATGAAAAGTGCTTTATAAATAAAGGTTGATTGATCAGCGCTATGTGGCCAGAAGTGTGATAATATCATTTATTTTGTGTAATAAACAACTGCAAGGATAGATGATTACAACGAATAGATGACTAATACATAAAAGTAATACATATTTTAATAATGATGATGAGTTATGATGCGTAATCATGGGAACAAGTGAGTTTACAAACAGGAGCAGCTGATTAGCTTTAGAAAAGCTGAAATAATACCTCAACTGAAGCCATTTGTACTAAATGCATATGTGCACTGTTACAAGAATATTTTTCGTTCTATTGTTTTCTATTAATTTATATAATTTTAAGTTAAGCAGGACAGTTCTTTTAAAGAAAGATTTACTTATATTCTCAAAAGTTAAGCATGACAGGCTTCTGTTTAAGAAAGAGACCTGTTTTACTGTGTTAATGTTTTCATTTTGAGCTAAAAATAAATGGCTAAATGATCATTTGTTTCCCATATGGTCATATCACAAAGAATATGCATCTGCTTAAATCAAATTCAAGTCAAATGGTTAAAAAATAATTTCACACACAAAAAAAAGAGCTACAAAATTCACCACACTGGGAAGGGTGAACTGGGTTGCCCGGCCCTGGCCACGAGGTGTCCCTTATTTATTTTTCAGGGAGTTGGCAACCCTAGGTCAGACCCTTACGGGCACACGGGACAAAAGACGTTAGCGTGCTGCCCAACTTTCACCACGCTCATATTTATAATTACACGGTTCTTGGAGTGAGTGCATACACTCATGAAGTTTAGTAACTTCAGGTCACTGCAACAAGCCCAGGTACAGTTTACCGACGGATGGGTACAGGACCTTGAAATGCACCGTGTAGAACGAAAGACCATCGTACACATCATAAGTTTACCAGTCTCACAAATCGTCGTCATAAACACACATTCGTTAACCGTTTATTAATAGGACCTTTGAGCTCAGCGGTAATTAATTAGTAGTGAAAATAATTTCTGGTAGCATCACAGAAATGTAGCAGTGACAATAATATTGTATGTTGTAATCGCACTGGACAATTAGTGATACAAAACAACTGTTTTATCCTGTGAATAAAAGTATATGTTTTTGTCAATGTACCATGGTAATAACAGAAGCGAAACGCAATATTGTGTCAGGACAATTCACTATTTATGCACAATAAACAAAGGAGCATAGCGCGACCATTTCTGTTCAGCGCCAGACTTGCTGGTAACATATATCACCAATTATGTTAAGAAAAATGACGCATTAACAACTAAAAAACTCTGACCTTTGTGGGAATGCTTGGAGCAGACTAACCTGTGAGCTGGAGGGTTCTGGGACGTTATATTTGGTATATCCAGACCATCCGTCGGCTCTTACTTCGGAAACATGGCTTAAAAAATTTCTCTTCAACGACGTAATCCGATAAAAACACTCTCTTTACCCGTCGGCTTCCCGTGGCTGTCATGCGACCGGCTATTGCAGTTAATAATACAACAGCTTCTTGACATTTTTTGGGTTTCTTTTTATCGCTGTGTAACTGAGTTCAATTGAAAGCCTGCGTGCGCTAGTACCTCTTGCCACAAGTTCCCAGAATCCTTTGCGGTTTTACCCCTGAATGACGTCACATTTTCAATCTTTATCCTGGTGGGCCGGTCTCTAGTTCATATGCCCGGGCCGATTTTTTGTCCCAGTCCAGCCTTGCTGGGCCCCCCTTTGTTTACAAGAAAAATGTTCGCGACCCCCCTCCCCGCATGCGCGCACAAATCCTCCAACCACACACGCCCATATTTTGCTCCATTGCGGTTTATTTCACACCTCAAACATTTAGTAAAAAATTAAGCAAATACAAGTAATATGCAATAAATTACAGGTAGTAAGGAAATAAACTACTAACTCTTTTACGCTGCGTCCACACCTACACGGGGATTTTTGGAAACGCAGCTGTTTCGTCCACATGTAAACGGCGTCTCGAATCACCGAAAACGGAGATTTTTTAAAACTCCTTTTTTGCGTTTACGCGTGGACGAGGAATACAGAGTCCTGGTTCTTACACACACACTGGACATTCTGGACATTGTTTTCACTTCATCACTTAAATCACTTTAAGCATATTTGCACTGCACAAGACACTTACAAATGTGGATTGCACAACACTGGTCATTATATTCTTCATTTCCAGTTAATACTTGTACAGCTGCTGTTATTGTGGATATATTTATTTATATTTCTTTATACATTCTTATATAGTTCTATATTGTGTATTTTGTTGTACAGTTATTTTATTTTCAACTTTAATTTATATATTTTATCTCATTCTTTCCCAGTTAAATCTACCCTTCATTCTAATTTGTGTTGTACAGTTATTTCATTTTTAACCTTAATTTATATTTTATTCCTTCCTAGTAAAATTTACCCTTTTTAATTTTTCATATTTATTTCCTATCTTATTCATAGCCTTTTCCTTTTTTGTTTCCTTTAGGTCACGAGCAGTTGTCCAAGCATTTCACTACATATCGTACTGTGTATGACTGTGTACGTGACAAATAAAATTTGAATTTGAATTTGTCCATACCTTGGATGTTCAGTGGTTGCAGTGGAGAATGCTTGTGCCTGCGGAAGTCTACCACCAGCTCCTTGGGTTTACTGGCGTTGATCTGGAGGTAGTTCAGCTGGCACCAGTCCACAAAGTCTTGGGTCAGTCCTCTGTACTCCTTGTCGTCCCCATCAGTGATGAGGCCGACTATTGCAGAGTCATCAGAGAACTTCTGCAGGAAGCACTGGGTGGAATTGTGGGAGAAGTCTGCAGTGTAGATGGTGAAGAGGAACGGAGCCAGAACCGTTCCCTGTGGGGCCCCCGTACTGCAGACGACCCTGTCCGACACACAGCCCTGAGTCCTCACATACTGTGGTCGGTCGGTGAGGTAGTCCAGGATCCAGGTAGTGAGGTGATGGTCCACTCCAGAGTTCTCCAGCTTGTCCTTCAGAACCGAGGGAAGAATAGTGTTGAAGGCACTGGAGAAATCAAAGAACATGATTCTCACAGTGCTTCCAGCGGTCTCCAGGTGAGCGAGGGAACGATGTAGGAGGTGAATGACGGCATCATCCGCTCCAATGCCAGGCTGGTAGGCAAACTGAAGTGGGTCCAGTGATGAGCTTGTTAGGCGCCGAAGCTGAGCCAGGACCAACCGCTCCAGGGTCTTCATCAGGTGGGATGTCAGAGCCACCGGCCTGTAGCTGTTGAGGTCCTTGGGGCGTGAAGTCTTTGGCACTGGTACAACACAGGAGGTTTTCCAGAGCTGTGGGACTCTTCCCAACCTCAGGCTCAGGTTGAAGAGGTGCTCCATCACCCCACACAGTTGGTCCGCGCAGGACCTGACGACCCTCGAGCTGATGCCATCTGGGCCCGCTGCCTTCTTGCCATTAATCCTCCTCAGTTCCCTCCTAACCTGGGTGGTTGAGAGAGACAGGCTGGAGCCTTGTGTTGAGTGTGTATTGGATGCTGTTGTTGGGGGTGGGGAGGAGTGAGCAGGGTGAATAGAGGAGGTGTGAAGGGTCTGAGGTGGAACAGCAGCAGTGGGGGTGGGTGAGTCTGCAGCCGATGTTGTAGACTGCCTCATGGCTGAGTCAAATCTGTTGAAGAAATGATTCAGTTCATTTGCCCACCTCACGTCCCTCCCAGGCAGAGAGTTCTGCTGTTTGTGGCCTGAGATGGTTCTGAGGCCTCTCCAGACTTCACCAACGTTGTTTTGCTGAAGCTGGTTCTCCATATTTTGCCTGTAGCTATCCTTCCCATTCCTTATCAGTCTCCTCAACTCTCTCTGCACCCTTTACAACTCCTCTTTGTCTTTGGATTTGAAGGCCCTCCTCTTCTGCTTGAGGACAGCTTTAATTTCTGGGGTAATCCAAGGTTTGTTGTTGGAGAAACACTGTACAGTCCTGGTAGGTACGGTGTTATCCACACAGAAATTAATATAGTCAGTAATGCATGTAGTAAAATGAGAATAAGAAAGAAAAGTATTTCCTTGTGCCCCCCTTTCCCTGTTAATGTCCTACCTGCCCCCCTGGCAACACTTTGCTAGACCCGCCCCTGCACAGTTACCAGCTGTCAGCTGCTTAGAAAAGGATCCTGGTGTTATTTGTCTCTCAGAAACAGTTCATAACTTCCCTTCAACTCATTCATGTCACCTAAAAGGTAAACCTGTTTCTCCATCACAGCTCTGATGATTCAGTAAGGACATCTCCTGGTTTCATCTTCATGTTTCCCTCTCACCAGATAACCAAACCATATCATGACCAGCAGCTTTACAGCTGTGGCTCCAGCAAACATCAGCTGATACTAGAAATTAATGTTAAATAAATTCTAACAACAGCTGATCAAGCTTAAAAGTGCTGCTGTTGTTTAGCGCGACATCCGCTGGTTTCCTCTTTCGGCGCAAAGTGGGCGATAAACAAACAAGAGAGCCGATCAGCTGATCATTGATCAGTTTCATGATTGAAGTAGAAACGGGAGAGGGAGGGGGGAGAATGAAAGAAGAGGCAGCTGTGCAGCGTAAAGACAGAATAACTCCAGCTTTGTGCCTTTTTCATTGTAGCTGAATTACGGGACAAACTGTTCCTTTTCAGCTCAATAAGAAACGCGAATACCAGACGGGACGGTTGGCAACTCTAATAACTTATGAACAAAATAAAGTTCAACATCAGTAACATCATAGCACCACCCAGCTGTATAGAAACTCCGTCATGCTAGCTAGCACGCAGTACGGAAAAAGTCAGAATAACGAAAATAAACTCCACCTAAACTTGGTTCATATCTGACCCAGAGAGACTGCAGGTCATAACTTCTTACCTGAAGTTCAGTTCACACTCGGACCGGCGGCCGCCTCGGGTCTCTGCTCCTTCTGCGCCCCTTTTCCTTCATCCACCTGCTGGCCTCCACCACTTGCTAATGTTACTGAATCTGTGGAAGCTCCGCGATAGCCACCACACGAAGTAACGAGTAACGACCCTATCTAAATCCCAGTAACGACTAACGCGTTCCTGATTTTGGCATAATAACTAGTTACCGTGCTCGTTACCACAATAATAACGTTACTGTAACGCGTTACTTAATAACGCGTTAGTCCCAACACTGCTGAGGATACATTCATCCACCAGCCTCAGAAATCACAAGTTAACAGCTACTCAGATCAGAGCCCAGATAAATGCCACATAGAGCTCCAGTAACAGACACATCTCTACATCAGCTGTTCAGAGGAGACTGTGTGAATCGGGCCTTTATGGTCAAATAGCAAGCAGAAGAGATTAGTTTGGGCCAAGAAACACAAGGAATGGACATTAGACCATCTGTGCTTTGGTGTGATGAGTCCAAATTTGAGATCTTTGGTTCCACAAAGGTGAACGATGGTCTCTACATGCATGGTTCCCACCATGAAGCATGGAGAAGGAGTGTCTGGTAGTGTGTGCGCCAGTGAACATGAACTTTTAAAACTCAAAATGTTTTTTTATATACTGGTTCAAAGTATTTGTGAAATACTTTGGTTTTTATGCTGGACTAAAAAACTGCAGTCACAAAGACTGACTCTGAGCACTTTTCGGTGATTACAGAGTCATAATAACATGTCATATATGAGATTATCACCATGGCATGACATCACATCATGTATGTATTTGCAATATTAAAAATAAAAACAGCTGACAGTGTGTTTTCATATTTTCATTCTGTGCTTAAAGGGAGAAAGGTTTATAATTTATGCAGTATTGCTGTCATTGCTTTTATCTATAGTTTGTTTTTTTTGTTTTTTTGAGAATAACAGCACCAAACCTGAGAGTGAGTCAGACTGCAGGATGAACACTGAGCTGTTTGTGCCCCCCAGTGGTCTTTGACCACAACATGCTTCCAGTGAATTCCCGAATCCAAGCTGGATGATGAGCTGTGTGTCATCAGCAGCCACTCCACCTTAAAACGGACTTCACGTATAAAACTTGGGTCATTTATTTAAGAATTTGCACCATATCCAGCCTTCTTGTGCCCCCCCTGTACAGAAACTCAAATGTTATTTTCAGACTTTTATTTTAAGGAACCTTACACCTGTACACATGGTACACATTCACAAATAACGTTTCATTTAAAAATTTGTAATAGAGGAGAGGAAACATATGCTAATGCAATGTTAATAAATGGGGATTTATGAACACTAAACTTTCATGTTCAGAGAACACGCTCAGGTATATCTGGAGGATCTGAGTGTTCATGTGATTTATATTCTTTGCTATATATAAGATAAGATAAGATAAGATAAGATAAGATAAGATAAGATAAGATAAGATAAGATAAGATAGAACTTTATTAATCCCTCGGGTGGGTTTCTCTGGGAAATTCGATTTCCAAAAAGCACAGCACCTATATGCAACAACGTCCAATGTTACATGTTAGTCAACTTCATTCACATTAATTAACCTTCAGCTTTCGAAACTTAAGTTTTCATATTTCCTTTAACCACTTGAATGCACCTTTTCTAATTCGCGTTTTACCAGGGGTCCGCGAAGGCGCTTCGTTGGCATTTTACGGCCTCCGATTGGTTCGATTTGTGTTATTTGCACCACGTGACACCAGACATGGCCGCCAGCGAGCCGAGTAAAGACGGTAAGTGTGACTTTTTAAACGTGTCCGCGGCTTTATTGCTGATATCTGGTGGTCTGCGTGCAAAGCTTTGGGTGTCGGTGACTCTCCGAGTCTGTGGGAATTCACAATCAGCAGAAAAAAGGCTAAAAAAAATCAGAAAAGCAGGCGGGAACCCGCCCGGCTAAGCTAGCAGGCTAGGAAATAGCTGGGCTGCTAACTCTGATTATACAGCAATCTCTATATTCAGTCAGTATCCTCAGTCTGACAGCTGCGAAGTTTATTCAGGATTTAACAGCGTGTAAAGTCTGAGCTCGATTAATGAGTTATTTAATTAATTCATTAATTTTTTTTTAACTTTTAGATCATAGTTTTGTCCCCACGGGTGATGAAAATAATTGTATACAGACAGATTTTTGTAGATCAGAGGGAAATGCTTCTTCATGCCAGGCTGTACATTCTCGCTTCCGCTTGGTTTTGACTCACCTGGTCTGGAGTAGAGTGTCCATCCATCCATCCATCTTCGTCCGCTTTATCCGAGGCCGGGTCGCGGGGGCAGCAGCCTAAGCAAAGAGGCCCAGACCTCCCTCTCTCCAGCCACCTCCTCCAGCTTATCCGGGGGAACACCAAGGCGTTCCCAGGCCAGCCGAGAGATATAGTCTTTCCAGCGTGTCCTGGGTCTGCCCCGGGGCCTCCTCCCGGTAGGACATGCCCGGAACACCTCACCCAGGAGGCGCCCAGGGGGCATCCTTGTCAGATGCCCGAACCACCTCAGCTGGCTCCTTTCCATGTGGAGCAGCAGCTGCTCTACTCTGAGCCCCTCCCGGATGGCCGAACTTCTCACCCGATCTCTAAGGGAGAGGCCAGCCACCCTTCGGAGGAAGCTCATTTCTGCCGCTTGTATCTGCGATCTCGTTCTTTCGGTCACTACCCACAGCTCGTGGCCATAGGTGAGGGTAGGGCCGTAGATCGACCGGTAAACTGAGAGCTTCGCTTTTACACTCAGCTCCCTCTTCACCACGACGGACCGGTGCAGCGTCTGCATTAGGGCTGCCACAAACGATTATTTTGATAGTCGACTAGTCACCGATTATTTTTGCGATTAGTGACTAATCAGATCATCATCCATTGGACGTACAGCGTACTGCTTATTGCACCGGCAGCATCTGGTCTTATATAACTATCATTAGCTTACAGCTTGAAGTGTTTGTGCTAACTAAAAATAAAGACAAGATGATAGTTTATTAATTTTTAATGAAATTTGCAGATTGTTTCGGTGAAGTTTAATAAACTCCTTGCTTTCTAAAATATAACAGGACACCGGAGTATATTCTCCAGCATCTCACACTTCTGATAATCAGCTGTCTGCTTGACAGTTTTAGCTGTGCAAAAAACTATAACTTTAATCTCAGCCAAACCGATTTACTCAGGAACAAATAAAATACTAAAGAAAGCCAAACAATAACATTTTTAAGTTATCTAAGTGACTTATATATATGTTTAACCTGAGTAGCGAAAGACGGCGGTGGGTTTGAAAATGATTTGCCGGGAGTCCGGTGTTCTCACGGCGCTAGTTAGCCTTGCCCCCGCCTAGCTAACGAGCTAGTGGGTAACAGACGTCTCCGAAAACGTCGGAGCGCTTTTGAAAATATGTGGTGTCTTGATAAACTGAGCAGATATTTGAGGTTTACACAGCTACATTCTCGCCTGAAAATATGTTAAACGTAAGAGTAAAGTTAAAACTACCTAGCTGCCGCCATTGTTGACAGCTGCGCTATGAATTCTGGGACACAGCTTCTTCTTCGGGGTTTAACGGCAGCTGGCATCCTTGTACATGCAGTGCTGCCATCTTCTGTTTCAGTCCGTTATTACACTCTTAAATCCTACTACTCATTCCTGCGTCCTTTGTGATCTTACAAAGCTTCAAACGATGCGTCGACTATTAAATTAAATTAGTCGTCGACGATTTTAATAGTCGACATAATCGTGACTAGTCGACTAATCGTGGCAGCCCTAGTCTGCATTACTGCAGCTGCAGCCCCAATCCGTCTGTCGATCTCCGGCTCCCTTCTCCCATCACTCGCGAACAAGACCCCGAGATACTTGAACTCCTCCACTTGGGGCAGGAACTCATCCCCGACCCGGAGTGGGCACTCCACCCTTTTCCGTCTGAGAACCATGGCCTCAGATTTGGAGGTGCTGATCCTCATTCCCGCTGCTTCACACTCGGCTGCGAACCGTTCCAGTGGAGCTGGAGTAGAGTGTGTGTGGGGTATATAAAGTGTAGTCTCTCTTCTGCTTTCTCAGGTAAGGACAGCATTCTGGAGCCGCTGTGTTTCCCTGAGCAGCCGGCTGACACCTCCAGCCCTCCCGGTGTTCAATGTCCCGGCTCCGAGCCGCTGGTCTGCCTGTTCTGCTCTGAGTCCGTCCCACCGCCGCAGAAAGACGTCCTCCTCAGACACCTGCTGATGGAGCACAAGCTTGTCATCGCCGACGTCAAACTCATGGCAGACGTCCCAAAGTACGAGCCACACATGCTCCGGCTCACTCGTTTAACTCTCGGGAACACGTTTGGATGTTTTTAGCATTTGGAACTCGATCATTTCACCAAAGACTTCCTGTAATTATTTGGGGTGATGGGGGGAAACCCTTACCTTACAAGTATACATATATACAACAAGTCCAGCATGTCCACGCCTGTTAGTGTGCTGCCTTTATGAACCGTGACGAAGTGTTTCTGTGCGCCGGTAAACCTGGCTGTGAGTCGGTTTTACTGAGGAGTTTCCTCCATCAGGTACTTGCTGTACTGGAAGGGCAGATTCCTCGAGCAGCCGCTCACAGATTTCTGCAGCGTCATCAAAACCAACTCCACGGGCCCAGTCGGTGAGTTCACTCAAACCCACAGAGGACCTGACCTTTCAAAGTGAACCACGTACACTTCCTCCAGCTCTGATTAATGACTCATTAAAAACTCTTCTTCCTCGCTGACCTGACAGAGGAGCAGGAGGACTACTTCCTGCTGTGTGACGTCCTTCCAGAAGACAGAGTCCTCCGAGAGAAGCTGCAGCAGAAACGACTGGTGAGGAGACGTGAGACTCGGAGCATCCTGAGTGAATCTTGTGCTGCTGAAAGTTTCGTTTCTTTTAAACTTTATTTTGAGGCAAAGTCTGAAAATCAGGCAAAATCAGAAAAATTGCAGATTTGAGTGATGATTTGACACGCTTTGTGTCGTTGTAACCTCTGCACTTTAAATATCTGAGCACTCTGAGGTAGTTTTCTGAAGAATTCCTCTGAGCTCTTCTGTGCTCCCACAGGAGGAGGTCCTGGAGCAGCAGCCGAAGGAGCGAGACGACAGCAGCTTCCATCGTCTCTGCATGTTCTGCAGCGAAGAGTTCACGGGAAACAGGTAAAGCGCCGCAGGATTCCCATCAGTCCTGGAAACCTCACGTGTGTTAGATTAAAGCAGACAGAAGGTAGAGCTTCCTGAAATCATGTGACTAAAAGCTTCTTTGCTTCCTGTAGTCATCTCTTATGATCCAACCCCCAAAAAGCTGCTTTGATGCATAATTCCATAAACATCATTCAGTGACATGTCTGAGCCTGAACCAAGAAGCTGATCTGAGACCAGTGCAGCTCCTCATCCTTCTTCCTCTCCTGCTAAGGGTCAGGTCTCAGACCTGTGCAGGTGTGTGCTGGTTCATGAATGGCATGAAGGTGTGACTGGCTTCTCACTGGTGTTTACCACAGTTCTTGTGTGGATCTGTGTCTTTACCTCCAGTTAAGCTTCCATCCATCCATTTTCAGTCACTGTGTTGGTTCGCAGATGCTCGGCCTCCCTCTGCACAGCCACCACCTCCAGCTCCTTGTGGGAGGACGCCGAGAGACATAACCCGCGTCCGCTCCGGGTCTCCTCACATTTGGACATGCAGCGGCCCATGGCGAGGGAGGCTGCTTCCCTCTGTCTGCCACTATGGGCACGCTGCATGGATCTTGAAGTCTTGTCCAAATGGGAACTTCTGGACGAAGCCCAAAGGACTGCAGCGCAGTGCTAACAGTGATGATGTCAGCTGATGTTTTCTGTTGTTTATTAAAAATGGCTCCACGTGCTGTTTCCAGGTGGTCTCTGCTGAACCACATGGCCAGAGAGCATTCCTTCAGCATCGGACTGCCGGACAACATCGTCTACTGCAGCGAGTTCCTCGACACGCTGCAGGACAAACTGGACAGGTACGCTAATCGTTGCTTTTTATTCACAGCGTTAAGTTTTGTTTCGCGCGCCTTTTCATTTTGCTCCCCTCGCTTCAGTCTGCAGTGTCTGTACTGCGAGAAAACGTTTCGAGATAAAACCACGCTGAAGGAAAAAAGCTCACCGCCGCATCAGCGCCAAAAACCACGAGTACGACCGCTTCTACGTCATCAACTACCTGGTAAAGCCCAGCGACACACTCGCCACACGCTTCCACGTCAGGATAAACGAAGCAGTTCTGTAGAAGCAAACGCACGACCTGAATGTATTGTTCCGATTTTAAAGCGTCCCTCCTGTCCTGTCAGGAACTGGGAAAAACGTGGGAGGAGCTGCAAAGCGAAGATGACCGTGAGCTGGCGGATGATGAGGATGAGTAAGTATCCTCATGTAGCTCTGTGAGGACGGCATTAACTAAAGTGTCCTGATGCATGTCATACACACTGCTCTGTGTCGTGTTAAAGGCAAAAACCGGGCCGGGCTGCACTTGCATGTAATACCAGTTTTTTACCACCAGATGGTGCAGTTACTGGGTGTAACGTTTATTTTAAACCAACACGACATCACCAGTCTGAGCACGCTTGATCTCCAGCGCTAACCAGGTGCTGAACCAGGTGCTGTGAGCTCGGGGTAGCTGTGGATCAGGAGGTGCAGCGAAAGGTTGGAGGTTTGATCCCCGGCTCGATCCCAGATACTGAACCTTGGGTTGTCCCTCCTGAGAATATTCTCATTTATTGCGTCAGCCTGGATACAAAAGTTTAAATCAAGTCCACTTCCTACTCCTCCTCTGATCCTGTGTGAATGCTTTCAGTCTTCAGCTCGTTTCATCTCCGTATCGTCCGCAGTGATTGGTCGGACTGGCAGGCTCATCCGGTCTCTGCAGTGTGTCTGTTCTGTGATCACCAATCGGAGACGTTGGAGCAGATCTACGCGCATATGAAGGTACGGGAACGTAGAAGTTTCAGAGAAGGAAAATATCGTTTTCTGCTTTTCATCCCTGAAACGATTCTGCAAAGCATTCTGGGAGAACGGAGACAGTGCACACTAACAGGAAACGATCTGCTTCCTGAGGTCTCTGCAAACGCATGAATCCATCGTAAGCACAAAACATGGATTTTACTCAAAAAGTGCCCTCACACACAGATGGACCGAAGCTGAAGAGCCTTTTATTTTGAAAAGGTTCCAAATAAATACATGATTGTCAAAACTTTAACAAGTGTGTGTGTGTGTGTGTGTGTGTGTGTGAGAGACCTCCTGCTGACCAAAAGGATCATAAAAGCAGGAAGCTTACAACAGAAGAAACAGATCTGTCAGGATGCATCTGCAATAAAAGCTCCCCCAGCACAGAGTGGCTGGAGAGGTCAGAGACAAAGGAACGTCTTGATCCTATAGGTTGAACTCAGACCGTACAAATTTAAGAAACACAATGACAACATTCAACAATTAGACTTAACACTCGTGAACAATAAATCAAATCTAGGATTGGACGTCGACTGCAGTCAGATTTTGTCGTTGATTAAACGTTCTGATGGTTTAAAGTTAGAACCAGTTTCCCAAACGTGACTCTAAGTTTCTGCTCACGAGTGACGAGTTTACCTGAGAGGCAGAAAAGTTTCTCTCTGCTTTCTGGTTTTGTTATTTATGAAGTCTGTAACCAGCGTCGCGGCGTTGCGTCACCCTGACGTCTTTCTGTTTCGTGATTGTTTTGCAGGAGGCTCACGGCTTCGACCTCCTTAAGACCGAGCTCGGTGAGTGAAATCTCCGTGGTCATTCGAGCGCAGTTTCCTTCTATTTCTTCCTTCTGAGTGTTTCTAATGTTCTGTCCTCCCTCAGACCTCAAGTTCTACCAGCAGGTCAAACTGGTGAACTTCATCCGGCGGCAGATCCATCAGAGCCGCTGCTACGGCTGCACGCGGATGTTCGACTGCCGGGCGGACGCCCTGCGTCACATCGCGGCTGAAGGTCACGTGATGAAACTGCCAGAGATGTCCGCCTGGGACCAGCCGCAGTAGGTTTAACGAAGCGCCTGCAGAATTGACCAATGAGAGCGCGGGCTTTAAAGCTGGCGTCCAGCTGCTGATGAACGTGGTCAACGCCACAGATGTTTACACTTCATTTGGAGTATTTTTATCAGCTGATGAAAATGGCGTCCTTTTTTAAGTTGGGACTAATTTGAGCCTGAGCACTAAACTTCGTCTCGCTCCGCAGGTATTACTTCCCCACGTACGAGAACGACGCTCTCCTGTGCACGCTCTCTGACAGCGAGGAAGGCGACGGTGGCGAGGAGCATCGCGGCGAGGAGATCCCGGTCATCGCGGAGGACATCTCTAACCTGAGAGTCCTCAAGCAGCTGCTGAAGGAGCGAGGAGGCAGCAGCTAGGACCACAGACGGACACGTGTCATACGTTTGACTCAAAGTCGTCTCTGACGTCGGCTGAGCTCAGCTCATGGTGACCACATCCCACATGGCTGGAACGCAGCCGCACGGGTTTGAGTCCGGCCCTTTCCCTCTCAACTATTTCCTGTACGTCTCTACTTAGTAGAGATAAGAAGGTTTAAAAGAAGAGTCCTCTCCACAGCAGGACACGCGGACGCCATGATGTCCGCTGAAACGTAATTGCTCTGCCTCGTGCAATGAAGCTGAAACATGCGTTTTCTTGAGTATGAATTTCAGTACTCGAGTAAAAATGATTTTCTTTTGTAACTTGTAACTGAGCTGGATTCAGTGCTGTGGTGGACGAGCAGCTCATCGTCAAGAGAAGACGAGAGACTCTTTATTGTCATTGCAGAGTCACACTAGGAACAACAGCACTACACAATTGGAAACTGTCCCGCGTCGGCACTACGCACAATCAATCAACCTTTATTTATAAAGCACTTTTCATACACAAATGTAGCACAAAGTGGCAGGGATAGCTCAGTAGGTAAAGTGGTCGCCCCATGATCGGAAGGTCGGCGGTTCGAATCCACTTAACGGCTACCCTGAGGTACCCCTGAGCAAGGTACCGTCCCTACACACTGCTCCCCGGGCGCCTGCTTAGTGGGCTGCCCACTGCTTCACTGAGTGAATGGGTCAAATGCAGAGAAAAACAAGTAATTTCCCCATGGGGATCAATAAAGTATCCATTATTATTATTATTATTATTATTATTATTATTACCTGGTTAAAAGCAGCCCACCCCACCCCGCCCTCCAACTCACTGCCAACACAAACAACACGACACAGGAACCTAATAAATGAAAAGAATGAGTGTATGTTTTACTGCACATTGTTATTATTATTGTTGTCCCCTCAAAAAGTCCAGGGACTTCTCGTGCCTGAAACATCTGTCCTACTTGGCGTTTCTGTTGTTTTTCTGCGTCGCGTTGCCGAGCGACACCTGCCGTATGGTGGAGCCGAACTGCAGCAGAGTTTCCTTCGCGTCCGGGCTCACGTTCACGAACATGCAGCACTGAGGAGAGAAACGAGAGGTCGCTGCAGGAACTCACTGCTGTCAAACTTCCTGTTTTATCCTCATTTCTGACTCTGGCAGGCCCAGGCTGTGTCCCAATCCAGCGACCGCACGCGTACTACGTACGGCGCGTACTATAAGTACGAGAAGTGCGGAAGTGAGAGGCTTGTGAAATGGGACGGTCTAGCCTTCGTCGCGCTGTTCAGGTTGCCTAGCAACCATGATACTAACCGCGAGAAACGTGTCATACAGCTTTGTGTGACAGAAATGAAGGAGAACATATTTTGTTCATCTGAGACCAAAGGACTGTAAACATGATTGTTGGGCTTCATTTCTGTGCTGAACAGTCATTTAAGATTAGTTAGTAAATAACAATTAGCTAACGTTGTTCATGAGACTGAAGTCATCTCACTGTGGTAATGTAAATATAATATGGCCAATATTATATGTATTGTCAGATTATTATGATATATCTATATATATATCTATATATATATATATATATATATATATATATATATATATATATATATATATATATATATATATATATATATATATATATATATAAATAAATAATTACAGCAGTGAGCTTGAACTCTGGGTCAGAGATTCAAGTTGCAGTTATTTATATTTCCTATCACCTTAAATCTTCACTCAAAGACAAGTATCTGTGACAGTGTATCTACAGATGTATTATACATAAGAGACAAATATTGTTTGTTTAATATGTTAGAATTATTACATTTGGCTCAATGCTTACATATATGAGTACATGATGACAATAATCACGACCCCACAGAGCGGGACATTCGCTTCAGCCGAAAATCTTAGAGGCGACCCAGAAAGCTGCAGGAAGAGCAATGACACATCCGGCAGCAGTTAAACCTACTTTAAGTAGGTTTAGACCCCACGAACCAGGCGATTCTCTTTCTGTTGTCTCTTGTTCATGTACCGCTGGGCGCTGAAGATTTTCCACGGTTTGTCTGAGTTCTGCCATCTCTTGCCTCAATTGTGCGTTTCCTTGCCCGAGTTGTGTGTTTTCTTGATAGAGTTGTATGTAGTTTTCACTGAGTTGTGTGATTTCTTGACTCAGTTGTGTGTTTTCTTGACTGAGTCGTGCGTTTGCTTGACTCAGTTGTGCGTTTGCTTGACTCAGTTGTGCATTTTCTTGACTGAGTCGTGCGTTTTCTTGACTCACTTGTGCGTTTGCTTGACTGAGTTGTGTGTTTTCTCGAGTGATTGTTCTGATATATTGACTGAATTCTATGAACGTTTCACTGAGTTGTATGTGTTCTTCCCTGAGTTCCTCTATCGTACGCTGCAGTGGGTCTAACTGATCACCGTTTCCCTGTGACATTTCTTTATATCTGAAGTCCTGCTGGCAGAAATGCCCTTCAGTCAGACAGGTTGATGGTCAGGATGAACCTGGACACTTCTTTGCACACGTGTGTCGTATCTTTTGCATGATAAGTGCTGACAGAGACAGACGTGAGTCTGTATTTATATTTCTTGCAGCCTGTTAGCACTGTACCTCCTGCCTTTCCAAACGGCTCTTCTGTGTTTCTGTCTCATCGTTCTGCTGATGAACATTTGTCGCCCACCGTGATCTCAGCATGTCGTCCTGGTTCTGGAGAGCAGACGTGTGTTGATCTGAGTCCTGTGATTTCCAGTAGTGATTTATTCCCAAGACCAAATCAAATCGTCCTCTGCTGCCGTGTTGTTGCACAATAAAAACGATGCAGCTGTCAGAAACGGTCCGGCCCTGGTTATTGTCTCAGATACGACGCTCGTCTTATCCTGTCTGCTTCTGTCGGTTTCCTTCATTTACTTCTTGTTATTTTCCTAAAATGTGCTCCAGAGTGACAAATATATCTGCTGGAGTTGATGCTGCCCTAAAACCTCTGTGACATCGTTGCACTCACTTGCTTGACTCAGTTGTGCGTTTTCTTGACTGAGTTGTGCGTTTTCTTGACTCAGTTGTGCGTTTTCTTGACTCAGTTGTGCGTTTTCTTGACTCAGTTGTGCGTTTGCTTGACTCAGTTGTGCGTTTTCTTGACTCAGTTGTGCGTTTTCTTGACTGAGTTGTGCGTTTGCTTGACTGAGTTGTGTGTTTTCTCGAGTGATTGTTCTGATATATTGACTGAATTCTATGAACGTTTCACTGAGTTGTATGTGTTCTTCCCTGAGTTCCTCTATCGTACGCTGCAGTGGGTCTAACTGATCACCGTTTCCCTGTGACATTTCTTTAAAGGTTTAAAGCTCAAAAGTGGAAAAAAAAAAGGTCATCTAAAAAGTAGGGGTGGGGGAAAAAATCGATACTGTGTAGTATCGTGATATTTTGTTTTCTAATAATGTATCGATACAGGGACGGCAGAAATCGATATTTTGTTACAAAAAAAAGTTTTTGTGGACTCTGACTTCAGAGCATGTTGATCCTTTTTCTGAGCAAGAATCCTGACATTCCTTCACTGTCCAAATGTGTTTAACTTGTTTTTGGCAGCAATAAACATGACAGTTTACTTATTTTAATTTAAGACATGTTTTATTTTAATTAAGTTTAAAACTTTTTTATTTAATGTAAAATTATTTTGTTTTAATTTACTTTCAAATTCTTCAGTTGCTGAAGGGGCTGCATAGTTTTCATATTGCATAGTTCAGAATAGTTATAATTGTACCAGATGGTTGCATTCAGTTCAGTGGGACTAGACTGTAATACAAACCATTCAAGTTTGTCAACAATAAAACTGAAATGAGAGAAAGACTGAGTGTGAGACTTTGATATTAGATAAAATGAATATTGATAAAGTTTACCTTTATGTACAGAATCTGAATATCGCAAAATATTTTAAAAAATTGCAATAATATTGTATCGTGGGATGTATGGTGATTCCCACCTCTACTAAAAAGTATCTGTGACAGTGTATCTACAGATGTATTATGTAACAAATATTGTTTGTTTAATATGTTGGCATTACTAAATTTGGCTCAATGCTTACATACATGTGTAAAAAGCAAATGTAGGAGCTGTGATAACTGTGTCTGATAGAATGAAGAGTAGACTGATATATGAAATATTCCTTTATTGGGTGAGAAAATCAGACCATGTCATAACTGCTGTAAGTCACACAGAATAGACATCAGAGCCTTAAACAGGCTGACGTCTGCTAAATGGGTCAAACTGGGCAGAAAGTCTACAAACACATAACATCCTTATAGAATATGATGTAACACTATAGATCAACTTAGCTCAGAATATATAAAGCATATAAACAGTTACAGCAATATGATGCAACAAACACAGCAGCTACTGATCCAAAATACTCAAAGCTTCATAGAACTGAAACCAACATTTATTTTAGCTCCATTCTGCTGCTGATGCATACTTTAGGTTTCTGAACATTAAACTTGTTGCTGCCTTTCATAGTGTGTAGCTTGAAGGCCCTGAGTACTTTCTCCACACTGGAAACACTGGGATGATCACATTATTTGAACATTACCTAATAAGACTGATTCAGCACAGACAGTTAAACTTTCCTAGCAGTCCTTCACAAACAGGGAACAGTCTGTCTATTCTCTCCATCTGTCAGCTGCTGCTGGCTCTTCCTCCTCCTCTTCCTCACACACTGCTGAGTTTGTCCTGGTGGATCATCAGGGCTGCAAAGCCTCACAGATGATGTGCAGCAGTGGGTCCCTCAGTCTGTCCTCACTCTGGACACTTGCAGTCGTCACACATGGAAATCAAATGTGTGATAAGCTGCAGGATTCAGACACAAGTGTAACTTATAAACACATGTTCATACTTTTATTCCACAATCAGAGAGAAAGAAACAGAGAGAGAGTGCAGGACAGACAGACAGGTGACAGTCTCAGGTGTACACACTGCTACAAACAGGAGGATTTAGTGTTTGTGTTATTACGAGTGTAAACAAGAAGAGTTCAGTTCAGTTCAGTTCATTTTTATTTCAAACATTTCAAACATGTGCCTTCACAATCATTACAAAATATCATTCCATTATTTGTTTGAAAAGGAGTAGGCTGAAGTATTTACTTATTTGTCCCTACCCCCTCAAGTTTTACCTCTCATTCATTTAAATTTTTTTTTGTCTTAAATTAAACAAACAACATATGAAACATATAAACATATGAAGTAAAACAAAACATAACATACATAAATCAAAAACAAGAAATTAGCAAGCCCCACCACAGTATAGTTTCTTTCATATGAAAAATACAGAATGTGTATATTTGCAGATACACAAGTTATGGAAAAACAACAAAACAAAACAAAACAAAAAAAACAAAAAAACAACCAAAAAAGAACCGCAACACCATTACCAGCAACATTACCATCCTGGGTTAACCCCGTTTTCTTCATTCTTATACTTATTTAAAATTAGGTTTTTATATTTTACTTTAAACTGTTTTATGTTTTGACTGTCTTTTATTTCTTCTGTTAGACTGTTCCATAATTTAACTCCTGAAATTGAGATTGACATAGTTCTTAAAGTTGTTCTAGCACTTTGTATTTTTAAATTCCATTTCCCTCTTAAGTTATACCCACCTTCTCTTTCTATGAACAATTTACAGATTTCTTTGGGAAGCAATTTATTTCTTACTTTATACATTATTTGCGCTGTTTTAAGCTTCACCAAGTCTTGGAATTTAATAGCTTGCATTTTGACAAAGAGTGCATTTGTATGGTCCCTGTACCCTACATTATTTATTAATCTAATGGCCCTTTTCTGTATTATAGTTATTGTTTGTGTGTTACTTTTGTATGTGTTTCCCCAGACCTCTACACAGTAGCTCATATATGGCAGTAGTAAAGCACAGTATAAAATGTGCAGTGCTTTCTGATCCAACATATGCTTTGCTTTTCCAGGACGGCAATGCCCCGTGCCAATTTCCCCCGAACATAAGTAATGTGTGGCTTCCAACAGAGCTCGTGGTCAATGATCACCCCAAGAAATTTTATTTCATTTACTCTTTCTAAATATACATTGTCAACACATATTTCTACTTCGATGTTTTTCTTTTGGTTTCCAAACAACATAAATTTGGTTTTATCGAGATTCAATGATAATTTATTTATATCAAACCACTTCTTTAATATCGTTAATTCCTGTGTGATCATTTCCAAAACCTGTGGCAACTCCCCACCTGCACACAGTATATTTGTGTCATCTGCAAATATTACAAACTTTAAAATCTCCGATACTCTGCAGATATCATTTAAGTACATAATAAACATTTTTGGACCCAGTACTGAACCTTGAGGTACTCCACAAGCTATATCCATCAAATTAGATTTATATTCATTTATTTGTACATATTGTTGCCTATTCCCTACATAGCTTTTTAACCATTCCAAAACCACTCCCCTAAACCCGTACTTTTCCAGTTTTTTTAATAGAATTTCATGATTAACAGTATCAAACGCCTTCTTTAGATCTAAGAAAACTCCGAGCGCACACCTCTTATTATCCATACATTCCGTTATCTTTTCCATTAGATCTATCAGTGCCAAAGCTGTTGATCTGTTGCTTCTGAACCCATACTGACTATCTGTCATTAATTCATATTTTTCCACAAAACTGTCAAATCTTTTTATGAAGAGTTTTTCCAGTATCTTAGAGAACTGGGAGAGTATTGACACTGGTCTATAGTTTGTAAAATGATGTCTTTCACCGGTTTTGTAAATGGGAATAACTTTAGCAACTTTCATTTTTTGTGGAAAAACTCCTTTTTGAAACGACAAGTTGAATATATATTTTAATGGTTTTACGATACCATCAATAACTGTCTTTACCGTTACCATATCAATATCATTCCAGTCTGTACTGGTTTTGTTCTTAAGTCCTCTAACCATGTCATAAATCTCTTTCTCTTCCACTGCTCTTAAAAACATTGAGCTACTATTCCTTTCAATATTTTCACCAGTGTCCCTTTCTATTCCATCAACCTTTATTTCTTCTGCCAGTTTTGGCCCTATATTTACGAAGAATTCATTAAAGCCATTTACTATCTCCTCCATGTTATTAATACTTCTTGTCCCTTCTATAAAGTACCCAGGGTAATCATTATTCCTTGATTCATTTTTGATTATTCTGTTTAATACATTCCATATATCTCTTGTGTTATCTTTATTGTGTTCTAACCTTTTAATGTAATACTCTCTTTTACAGGATCTCATTATATTAGTTAATTTATTTTTGTAAGTTTTATACTTCATTTCAGTTTCTATTGTTCTCTTTTTTATGAATTCTCGATATAGGGTATTCTTTTTTTTGCTGGCATTTTGTAGTCCTTTTGTCATCCATGGTCTTCCTGCATAGTTGTGTTTCCTATTGATTTCAATTACTGGGCAGTTTTTATCAAGTAATGTGTTAAATGTTCTTAAAAATCCTTCGTAAGCTTTATTAACTTCTGTTTGTTCATATACAATATTCCAATCTTGCTTTAAAAGTTCATTTCTAAGACAATTTAAGGTCTTCTCTGTTCTTATTCTTTTGTAAATAATCTTATGTCCATCGTTGTTCACTTTATAATGGCAATTATACGATGCAAAGACTGGTAAATGGTCACTTATATCATTGATTAACAGCCCACTTTTTATCTTTCCTTCTATTATATTTGTAAATATATTATCTAATAGAGTTGCACAATGAGATGTTATTCTGGTCGGTCTTGTTATCAGTGGAAATAAACCGATGCTGTACATGGAATCAATAAATTCTTCTGTACTCTTATTATGATTTGGATTCAATAAGTCAATATTAAAGTCCCCACAAATAAACATTCTTTTCTGATTTATATTTGTAAATAAGTCCTCCATATTATCCTTAAATATCTCAATCTTAGATCCTGCTGTTCTATATATACAACTGACAATTAGGTTTTTCCTTTTTTCTATACTTATTTCCACTGATAAACATTCCATCACTCCATCAATAACAGTTGTCATTCTTCCCATTCTTTTGTACTTTAGGTTTTTATCAATGTAAAGTGCCACCCCACCTCCTTTCTTGTTGATCCTGTCTACATGAAGGAATTCATATCCATTTATTTTAAAGTCTTCTTCTTTTCCAGGAGTTATCCAGGTCTCCGATATGGCTATCACATTGAATGGCTGTTCAAACTGTGTTATGTAGTCTTTGATGGATTGAAAGTTTGCATATAAGCTTCGACTATTAAAGTGAACCATTGTTATACCCTGTTCTACCTTGAATTCCTTTTTAAGTTGCTCATTTGTATAATAATTGCATTCATTTGTCTTATTGTTAAAGAAATTACAATCAGGATCTATGTTGCTGTCATACATCAATGTCTTATTTTCAATATCTATATGAGTTGTTAGTTGAAAATTGTCAGACATCTGCGTTGGTTGTGCACTTGGACGGTCCCATCATATTTAGCACTGCTTTGCATTTATCAGTTATATTTTTCTAGTTCAGTCATCTCTTTGATGACTAGAACCTTAGCCTGCTCTGGTGTTCCATTTAACTTAATGAATATTTTACAGTCTGACGTCCAAGTTGACTGTATTTTCTTCTGTTTTCTTAATATTCTTGCTTGTCTTGCAATGTCTGCATTTTTCTTGATTAGGTGTTCATTTAAATAAACATTTGTACCTTTTAGCTTTCTTCCTTGCTTGAACAGTTCTTTTTTCTGTTTTCTATTAACAAAACGAATGATAATGGCAGGTATTTGATTTTTTCTCGGAAGAGGATGGCATCCCTCAATATTTTTACTGTCCATTTCTATACCTTTGCTTTTAAAGAAGGCCATTACCTGCTCTTCCAAAGAGCGTAGCTCTTGCTCGGGTGGCTCCCCTCTCTCTGCTGCTGCTACCCGTGCGTATGTCTGATGCTTGGTTTCCAGTCCTGTCACTATCACATCATTTACTCTTGAATATTGTTCCAGATCTGACACCCGTCCTTCCAGCATAGCAATCTTCTTGTCCTTTTCCTCGCTCTGCCTTCTTAGTTCTTTAATATCATCCATTAAATTGAGTATCAGTTTTTGTTGTTTTGAAATTGTTGTTATTTCTTCAGACATAAAGTTTAGGGATTTCTTTATGTCCTCCAGTTCCTCCTCATTAACGTTGCTCCTCTTAGGCGGCATCTTAACGCTCCTGGGCCTGGTGGAGCAGGAGGATCCTGGGCCTAGTGGCTGCTGGAAGAGCCTGGGCCTGGTGGCTGCTGGAGGATCCTGGGCCTGGTGGCTGCTGGAAGAGCCTGGGCCTGGTGGCTGCTGGAGGATCCTGGGCCTAGTGGCTGCTGGAAGAGCCTGGGCCTGGTGGCTGCTGGAAGAGCCTGGGCCTGCACCAGATGGTGCAGTGGACACATGTGTGACTGCTGTGATTAAAGCATCTTTCTTTCAGCTTAACGAGTGAACCGTCAGCTCGTTCAAACACACGTTAAAGTCCGTTTGGCTCGACACCACCGAAAGCGTGCTGCTGCAGTCTGCTGGGGGGCATCATCAGAAACAAGGATGCAAGGAGAGGAGACAAACTAGTGAGGAATGCTGGCTCTATAATTGGAGCTGCCACATGCACACACACACACACACACACACACACACACACACACACACACACACACACACACACACTCACAGACACACACACACACACACACAGACACACACACACACTCACAGACACACACACACACTCACAGACACACACACAGACACACACACACACACACACACACACACACACACACTCACAGACACACACACACACACACACAGACACACACACTCACAGACACAGACACACTCACACACACACACACTCACAGACACACACACACACACACACACACACACACACACTCACAGACACACACACAGACACACAGACACACACACTCACACACACACTCACAGACACACACACTCACACACACACACACTCACACAGACACACACACACACAGACACACACACACACAGACACACACACACACAGACACACACACTCACAGACACACACACTCACACACACACACACTCACACACACACACACACTCACACTCACACACACAGACAGACACACTCACAGACACACACACACACACAGACACACACACTCACACACACACACACACACTCACAGACACACACACACACACACACAGACACACACACTCACAGACACAGACACACTCACACACACACACTCACAGACACACACACACACACTCACAGACACACACACAGACACACAGACACACACACACACACACACTCACAGACACACACAGACACACACACACACACACACACACTCACAGACACACACACACACACTCTGTGTGAAGCTCGTCTATATTATATTTTCTGATCTATCATACAGCTTAAACTTATTCCTGGTTATATCCTGATCAGTGCTGAGCAGTTAAACACATAACTATCAATGAAATCATGTATGAATTATGATTCTGTGATTAACAATGAATACACTTAATATCACTTCTCATTTTCAAAATCATGTCGTTTAGCTTTGAAATGTCTGCATTTGTGAAGAAAACATTTTCTTAGTAACAACATTTGTTAAGATCCAACCATGCAAACTATGATTTTTGCCATTTTTCAAGTGGTCTTAAACCTTTAATCAGGACTGTATCTGATATCACTTCCATTTAATGTGAAAAAGCTGCATCAGTGTTTTGCTGGGATGCGTCTGCTCCTCTGGCTTTCCTGTTAGCAGTGAGTGCAACGATGTCACAGAGGTTTTAGGGCAGCATCAACTCCAGCAGATATATTTGTCACTCTGGAGCACATTTTAGGAAAATAACAAGAAGTAAATGAAGGAAACCGACAGAAGCAGACAGGATAAGACGAGCGTCGTATCTGAGACAATAACCAGGGCCGGACCGTTTCTGACAGCTGCATCGTTTTTATTGTGCAACAACACGGCAGCAGAGGACGATTTGATTTTGTCTTGGGAATAAATCACTACTGGAAATCACAGGACTCAGATCAACACACGTCTGCTCTCCAGAACCAGGACGACATGCTGAGATCACGGTGGGCGACAAATGTTCATCAGCAGAACGATGAGACAGAAACACAGAAGAGCCGTTTGGAAAGGCAGGAGGTACAGTGCTAACAGGCTGCAAGAAATATAAATACAGACTCACGTCTGTCTCTGTCAGCACTTATCATTCAAAAGATACGACACACGTGTGCAAAGAAGTGTCCAGGTTCATCCTGACCATCAACCTTTCTGACTGAAGGGCATTTCTGCCAGCAGGACTTCAGATATAAGCAGTGACAATAACACTATCAGTCATGGTCTGGCATTCCCAGAGCACAAAGCTCAGCAGGACATAAACAGTGTGGAGTCATCAACATCATCAACAGAAGGCAGAAGAGCTTTGAATGTCCTTCAAGAAGTCTGGAGAAGTGTTCCTGCAGGTCCTCACAGAGACGCCAGAGAGCTGCTCAGCGAGTTCAGAGTGAGCTGAAGGATGATGGTCAGACCATAACATTCCTCCAAAAGTGCCTTCATGGACCTGCAGCCGAGAAACCGATGCAAAGTGTTTATGCAGGTGAGAGAAGTTCACCTGAGGGCTCTTAGTCAGCGTGCATGCCGAGCGCTGAGAGACGGAGGTTGTGCTGCAGGCAGACGTTTGGACGGCGACTCAGACTTCTCTTCTAGACGTCGTCAAATATTTGTCTACGAGATGACGACGAGACAGGTACCGTCCTCCTGAGTGCACAAAAACACACAAGTGAACACAGCAGCACACAAATCCACACGTCTGTGGACACGTCAGGACAATCTATAATCTTCTAACACAAAAACAAACAGTGTTCACTAAAGTAAACACACAGAGCAGTAGCAGATTTTTTTAATGTGTTTTATTTATTTTCATTTGCTGCTAACTGCCTTGTTTTCATTTGTAGTTTTTGTAGTAGGAAGAACTACAAAATCCACAAATAAACAAAGTGCAGTTAACAAATGTAGTGCTCTCCACTATGTGAACCCCTCAGCTGAATTTTTAGGTTTTTCAGTTCAAGCCAATGAAATGAAATCCAAAAATTCAACCCAACAATCAAATGATCCCCTATGAGCAAGCACTCTGGCAACGGTGGAGAGGAAAAACTCCCTTTTAACAGGAAGAAACCTCTGGCAGAACCAGGCTCAGGGAGGGGCGGTCTTCTGCCATGACTGGTTGGGAGGTGAGGGGCAAAATAAAATCAAACATAAAGGAGAGCACAGCGTATTTATGACAGGTCGGTGGACTGTGGCTCGAGTTCAAAAGATGCTCGAATCCCGCCTGAGGTGGTATGGACACGTGATTCGAAGCGATGGGAACTCAGCAAAAACGACTATTAAGGATCGACCCAGACGGCGCCGGCCTCGAGGCAGACCGAAAAAACGGTGGATGGACAAAATCAAGGAAGACATCAACGCGTCACCTGAGGACGCCTTGGACAGAACCAAACGGAGAAACCTTTGCTGAGGAGCGGACCCTGCACCAGCGGGAACAACGCCAGGATGAAGGTGGACTGTGGCTGGAAAACATCATTACTGTTTTTAAAGGGTAACTGGTCCACAATTGTCGATGGGACGTGTGCATGCAAGCACACGCAAGCCATCCCCGCTCTGTGGGGTCATGACAATAATCATGACCCCACAGAGCGGGACATTCGCTTCAGCCGAAAATCTTAGAGGCGACCCAGAAAGCTGCAGGAAGAGCAATGACACATCCGGCAACAGTTAAACCTACTTTAAGTAGGTTTAGACCCCACGAACCAGGCGATTCTCTTTCTGTTGTCTCTTGTTCATGTACCGCTGGGCGCTGAAGATTTTCCACAGTTTGTCTGAGTTCTGCCATCTCTTGCCTCAATTGTGCGTTTCCTTGCCCGAGTTGTGCGTTTGCTTGACTGAGTTGTGTGTTTTCTTGACTCAGTTGTGCGTTTCCTTGCCCGAGTTGTGCGTTTGCTTGACTCAGTTGTGTGTTTTCTTGATTGAGTTGTAGGTAGTTTTCACTGAGTTGTGCGTTTTCTTGATTGAGTTGTATGTAGTTTTCACTGAGTTGTGTGTTTTCTCCACTGACTTGTCCGATAAGTTGACTTAATTCTATGCAATTTTCACTGAGTTCTGCGTTGTCTTCCGTGAGTTGTACGTGTGCTTCCCTGAGTGCATCTGCCATACGCTGCAGTGGGTCTAACTGATCACCGTTTCCCTGTGACATTTCTTTAGAGGTTTAAAGCTCAAAAGTGTCAAAAAAGTTAAATCTCTGAATGATTTAAATGCAAAGGTCAGCTTTGTCTAAGGTCAGCTTTGTCTAAAACAACTGGCTCTTTCTGATGTAAACTGTTAACGACCTCCTCTATTTATAGACTTGGTGGGTGTGCAGAGAATGTGATGTCCCTGTGACATCACAATGCTCCTTTGATGTTCTGAAAGGATCATTGTTATGTCACCGTGACGTCACAATGATCGTTCGAGAAGATCAAAGGAGCGCTGTGGATCATTCTGCGCATGCTCAGATCATAAAGGTGCTTTTAGCAACAGCTGGTGGTGATTCATCGTTATCAACCCTTAAACTCGTGAATTGGCTCTCTAGCTTTTCGATTGCTACTGTTGTCTATCACATATGTATTATTTGGAACCCAGCTTACCTGTAAAAACAGACACACAGCAGGTAACAGGAACTACTCGGTGCGCCAGCTCGGCACCACTAGGCTGTGTCCCAATTCAGGGTCTGCACCAATGAATGTATAAAACATTGAGATTTTAACCAAATGTTTAAAATGTATAAAACCAGAGGACAGCATTATATTTCTGATATTAACAGTAACTCTGGGCATGTGTAGAGTGTGCAGATGATCTCATCGCTGTCTAAAAATGGATAAAAAAAAAAACCATAAGGAGGGCTGAATCCTTCAATAACACAGACTATTAGAGTGTGTAGCATCGCTAACTAGCTAGCAACAAGCCTCCAACACAGCGCGCATGCTAGCGGCTAATCTAGCAAACGCATTAACAACAGAGCGATTTTAGAACTATAAGACGATAAGCTGTGTGTCTTTTCTTATAACAGTGACATGGTTGTATTTTTACCTTAATTAAACGAGTCGTCAGTCGCGGGAAACCAGCAAAAAACTCGAGCCACAGGTGCTACGTAAAAAGTGTAGGGGGCGTGTTTGCGGCCACGTCCAGCGGTTGTGTGGGCGGGAGTGTTACACAGGATACGACAAGATGGCGGAGTGAGCAGCAACTTTACTGCAGGCGTCCAAACTTTTTGGCTTTTTTTTGTCCTGAAACTCTGAATTTATTAAAAGCAATAACCCGTTTTTTGCGCTTTTTGTGCACTTCAACCAGCCACTGGAGAACTAACTGTAAACCAGCTTTAATTTGTAATTTGTCCGGGGTTAATTTTGATACTTGTCCTATGATCGCGATGGATCATAACTACAACGTTTCGGTATTGAGAGAGGCGTGTGACGAGGAGGATATTCAAGATTTGGAGATCACTGACATGACTTCCAAGGACTCCAGAATCAACTGGGCTCACACTCTGACGAAAAGCCCTAACCCGAAGAAAGCAAGAGGGGTGCGAGCGCAGCCGCTGGAGGAGGAGGACACCGCCGCAGCAATCTTGCAAGCATTCAATGTGTTAACGCAAAAGATGGATGAACAGACGGCGTTGCTGCGTAAGTTTGAAAAGCGCATTGACATGAACACGGCGGAAATAAGAAAAAATAAAGAAAGTATAGTAGAACTCCAGGAGAAAGTTGGTGAGCTGCAGAAAGAAAACAAATCCCTGCGCAGCTCCTGTGAGGAACATGCTCGATATAAGAGGAGATGGAACCTAAGGCTGACTGGTCTTCCTGAGAAAGATGATGAAAACACGAGAGAGTCAGTTATCGGGATTCTCACCAGAGTTGTGCCCTTGTCTGTGGATAAACTGAGAGAGACTGTTGATACTGTTCATCGGCTGGGAAAGAAGGGGAACGCTGCATCTTCCGGGTCCCCGAGAGCCATAATTATCCAGTTTGGCATGAGAACGGTCCGGGACGACGTCTGGAAGAAATCGAGGCATGCGAGGGTTTGCAAGGAGATGAACATCCACTTCAAAGAAGACTTCTCCAAGGAAGATCGGGAGGCTCGAGTTAAGCTGTGGCCGCTGGTCCAGGGTTCCAGGAGTAAGGGAAAGGGAGCGTTTTTGAAGGACGGCTACGCTCTGATTGATAACCAAAGAGTGGACCCGAACTGATTTTCTTTTGTGTGACCTTTTACACCTCTCAGGTATGCTGCTGTTGATTAAGCCTATTGCTTAGCATGTCATTTAATTTAAAATTTCCCGGTTGTTAAGGGTTATTGCACTGAATAGTTATTTTATACAGGACACGGCTGCTCGTTCCTGCGTGTCTTCTTAAGTTTCTTTTTCTTTTCCCCAATACTTTTGTAATAGTGTTATATGTTATCTGTTATTTCCTTGAACATCAGGGGGCTAAGAAACATTGTGAAGCGTAAGGCTATCTTTCTTTTTTGCAAGGAGCAACAGGCTAACTGTGTCTTTCTACAAGAGACCCATTCGGCAGAGGCAGACACAAAGTTCTGGAAAACACAGTGGGGTGAATCTGTTTTCTTTAGTCATGGTACGTCTCACTCAGCTGGAGTGATGATTTTATTTAATAGGTTTCCGGGAAATGTCATAGACTGTAAAAGTGATTCTGATGGTCATTGGCTGATGATAGTGTCAGAGATTAATGGTTCAAAATACATTCTGCTGTGTGTATATGGTTATACTAATAGAGCTCAGAATAAGAAACTTCTAACCTTCCTTTGTGAACAGTTAGAGCAATGGAAATTGAGCTATCTTGTTGACAAAGTTGTTGTGGGGGGAGACTTTAACGTAGCTCCTGATCCCTCTGTAGATCGTCTTCCATCCAGGACCTCATGCCACAGTTACGATGAAAGTATCCTTAATTTGGTCAACAAAGTTAGTCTCTGTGACGCTTGGAGACTGAAAAATCCATCTGTATCTCAATTTACTTGGTTTAATTCATCTAATAATGGTCAGTGTTCCAGGATTGATTACTGGTTAGTCTCTAACAATTTGATCAATAACATTTCTAAGTGTGAAATCTCAGCTTCCCCTCTAACTGATCACTGTTTGATTTCCTTATTCATCTCATTAACCAAGGTGAAACATCAATCCCTTATTTGGAAATTCAACAACAACTTTCTGCATAATGACAACTTCTGCCTTGAAGTGAGAAATTTAATTGTGGAAATTGATAAACTAGATATGTCACATGTGAGCAAATGGGAATGGTTTAAATTCCAAGTTAAACAGGTAGCAATTCAAATTAGCAAATCCATTGCTAAACAGAAAAGACAGGAGCAACAAAGCATTATTGAAAGAATTAACAGGCTATGCTGCAAACAGGATTTATCTCTGGACGAACATATACAACTAAACACTTTTCAATCTCAACTAGACAAAATGTTCTTAGAGAAAGCCAATGGTGCCTATGTTCGTTCAAGAGCCCGGTGGATTGAGGAGGGTGAGAAAAACTCTTCCTACTTTTTTAATTTAGAAAAATACAGACAATCAAATAAGAAGATTCAATCACTGAATATCAAGGGGGTTTTGACTGAGGACCATGACAAAATAAACGTGGAAATACTTCATTTTTACAGTAACCTTTACAAGTCAACCTATTCAACGGAGAATGGCACTGTGTTTCTGGAAAGTCTTAGAGGCCTTAATGGGACATTGGATGTGGATATAAAGGTTCGTATGGAGAGTAAACTTGCAATCGAAGAGCTGGACAAGGCAATCGGACAAATGCCCAGGGGCAAATCACCAGGTATTGATGGGCTAACAGTGGAATTTTACTCCTTTTTCTGGCATGACATTAGATTAACTCTTTACAGTGCTTACTTAGAATGTATCTCATCAACTAATCTTTCACCTACAATGAAACAAGGTTTAATCACTTTAATTCCAAAACCCAACAAAGACAAACTACTTCTGGATAATTGGAGACCCAAAACCCTTCTGTGTAATGATTATAAATTACTGGCTCATGTATATGCGAACCGCTTAAATGATTGTTTAACACATTTAGTGGATGAATGTCAGTCGGCGTTTATAAAAGGAAGACATATACACAATCACATTAGATTGATTTTTGATATGCTTGATTATCGCCAGTATATAAAGACAGAAAGCTTAGTGTTGTTTTTGGACTTTTATAAGGCTTTTGACACGGTTGAACATCCCTTCCTGCTTAAAGCCTTGAATTTCCTGGGTTTTGGGGAAAACTTTTGTAATGTGATCAAAATGTTTTACAGTAACATTTCTAGCTCTGTCTCGCTTAACCCTGGAATGACACCTAGGTTTGAAGTGCAGAGAGGTATCCGTCAGGGATGCCCTATTTCCCCCAAATTGTTCATATTAACCACTCAACTGCTGGCACTTATCATCCAAAAAGACTCTGATTTGTATGGTATTAACATTTTTGACAAGGAATTCAAAATAAGCCAGTTTGCTGACAATACTGCATTGTTTTTAAGAGATAAATCCATGGTAGCTAAAGCGCTTAACACTATCTCATTATTCTCCCAGGCGTCAGGACTATGTCTGAATATTAACAAATGTGAATTGTTACCTATTCACACGTGTTCTGATTCTAATATAGCTTCTATAAGAGTTGAACTGGAAGTTAAATATTTAGGTATAGTGATTTCTAAAAATATGTCCCGAAGAGAAGACGACAACATCTGCAATCGTATCGTCGACATGAAGAAATCCCTTAGTCGTTGGTTGACCAGGGATATCACTATATTTGGCAGAGTCATCCTTTCCAAAGCTGAAGGTATCTCTAAATTAATTTACCCATGTCATTCTCTTTATGTTTCTCCCCAAAATATTAGGAAAGCCAACTCAATTATTTTTCAATTCCTATGGAAAAACAAAACCCACTATATTAAGAGATCACAGTTGGTTAAAGACTATAAGAAGGGTGGTGTCAGAGCCTTAGACTTTGAATCACTGATCGGAACTTTTAAGATCAACTGGCTCAGAGCTTGCTTATCTCAGTCTGATTCCATGTGGTTTCATATACCCAGATCTTTATTTAAGGAACTAGGAGGAATTGATTTTCTATTAAAATGTGACTTTGAGACTAGTAAAATACCTGTTACACTCTCTAATTTTCACAAACAGATTCTTCATTTTTGGAAAATGATGTTTACACACAACTTTTCTCCTCACATGTCGACCCTATGGAACAATAGAGTGATAACTGCTAACAAAAAGACATTATTTATCAGGAACTGGTTTGAGAGTGGTATCTTGTTTGTAACTGACTTGCTGGATTTGAGTGGTGCTCTATTGGATTACGTGCCTTTCTCAAAGAGACACAACTTTAATTGTCCATTAAAAGAATACAGAAAAGTTTGCTGTGCTATCCCTTTGGCCCTAAGGCAGCTGATATGCAACACAATGCTACACTCTGAGGTCAATCCAGCGCTGCCAAACCTAAAAATTGGTAACTGGCATCCTAAATGATAGTAAATGTAACAATAAATTTATCAGTGTGAATTTTAAATCTATTCTTTTCCAGGGGTTTAACTCAGGTAGATATTTGCAGGCCCTTCATGGGGACCAGTCACTCATGGAAAAGGCGTTCTCAAAATTCATTCAGTGGCCTGTCTCCCCAAAAGTAAAAGAAACTCATTTCAAGATAATTAATAATATATATCCTGTGTCTGAATTTTTAAAGAGGAGGTTTAAATTTGAGGTTAACCAGTGTGCATTTTGTGATTCAGCCTGTGAAACATTACACCATTTGTTTTTCTCATGTCCTGTGTCAGCTGCCTTTTGGTTAGAACTACACAGCTGGTTATCCCTCAAGATCAATGATATTCCCCAGTTTAGTATTTCTGATATTATTTTCTATATGGCTAAACAACATCCATCTGTCTCTACTGTGATTAACATTGTCATCCTGTTAGGTAAATACCATATACATTGTTGTAAATGGAGGAATAGAAAACCATCCTTTACTTGGTTCATCAATGACTTTAAACATTATTTCATGTCACTTAAAAAACTGAAGTCAAGCAGATTTGCCGCAATCTATGATGAAATTTCCCATTTCCTACTGTTTTGATTATTACCTATATTGTGCTCCTTTTTTTTTTTTTTTTTTTAATTTCTTCCCCGTTAATACTGCGGATCTTTTGTCTAGCCCTCTCCCCCCATATCCTTGCTGTTAGTTTTGTTGTATTGACTGTGTTCTTCTTTTTTTTTATTTTTTTTTTTATCCTCCACGAGAGTTCATTTGCACTATAATGTGTTATTTTGTTTGTGACTGTATTGTTCCAATTGTTAATAAAAATTTTTTTTAAAAAAGTGTTACACAGTCTCTCCACCTGGTGGCGGTATCCTCGTACACCATTAACCGAACAGAAGAAGAAGAAAACCCCTGCACATGCGCAGTAAGGATCGGGAGTCCCGATCTGTCACTATCTTTTTATCTTTTTTTTTTGTCTACATTATATTAAATGTTTCATTATCGGAAACATTTTAAGAGATACTTGTTATTCTTAACATCTTAACAGATACTATCGTAAAATGCTTCGACCGGAAGTAGACACCTTTCGCGCATGCGGGGTACCGATCGGGTTTCCGGTACGGATCGGTTAGTGACAGTCTCTTTTTTTTTTTTTCCATACTTTAATTAAATTTATGCACATATTACAATCTCTCGTTGGGAGACAACATTAGTGCAACAACATCTTGAAAAGGTTGAATAAGAAACCAAACGAAAAACAAAACAAAACAAAAAAACAAAAACACATATATACATATACATAAATATATGAAGGCCATTTTTATAACATATAACAGTTTCTTTTCTGTGAACACTTTAACATATATGTGGCTTACTTAGTACACCAAAAACACAATCATTAAAAGGATAGAGATTGAGTCCCATTGTCGCATATCAAAGCAGCCTCTTTACATGAATCCCTCAGTAATTCTAAAGATGACAAAAAAGATTTTAATTCAATTTTCAATACAGTTAGGGAAGGTCTTTTACTTTGCCATTTGCATTTGTGTACGTGGTATTTGCCCATAATTATCACCACCTTGTGTAGCATGGACAGTTCCTTAGATGGATCACCATTATTATATAAAACTTGTGTTAGAGTCAGTGGGGTCATCCCATCTATTCTTATACTCAACCAGTCTACTAGATCTTGCCAAAAGTCAGTTGTTACTGAGCAGGAAAAAAACAAATGATCAATACTTTCCACCTTTTGTGAACAAAATCCACATGGCTCTACCTCAAACCCAAACCTTTTTTTAAGCATTTCAGCTGCTGGGTAATATCCATTAATTATTTTAAATTGCATTTCTTTGACTTTGGGGGGGATAGGCCATTTTAAAAAGTGCGTATATTTGTTCGTTATTTTAACATTACTCCCTTTTAGTTTTGTGTTACTGTTAAAGTCGTGAAATAATTTGTTTTTAAATATCTTGTTCATGGTTTTATTATTACAGTTTTTATCCGTCAAAGGAATCTGGTTTAGATGTAAAGAAGGTAGACTAATTTGTGCCTTAGAGTAATACAAATAACCTTGAATCAAACTCAACAGAGGTAAGGGGATTGCCTTACAAACCTTGTCATATTCTCTAAGGGAACACTGAATGTTAAACTTAGCATTAAAAACACCCACTGAGAGAAACTGACCCCTTTCATCAAGTAAGTCTGTTATAAAGATTATGTTTTTTTCAAACCACTCTTTAATAAACAATGACTTCTTATTAATTGTAATTGTCCTGTTATTCCACAAGGTGGAGCAATGTGGTGAAAAGTTATGGGCAAACACCATCTTCCAATAAGACAAGACCTGCTTATGATATTCTGACAGTTTCACAGGCAACTTCAATATATCAAAACCACATTTCAGGAGAAAATCCAACCCTCCCACCTTTTTGAAAATATTTTTTGGGATATGGAACCATATGGAGTCAGGTTTCAAGAGGAAGGCTTTTATCCAGTTTATTTTAAATACTCCAACCATTGATTGAAAATCAATTGACTTTATACCACCTTTAGCGTAATCTTTGACAAGTTGTGATTTTTTAATGTAATGTGTTTTATTGCGCCAAATGAATTGATAGATTATAGAGTTAATCTTTTTAATGCTTTTCGGGGTAATGTATAGTGAGTATGCTGGATAAACCATCTTTGAGACGCCCTCTGATTTGGATAATAGATTGCGTCCAAAAATTGTAATATCTCTCGTCAACCAATGATTTAGTGTTTTGGACATGCCATCAATTTTGTCTTTTAGGTTTTTTGATTCTCTAGTGTTGATGTCTTTGTCTAAATAGATGCCTAGATACTTAACTTCATTTTTCACTGGAATCGTCCTCATGCTATTTTCCAAACAATCATAAAGTGGCAAAAGTTCACACTTCTTCAGGTTCAGACACAAGCCTGAAGCTTTAGAAAAAATTGAAATGACATTCAATGCTTTCTCGAGTATTGATTTATCCTTTAAAAATATTACTGTGTCATCTGCAAACTGACTTATTTTCAGTTCAATATCAAAAATGTTTATTCCTTCGATGTCTGAATGGTTCACAATGAGGTAAGCCATTAATTGAGTGCAAAGAATAAATAATTTTGGAGAAATTGGGCAACCCTGTCGAATTCCACAGAATATGTCTATCCTAGATGTTATGCCTGGATTGAGCGAAACATAACTATAAATTTGCTTGTAGAACAGTTTGATCACTTTGCAAAATTTGTTTCCAAATCCAAAAAGTTCTAAAGATCTAAATAAAAAATTATGGTCTATTGAATCAAATGCCTTAAAAAAGTCAATAAATAGTATTAGACTTTCTGAATTAATAAAGGATCGATAGTCAATCATATCTAATATTAATCTTATGTTATTATGAATCTGCCTTCCTTTAATAAATGCTGATTGGCACTCATCAATCAATTTGGTTAAGACGCTTTTAAGCCTATTTGCATATACTAAGGCTAATAATTTGTAGTCGTTACATAAAAGTGTTATGGGTCTCCAATTGTCTAGCATTTGTAAATCTTTGTTTGGTTTGGGTAATAAGGTTATTAATCCTGTTTTCATTGTTGGGGATAGTTCTTCATTTTTTAAACAATCCAAAAAGCCATTAAATAACAAATCTTTAATGTCTTGCCAAAAGGTTTTATAAAATTCAATCGTTAGACCATCAATTCCAGGCGATTTTCCATTTTTCATTTGTTTTAGAGCTGTATCTAATTCGGATATTTTCAAATCTTCTTGTAACCATGTTTTATCATCCTCTTCCAATTTTTTAACCTGATCTTTAATCATATCAAAAAAGATATCTGCATTTTCTTTTTCAGTTCTTGATTTATACAGATTACTATAGAACATGTTAATGTTCTTGTAAGTTCTGTCGGTGCTGTGCTTTTTTGGAAATCGAATTTCCCAGAGGAACCCACCCGAGGGATTAATAAAGTTCTATCTAATCTAATCTAATCTAATCTAATCTAATTTCCTCACTTATTTTGTTTGGTTCCTCAATTATAGTACCATCCTTACTCAATTTAGTTATTTTTTCTTTGTTTGTCTACGCTTCTCTAGACTATAGAAATAAGATGGATTTTTCTCCATGTTCAATCCACTTGGCTCTAGACCTTACATATGCTCCTTTAGCTTTAATCAAGTACACCTCATCTAGCTTATTTTGTAAAGATTGTAAGCGTTCTGACTCTTCCGCAGTCCTACAGGGTTTACCACATAATAAATGAATTTGTTCAATTAGATTTTTCTGTTCACATACGCGTAGGGCAGACACTTTCTTTCCCGTTTCTATAGCTAATTGTTTCACACTATATTTAAACCATTCCCATTTACTGACATTAGTCATGCTCATATTGTTAATTTCTGATTTAAGTTCTTTAACTTGTTTACAGAAGTCTTCGTTTTGTAATAAACTATTGTTAAATTTCCATATGTTGTCAGATCTTTGTTGTTTACGTAGAGATAATAAGAGACTTGTCAGACAATGATCAGTAAGTGGGGTTAACTGGGTCTCACATTTTAGGAACGTGGTGGGTAGCCGAAAACGTAATATGGTGACGATTTGTCACCTAGCGTAAAATGTTACGCTTTGGGAGTGAGAACGGGTTGGTTTGGGAGACAAGCCAATAATCTAATCTTGAACATACGTTTTTATTTGATGGACTAAACCAAGTATATTTCTTCGTATTTGGGTTTGTCATCCTCCAATAATCGATCATATTGGTTGTCGTACAAAAGTCACAAATAATGCTATCGTGGTCTGGTTGATTTCCTCTTTGTGGTTGTCTGTCAAGCCATGAGTTAGGAGCCAGGTTAAAATCGCCTCCAGTTATCACCTGGGTAGAACCATATGTAGTACTCCACTTTGCAATTACTTTACTTAAGTTAGACATCATATTTCTATTTAGCGACCTGTTATTGTATCCATACACGTTAATAAGAATAATTTTCTGTTCACAGACTTCTACCAACACCATGATCCAATGCCCCATTCCGTCGCTTTTATGATCAATAACTCTCCCTGCAAATTTGTTGAATAAGATCATAACTCCTGCTGAGTGAGTAGTACCATGTGAATAAAGAATACTATCTCCCCATTGATGTTTCCAAAATGTTTCCTCTTCCTTACCAGAATGTGTTTCTTGTAAAAACAAAATGTTTGCCTTAATTTCCTTGCAGAATAAAAACATGGCCTTATGTTTGACATTGTTTTTTAAGCCTCGAACATTTAAGGAACTTAATAGAACAGCCATCTATAAGATAAAGAAAAAACAAAAACAAAAACACAAGAACAAAATACAAAACAAGAACAGTAACGGCTTCCTTGGCACTTACTAGAAGAAAAAAAAGTGCTTGAAGCAGGAATAAGCCTAGTGTCCTACCTATGTAATCAAAACAGTACTCCGACCCTATCACAGTACTACCCCTTTATATATGCGGCAATTTTAGCTCTGGATAGCCCACGTTTAACTACGGCTTTGCTTTTTGACCCTCTCCTATTTTTTATTTGTGTATTTTTAACAGATATGTATATATAAACATATATACACACACACATTTTATGGTTAACTTGTAGTGACTTCTTCAAGTGCATCTCACAGATCGATCCTTTTACCGTCTATTATTGCATAACCCTCCTTTAGGAATGCTCTTTTGCCGTTGTTTCGAGCTTCCTGCACCTTGGGCCACAGCTTGATCCGAGCTTCACGGTCTTCTTTGGAGAAGTCTTCTTTAAATTTTATGTTCAGTTCTTTGCAGACCCTGGCCTCTTTGGATTTCCTCCATACTTCATCCCTTGCCGTCCTCATGCTGAACTGTATGATGATTGGTCTTGGCACCTTGTTGCTCACTGCATTGTCTTTCTTCCCCAGTCGGTGTACTGTATCAACCATGAGCTGCAGTTTTTCCACTGATACAGGAACCACTCTTGTTAGAATGCCGATCACTGTTTCACGTGTATTCTCGTTGTCCTTCTCTGTCAGACCCAAAATTCTGAGGTCCCATCTTCTGCGGTAACGTGCACTCTCCCGACAGCTCTCCTTTAATTCTTTGTTTTCCTTCATCAGCGACTCCACCTTCGTCGTCAGCTTGTCAATTTCCTCTCTGTTTTTTTGGGTCGCCTGTGTATTTATTTCAATGCGTTGTTCGAAGGCTTCCAACTTCTTTTCAGGCGAATCAAACCTTTCCTCGCATCTCTTTGTGAAGCCAAGTAAAACTTCATATACATTCTCGATGCTCATCTGCTTCTCAGTTATTTTGCTTTTCATTTTTTTGGGATTGGGACTTGGTAACGGAGTGTGGTCACCTATGGGTCTTCCGATCTCTTTCTGAAGTTCCATCTCTTCTATATCTTCATCCTCACATGCTTCTCGCATAGCAGCAAGGTTGTAATCATGGTCGGAGAGGCTACCTGTTAGCTTGGGGTTAGCCATTTTTATCACTCTAAGTTTATCTTTGTGTCTGCCTGAAGGTCTGTCAAAGTAACTTCCAGGGGGTTTCGCTTGCGTTCTACTTCCTTTGGAGTAACAGTTTGTCAGTAAAGTATTTTACAGGACATCAAAATCACGTTTCTTAATCAGACCCGCAGATTGTACAACCGCTTATTCCGCCATCTTTCTCTCCCCCCCTCAGTGACAGTCTCTTCTGTTTCTCTGAAAACCCACTGGAGGGTTGGAGTTCTCCGCTTTCACTCATTTTAAATCAAATAAGCTGGGACTTTAGTTAATGTCTTATTGAAATAGAAGAATAACAAAAATAATAAATATTAATAATAAAAATCGAGCTTTATAATCAGAGTGTGATTTTGAGCCCCATAAGTCCTAATATACTGAAATAAATGAATGTTTAAAACATACCCGTTTATGACTTAGACTCTGAAATATCCTTGAATCTAATTTTGAATCAGAAAGTATTCAGATCAGACATTTGTTTTTCAGTGATTTCATTCATCTGGATTATAACTATAATCAGAGGTCATTACATGTATTTTCTTAAACAATGGGCTCCTTATTATTAATATTATTATTATCATTACAAATAAAAAATATCCGTTTAACACTAAAACAATTTCTTGCTTCAGTTTAGAATTCGTGTTATAAACACGAGGGGCTTGTGTAGGTGTCAGACCCCAAAGTGTAATAAAATCCCTCAGATTCAATGTTCTCCTCACCCTGCTCCACTGTGGGTTTGGTGTCCTCCTATCTTTTCTTTGAATTTGTACATACATCAGTCTGAGACTTCGGTCTCAGCCCACACTGAGGGTTGGGGTTCCTCACCTGAGACATGCTTAACCTTTGTGAAGAAGAAGAGAGTAAACACTATGAGAAAAAGGAGTTGGCCAGTCTGATTGTAGTTTGGTGCAGAAGCGCAGTCTTCTTGAGTTTTCAGTCATATTTCAGTCATATTCTCATAAAAAAATCAACTTTGGACCCCCACTGTGAAAATAAACAGAAGCTTGTTTTTTCTTGTGTTCTTTACCTTTATTACTTTTACATTGTTGCTCCAACTTTATTTACAGTACACACACACATATACATACACACATACATATATATACACACATATATATATATCTATATCTCTCTCTCTCTATATATATATATATATATATATATATATATATATATATATATATATCTATATCTATCTATCTATCTATCTATATCTATCTATCTATCTATCTATATATCTATATCTATCTATCTATATATCTATATCTATCTATCTATCTATATCTATCTATCTATCTATCTATCTATCTCCAACTCGGGTCCAGCCATTCCATCCAAAGGGTAATCCAAGTACTCTTGGACTTCGAGCACCCTCTAGTGGTATCTTGAAGAACTGCAACGTTGATCAGCTGTAGAAAGGTCAAATTCCACAGCTCAGTTTAAAAATTGACGTAGGCGAAGCTGATTTATTAGCGACAGACTCATAATATCAATGGGGATGTAATCCACGAGCGTCCTCCAAGCTTTCTGGGTTCTTGTCTTCTTTCTTTGACGACTCACAGACGCAGTGATCCACAGTTTTATAACCGATTTCAAATGGTGCTAGAAGGCTTCAGCGGGCTCTAAGCACCAGAAGAAATCAGTTATCTTTTAGTGGCAACAGAAGAAGAGGAGGAGAGGAAGACGAGGCACTCGTGTACTGTCCTCCTAACACTCACTCACTGCTGCTGTCCTGCTCTCCCCAAGAACACTGATTTCAAATGGTGCTAGACAAGAGCAGCACACATCTAAACCACCACGTGAAACCAGCTTCTTGGAGAAGACGTTTGGTCACCACAGCTGCAGCGGTGAGATGAACTGCAGATCTCCGCCCTGATCTGTGCTTCGCCACTACATGCACCAACAAAGAGAGATAACTGCAGCTGATAGCATGGTTTTTACACAAACAGGAAGCTAACCACAACGTTTGTTGCCACTGAAGGTTAACAGCTAGTAGTTATATATAATTTGAATGTAGGCAATTTTATTCAGACATGTTATAAAGCAAAGCCAATACAACTGTAGGAAAGTCCCAACACGTACTTCTCAGGACAGATCAGAAGCACTGACCATAATATTTAGAAATTTCTTGGGTCACAAGTAAGTAGTGATTTATAGATATATATAGTTATGTTGTAGGAACATGAAAAAAACAACTCATTCACCTCCTAATAGAAAGACGATTAAAAGATCAATAAGTCAGATGTTGATCCAGAGTGCAGTGTTGTGTCGGACTGCTTCACGTGGACAAAACGACTCGATGAATAAATCAGATTCATTCGAAACCAAAGGTTGGTGGGAGAACAATGTCACCTTATTCTGCTTTAAAACTGCAGTTTAGAGATTTTAGAGATTAAAGTTTGGTTTCAGCACTTCTTTGTGAAATAGTTCAACATTAAACCAAAGTGTGCTTTGCACTAGACTGAGTTGGGAATTGGACTCCAGCCTGGGATGCTCTGCACAGCAAATTCCTAATGTTCTAGACTAAACCATATTTACTGTCACAATATTACATTTTCACCCCACAACTATGAGCAACAACAAAGGAAATGTAAAGGTATCATTATCAAATCCACAGAAGCAAGGGAACTACACTGAACTTCCTATAACCACGTACAAAAAGAACAACTACATAGCTTTTCATTTATATTATTTAATTTTAAAATATTATTGCTATCAAAGCATATATCATACCTCTAGCACAGAAACCTGTCTACTCTTGTAATCCTGATTACAGATGCTAACATGTAGGAAAGGCAGGCGTGTCTGACGTCTGTGTGGATACCTGCAAACATTCACCTGCAACCATCAGCTTTCACTGCATGTGAACATGAGCTATAATCCACACAGGAAGTCAGCGAGCTGTCGTGCTCTGAAGCTGACGATTGGTTGCTAGCGGACATTCCAGGCTCCAGTTGCCTAGGTGACCCTGCAACATATTTACCAACCAGTCATATATCAGTCACCTGTATCCTGCACTCTCATTGGTAGTTGGTTCAAATGCTCACCTTGAAGCTGAGACAAGTTTTCAGTGCGTTTGTTTTTCACCTGTAGGTGCTTGCAGATAAACACAAGTTAGCTCCCAAAAGCCCAAACCAGGGTCAGCTATTATTCCAGCAAGGAAATACAAACCAGTTAGTCCAGCCTACTAAAAACCACTATTATAACACAAACACACACATCTGCTCATCAGGGTTATCTCTGCTGTTGCCATGCCAGTCCAGCATCATGAGCAGCTGGCACCTGAATACTTGCTTCAAGCAACGAAGATGAATTCAAACAGAACAGACGTCACATGAAAAGTGAGGCTGACAGCATAAGACAGGGACGCCTGCCACAGGAGCAATGCATCGAGCCTGCTGTGAACGGCGTTTGGAAGCACGGTGCTCGCAAACACAATGACGAGCGCTCGCTCCAGTCTACGTCAGCCTACACTCACGACCTCCCACCTTCCACAGACACTACAGGAAGACAGAACCACATGACGTCAGAGAGGAAAACCAACGTGAACGGATGGATACGAGTATGCTCAACGTCAACTTTACAGAGCCAAATCTATGTGACACTGTGACAAAGTGGCTAGGACAGAATTCATTTGCCATTTGTCACTTGCGTATATTGTTATTCTGTGTTCTGTTATTTTACAGTCAGCCATAATGCTTTAATTTAGACAGTGCTGGTGTAACTTCTCTTAACACACAATATCCCGGGTTTTGTTTGTGGTAGCAGTAGTTACATTCTTTACATCCATGCATGTGTTTTAAAGCAAACACTACTAACCATTAGTGATGGGACGTTCTGTATCGAGGCTTCGGAGCGTGTGTCGAGTAATGGAGGGGGCGTTTCCGCGAAGCGCGTATCGAGGCTTGCTTCATTTATGGGAGGAGCTGAAAATGATGACGTCCGAAGCCTCGCTGCCCGGCTGTACCACGTGACTGGTTCATGAAGTGGTTCGAACTTTGCCGCGAGCTATGACAGCGATATAAACCCCTCAGACTTCATTCAAAATGTGGGTGTTTGATGGAGAGTTGCGGTTAGTGAGAGTTTGGAGACCGTTTGGAGGTTTATGAGAGTGAGGAGAGAAAGTCAGGAGAGAATGGAGCCAGCTAAGAAGAGGAGGATGTCCTCCCCTGTGTGGGAACATTTTGATTTTATTCCTCCCAACAAGGTATGTAAATTTCTACAGAAGATGTATTTTCATGATACTGATGGTGCAATACAATTTATGTTGAGCTGTCTTGACTTTTGTACAAGGTGAAGTGTTTGCTATGTGCCAGGGAGCTGGGATATAACAACAACACCTCATCCATGCTTAGGCACTACAGAGCTTTGCATGAGAATAAGGGGGACACCGATCGTGGAGCAAGACCAGGTGAGCCATCAAATGCAATGATAATATAGCATGCAGTAATGTTACTAAATGATATAACAATATTATACAACTGTTATAAGTTACGTGTGTGATATTTATATTTGTGCTTTGTCTTTATTGTCTTTCCTCAGGAGAACAATCTCAAATAGATGAAGACCTGGTCAGCATGGTGATTGAGGACTCCCAGCCATTTAGCATTGTGGAGGACAAAGGATTCAAAAGATTTGTTAAATCATTAAATCCTAGCTATGTTCTCCCCACTAAAAAGGTCATAAAAGCAGTGAAAATTTAGTTTTTACAGAATAAAATGTGAACAGGCAGGACTGAGGCTCAAAGCCTCAGTGTGTAGCTGTCCATACCTCAACGTTACAAAAGCACAACTACTGTCCACACCCCAACCACACCTCACCTCACAGTAAATGATCGTTTTCATTTTAAGCATTTCCAAATAATCATTTCCCATACTGCCACTATAAATATACACAGTATACTGCCATCACTACAATATACATGTTTTACACACTCCTTTTGTTGTTGACATTTACAGGCTGTGTGCAAAATGCCACACTCTTCAAATTCATGCCAGCTATTATTTTTACGTCCAGTAGGTGTCCTGCTAGAGCAAATGAAGCTTCATGAAGCTTCGCGTTGGGGTGAACCAATTGGATGAAAAGCTTCAGTGCTTCATGGGGCTTCATCTGCCCATCACTACTAACCATCAGATCATCTGAATTTTCTTCTGTTTACAGGCACATGTCTAGTAAATTATGTTTCTTTATGTTGCTTTGGTTATACTTACTATGGTGTCCATGTTGTGCATTCAGGTCCTGTATGTGAGACGGGTGTATGGGAAGGGCCGCCCACTACTTCCTGTTTATATAGGGTCATGAGGTCAATGATTGGATCACTGGGTGTAACCAAATGGAGGGTTTTCATTTTGTATAGTATTGTTTGTTTTCTTTAAAGTAGCCTTTTGAGTTATATTGTATGCAGTGTTTTACTTTACAAACCATTTAGTTGAGTAAATGAGTTTGTCAGTTTCATGCATGACTTTATTCCTGTTCTTTGTTTAGAATTGTATTATTTGGTTTGACCTATTTTGTTCAATGGTAGGGGCTAACGAGGTCAGGTGTGGGCAAAGTCTTGTATAAAGCCAGTGGGATTTTTGCATACCTGATTGATTGTTTTATGGTAAAAGGGAGATGCTAGCAATAAAGTATGCTTAAAAAGAACTTCAATTGTCTGCTAATGCTATTTACTTATCACCTTCCTTGCTACTTAAGTTATGCTACATCACAGACACATCAGCTCCATCAGTACAGACGGACACATGGGTACCTCTACACACATTCATTGTTGTGGGTCCACAGCAGAAGCATTTCCAGGCTGTTGCCACAGAGACAGAGCGTGTGAAGAGAAGCACCCGAGCAACAGAGAAGCTGGTAAATGTGAGTCTGCTTTAGGGTCACGAAATCTTTGGATTAAATCGAGGTTACACAGAGGATCGCTATAGCACTTATTAGTCAAAGTACTGTGCCTGTCGCACACATGACATCTCAACATACAGACTGGAGGAGTTGTGAAGCTAACAGCCAATCAGAGAAAGTGTGGCCAAGCTCAAGAAATCAGCAAAAATCCAAGAAAACCAGCGAGCTCACTTCAGTTTTGGAGGGAACTGAGACAAATTTGCTGAATTACTGGAAAGAAACTGTGCCACCCAAATTCTTGACGTTAGACTGCAACAAAGTCTCTGCCCCGAGTCGGCCACAGGCCTCACCTGAAGCACACGTGCTGCTGGCACAGGGTTACGGCTCATCGCTGAGGGTTAAATGGCTCGTTGTAGACACTGCAGGGTGACACGTGAGCAGCTGGAGGGACGGACAAACTGTGACCGTGTGTGTGGTTTCTAGTGTCACAGCACAGAGATCTGCGTGCACCACTGTTTGTGGGAACCAGAGCCCAGTGCTTACATAACCAACTAGGTCGTCATGACAACAAATCTAACAGTACATCATTGTCCCAGCGGCCCTCCAGGTGTTTGGAAGATGGGTGTCAGATGATCAGAGGTGTGTCCAGGCTACAAAGTCTTTACGCTGTCGGCGCTGCAGAAAGGTGGGGCTTTGGAGGGCGGAGTCAACTAACAGCGGCCTACATCCGATGTTAGTGCTGACGTTCACCAGACAGTGTTTTGCATACTATTTAAAAACTCAGCCTGAATCCTGCAATTTTAAATTCACACACAAGAGGGCGACATTGCATCTATAACACCGTGCGGGTCCTCAAAGGGAGGGCTCAGCTTTGATGCACTTGTGTTGGTTAGAGAGGTCAAAGGGCAGAAGTAAATCCACAGTAGGGACCGAAACACGAACATTTTTAATTTCATTTTTGCGTCGCAGTCATCTTTCCATCCTTTAAACACAGACTCACCAGAGCCTGCAGAGCCTGAACCACAGCGCGTCCTGTCTGCCCATATGGAAAAGAAATAGTAAAAACTTATATGTGATTACTCGTGAAAGTGGCCACTTTCTCATTACTTTCATACAATAAGTATCCAAAACATTCAAGTTTCATTGAATGTTTTGAATATAATTTTTCAAGGGATCTTATATCTGTTTTCACTCTTGTATGCTTTTCATACAAGTTTCACACAAGACAGATACAAACTTTATAAGATTGATATATATCTTTTCCATGTGGGTGAGTTCAGGATTTGTGTAAAAACTATTCAGGTAGCAGGACGTGTGCCTGCTTTGTATGCCTGCACAGTGATGAATAGTACAAAGATGCTGTGTACGCATTAAGCAGGCTGCATTTGAGTCGCTCAGTTGGATGCAGCGTTTTAGAGCATGAAGACAAGTAGAACAACACGTCTACTCATTAGCAGCTCTGAATCAGCCACGTTAGCACCTTAACACAGACATGAATCATCACAAAGCCTCATGATTAAAAAAGCAAACCAAAGCTCACGATGAGCTGGCATTTCAACAAAGCTTACTAACTTATTTCAGCCATCATCTTAAGAGAACACTTCAACAGGAAGAGAAGCTCTTCGATCTTCCTGATGACTCGCTGCAGTTTCTGAGCTGCAGCCACGTCCCTGCATTTTACAACAGTAACACAATATCAACAAATAGCCATATGAATAACTGTTGATCTGGTAACATGAGTGGATGTTGAGGGTTTAACTGAGGGCTCTGTGCAGAGTCAAACTGGACTTTTCCTTTTGGAGCCTTTTGGAGTTAAACAGAGTTACCTGACAAATATCTGAGGCTTACACCATTCAGGAAAAGGACTGATCAGAAATTATGGATGGAGCCCTGCAAGCTACACATGCAGCTAACCAATTTTCACTCGACCCTTTTGTCCAATATGGGAAAGCTCCAGCATAGAAGCAGAGTGTGGCACCGGCCAAGGGACCGAGCCTCACCCCGACCCAGAGTCCAACACCATCAGGTGACGTCACAGTGGCCTCCACGTTTGTAAATCCACCCTCCTCCAAACACTGCTGACCCAGGGCAGCAAAATAAAGCCTGCAGAGGCACAGCTTACTGCATCCGTACCCATAAAGTCACCACTCTGACTTATTTTAACTACCGTTGACGTGTAAAATAACAAGCTCTTCAAAGGATTTGTTGCAAAAGGCTCAGAACTGAGCTCAAAGGAAATGAAAACAATCAGGGCTTACACGAATTCTGAACCAGCACCAGCCCTCTGCGCGATGAATGCAGGAGTGAGCGAGGGACACAAGCAGACACACATTTTGCTCTCGGGGGAAAAAGGCTTCCTTGTGGAGGTGAGGGGAGCGCTCGTTGTCGGCTCTCGCGCTGGCTTCCTGTTCTATTCTCTCCCAGGAAGTGACACCAAGAATGACAGGCCCAGGCTCCCACGGGTAACAGTGATGTCATCCTCGTTCCGTCCGTCCGTCTGCTCCCATCTGCGCCTGCAAATATAGACAGGAATGATGTGAAGTGGTGACGATTATTTTATGTAAGCTTATATTCTTGTCCTGCGTGTCACTCCTGCTGAGTCACGTAGAACACTCCACTTTGCTGATCAGTGGGCTTTCTTCTGAGTCGTGTGCTATTTCACATGACCTGTGGTTAACTTGGAGACAGGGACGTATAATTGGATGGACAGCCGGAGGGAGGGATGGAAGGCGAGCACGGGAAGGAGGAAGATTCATCAAACAGATGCACAGGATGTTCACGCCATTTAGCAACAACTATTAGTCACACTGCGGCACCGCTGTGTGCACCACCTGCCACAAGCTGCATCACCACACACCTTTAGGTGAGAACTGGAGAGTGAGCGCGTATGTGTGGGTGAGTCGCCGATAAAGAGATGGAGATGTGTTTGTTCTGCGGCCTCGGATTCGCTGAAAAGCAAAATAGCATCCACTCGTGCGGTGCGCGTATGAAAGCAGCTTCACCTTGAGAGATTGCAGCGACATCTTGCAGCCTCTTAGAGAAATGAGCCGATGCTGACTGTGGCGTCTGCTTTTACTTCACACGCACATAAACAACCAAATGCAAACAACGCCCTCGCATAAGCACATCAACCTTCATGGCTTTTACAGTGCAGTTCACCAGCCAGCTGCATAATGTGCAACAATCAAAGCACCACATTCACATATAGAAACCAAGGCTGCGCTCTTTCCTCAGTCATGAAACTTCAAACTGGGAGTCAAAGGGCAGATGTTGTCTGTGCACATGCCCCACAGGTTGGATCACCTTCTGGAGGAGGTTCAGTGATGTGCCCCCGGGGCAGAGTAGTGACTGGAGCACACTTAAACGGTGAGGGGGACAGTCAAGTCAAATTCATTTATAGCACATTAAAAACAACCACTGATGACCAACGTGCTGCACACTTAAGATAATCAAAAGTCTCTGATTTAAAAGCTGAGGAGTAAAAGAGAGTTTTTAGATTTTGAAAGTGTCCCATGTTGGTCCTGATGTGAAGGAGCAGTCACAGCTACAGGGGTAATGAGGAGGCGTTGGATAGGAATGCTGTTATGGAGAGAAATACAGAAGGACAGACGATACTGGAATTTGCAAATGGCTGTGATGAACTAGGAGGAACATAAGGTGGCACAAGAGAAATGAGCAAGTCGCTAAGAGGTGGACTGCATGCTATGCAACCTGGGAGCAATATCAGGTCATGAAAACTTTGGAAATCAAGAAGATGCAAGTGAAGGCAGAGGCATTAACTGGTTAAAGTTGAAGAAGGAAGAATTCCAGTGGAGATGAGACGAGACAGGATAGTAGGGAAGAATTACCAGATGACTGGGAAAGTACAGCAGTAGTACTGGAAGTGCAGGATTAGTACGGAGGAAGTGAAGTATCAAGAGAATGAAGAGTGGACCTGTGGAAGTGTGGAGATGTGCAGGAGACAGGGCAGTGGACTTTCTAACCAGATGAGGAGTGTATGAGGGAAGCAGAAAAGGTTTAATGGTACCTATTTTCAAGAACAAGGGTGAAGTGCAGAAGTGAAGCAACCACAGAGGTTCATGAGCCACACCGTGAAGCTACGGGAAAGCAAGGTTAAGAAGAGAGGTGGCGATCAGTGAGCAGTGGTATGGCTTCATGCGTGAAAGACCTCCACAGATGTGATGTTTACGTTGAGAGTGTTGAGGGACGAGTACAGAGAACATCAGAGTGGCTCTGTGTCTTTGTGGATGGGACTGGTACTTATGGAGCACTGTTCTACATACGTTAAGCACTCTTAACTACACGCCTCATTCACCCATTCACACACATGCCTAAGCACTTTTAACGTAACACTCTCACGCGTACCTCGGGAAAAATGTGCCCAAGGATACTTGGATAGATGGATGTACAGGACACAGGGATCGAACCACCGACCCACTTCACTGGGAGTGACCCGGATGGACAGGATCAGAAATACGGATATCAGAGGCAGTGTTGGTCAAGGAACTTGAAAAAAGTAATCAGTAACTAATTACTGATTACTTCCCCCCAAAAGTAATCCCGTTACTTTACTGATTACTTATTTTCAAAAGTAATTAATTACTTAGTTACTTTTTAAAAACACGATTTACAACCTGAGTAGGTGATAAAGCGATAGATCTTTCAGCCCAATTCTACTTTTTCTGCATAATCCATCATACAAAATGTAATCAAATGGAAAAGTCTCTTTTTAAAACTTGTTTTATTAGTTTTAATCTTTTAACTTTATGCATCAAGTAAAAATTTAATTATCTGCAACATTCTCTGACTGGAAGAAATTAGTTTAACATGTAAACCTATTTTCTGCACATTCCAGCACATAAAATAAAATATTTTTTGTGTTTACACTCAGTCTTTCAAATAGATGCAAGTAAAACACAGCAGAACATAAATAAAGTCAAAGACTCAGCGGTCCTGTTGCTCTATTTTCACCTGTAAAGCAGGAGTGGGGCAGGCGGAGGTTTACCCTGGTGCAGGTGTGCCGCGGTCAGTGGAAGAATCCGCGAGTTTCTCTGTGAGTTTCCCATTACGTCGTAGCTACTCGGTGCTTGTTGGAAGTTTAGGGTTTTTTTCGCTGTAAAAAGAAGTTTTCTTCCCACGCACAGCGGACACTAATGTTTTTGTCACTTTTTATGGAATCAAACTCAAAGTAAGGTCAGTACTTCCACGCTTTAAACGCTGCACGCTCATACTCTCTCCCGCACTCGATATGTGATCCATTGTTGATCCGCACACAGCTGCTGTCACGAACGTCGCACTTGCTTACGTCACTGTCATGAGACACTCTTGCAAAAGAATCAAAATTTTAGTAACGCAGTAACGCAGCGTTCCTACGGGAAAGTAACGGTAATCTAATTACCTTTTTTACAATAGTAATCCCTTACTTTACTCGTTACTCAAAAAAAGGAATCAGATTACAGTAACACTGCCCATCTCTGATCTCTGACGTGAGCGCTCACGTTGAGCAGTTTGGGGACAAAGTTATAATTTCTCCAAATGACGAAATATGTTAATTACTCACATTTCATCGCAATTAAGAATCCAGTTACATTAACACAGATTTGGAAATTCCAACAAAAACCAAACAGTGTCTATAAACTATTAGTAGATGTTAGGAAACACAATCTAGCAGCCGCGCTGCGAGCGCTCTACACCAGCCGTCCCCAACCCCCGGGCCATGGACCGGTATTGGTCCGTGAGTCGTTTGGTATCTGTTTCCTGAAGGAGGTATGCAGTGTAGTTGTATTGAATGAAACCCCTCAATTATTCCTGCAACAGAGAATGACTACATAGTTCGACATGTGGTATTGAAAACCATTAATCACCCTCTGCTTTTGTGTCTGCTTGAAACTCTCCCAGCGGCCTACTCCTCTAGCAGGCAGCCTGTCAGACAGATCCAGTACCTCAGAACCGCCGACCCGACACTGATCTTCCCTTCCCGTCAACAAACCTCCCCCCTGTGAGCCATCTTACTGTTCAGCTGTTTCCAGGAAAATTAGCGTGGTCTGACACTGACACGAACAGGCAAAGGCCAGCAGATTCAGTGTATGCATTTACAGGCGATGAATCACTGCACAGTCACTGTTTAACTGCCATTACTGATTAGCCCAATAATACTATCCAGGAGCGATTCCCTGAAGAGGACTAACATGCTGCCATTATGAGTTTTTTCTTTTGTTTCCTGTAAGTTGAGAGTGAAACATTTAGCAGGGGGAGAAAAAACCACAATGTAAAGATCTCATGTGGTTTTAGCGCGCTAGCTAGCACGTTAGCTAGCATGTTAGCTAGGACACAAACCTTCTGACTGTGTCACCAATCCTCAGGAACGATGGAGGCCTCCACAGCTAATTACTGACAACATCCATAGTCCACCATAGATGGTTACTGACTGCATTCAAACCAAATATGAACCACTGTTTGCAACAATAGTTTACTCACTATTTGGTTCAACTTTATCATCATCATCAGAAAAGCCTCTTCCACAAAGAAACAATAGAAAAAAAGTAGATTTTTAGTCTAAGGTCAGTATCATGTCTGCCATCTTCAATGCAAACTATACCACAATATGACAAACGCAAAACTTATCATACCCTTTACTGCTGTTACACAACATCTGAATTAATGGATAAATGTCAGGGCACAGGCATTTCTCTCACCAATGACATTACCATAAAGCAGTTCATGCTGTATGGAGCGTACGGCCCCGGGTTACCGTGTGTATTAATGTGCGTCAGTGGCGCGGTTCAGGTGGGGGTCGTGCAGAGTAAAAGCCCAGAGGGATGTGGGCACGAGCCCCAGTGAGGAGAGCTACTCTGATGGAGGTGATGGTGATGGAGTGTTGGAGCATCAATCTCAGGGGAGGAGCGTAGTGTGGCTCACAGTACCACACACAGACTAGTCTGTTTTACTGGAGCCTCAGGTGACTCTATCCTGGGACTTTATGAACAGGTTTTCAATTTCAATCCATGTTGTAAATCCGGAGGACAAACATGTGACAGCTGAGTTTGTAAGATGGTATACTGATTTTTTTTTGCAACAGGAGACTTCCTGTTTTTTTCCTGTGAGTGTCAGCTGATCGGCAGGTATAAATTAAAAATGAAATGAAATAAATTACTATTAGCCCAACCCCCAGAGTCCACTGAAGTTAGCTGGAGTGCATTGCATCGTGATGTTGGCTCCCGGAGATGTTGTCATTAGCTACAGTGGAGACAAACTCAAAGGTGTCATAACTGCTTGTCTTAGCCCTTTAAGACCTACTATAGAACCAAGGCCGCCAGAGCTTACTTTATATTTTTACATGCTGTAGAGCCATTTTAGGGAGCATTTCAAGTTGCTATACATCAATACAACTGTTATAGCCCACATTTTAATAATATGTATGCATTAAGTCCATAGTAACGACATAAATTGCAAAAAAGTGCAATAAACTACAAAAAATTAGAAAATCGTTTTTGTTTTTTTTTTTACATATATTTCTACTTGGAGAAATTTAAGAGGTTTATCCCTCAAAACTTTAAATACAAAAAAGTTGCAAAAAATAGTTTACAACAACAGGAAATTTATTTTGAGTGTCTTCATAGTTTTATTTTGGAGATACACCAATTTTTATATACTGCAGGAAAAACAAAAAAACAATCCTATGATGCAAATTTGCAAAGAAAACAGCAGGTGCATCAAAATAAACTATTTCCAGCAGTGCAATTCGAGTTCTAAGCATCCCAGCAACTATTCAGAAAAGCATAAAGTCAAACATGACTTATAAAAACACCAGTATAGGCTTTTAAGGCCTACAAGTAAAAAACTACATTTTCCGTGAAAATGACGTCACTTCCAGTTTCGGGCAGGAAATGGCGGACATGCGATCGTTCGCGCTGACGTCTGTTTCACTGTGGGAAGTGTTACGAACAGCTGATCAGATCGGCAAAGCGTGTTTCTGGAATATTATGTTTTTGTTCCTGCAAGAGCTTTTTATGCAGTTTTTGCAAAGCTTTATGTGGAAGGAAACCGTGACCTAGGACAAGCTGATGGCATCAGATGTAAGTACAACTCCTCCGGTTTCATATGCAAAAAAATTTATTGCGCTAGCTTATGTGGTTCCGGTTCTACAGGGATTTAAAAATAGTTACGCAAAACGGAGTGTGCTGCTCTGATCAGCTTTAAAGGGTTAATGCTGCACCAGTCAGAGCTTCTATATATGATAGATGGAAAACTGCAGCTTCCAGTTTGGAACAACCAGCTGATTGGAGCAGGGTCACCCACAGCATCAATGAGTAGATAACACATGTGAGGAAAATCTGTTTGTTTCATGTATCTGAGAGAAAGAAATCATCCAATATGATGACACTGGTGCAAAGTTAAAGAGTCCAGACTCCCATGGATGTTACCCTCAGCAGATTCTGTTGAAGCCCACATCACAAGAGAAACCTCGGAGTTCCTGAACTCAACCCATTTTCCATTCTGGAAGGGAGACGGGACAAAACAATAACTTCTCCTTCTAGAGAATTTCTAACAGCTGGCTTTGGTTGGCCGTAGTTCTGGGAAGGGATCACTGCTTCAGACCACTCCCAGCGCCGTCGCCGCCAGCCGGGCTGTCCTGGCATGGAGGCCTTCCTCCCAGGACACAGATAAACAATCCTAACAGGCCAGTTTAAAGGGGGGGTAAAAATAGCAGCAAGCTCATAGACGTGAACTTCACTGGAAAACAGGCCTTTTTAAGATTCCAGGAAGAAAGCAAGCATGAAGGAAGTGATGTCAGAGCCTCATATCAAATGGATGTACAGAAGCACGGAGAGGCTGATGTGGTATCGAATCGGGAAAATAATCTGATGTCTGTGTTTAAAAGAACGGCTTTCAGTCCTCAGAGAGCGGGCGGGGGGAGGGGCTGGTGGGGCTGACTGTGGAAAACAGCACCGACTCATCCCTGTTCACACACACACGTCGGGTGTTGCTGTCCTTGTGGGGACATCTCACTGACATAATGCTTTCCCTAACCACAGCCCAATTGTAACCCTGACACTAAAACCACAGTCTGAAATCTCCGTCCCACGGGAGCTGTTTGTCCCCACCAGTATAGTAAGACCCCGTACACACACACACACACACACACACACACACACACACACACAATGGCGATGTGGTGCCAAGAGCGGCTCATGACGCAGCTCGAACACTCGGGCCTCGCTGCCCGGCAGACACACAGCAGCGGTGTGATGGATGTTCTCAGGCTGCGGACGCTCACACACTGAATTAGTCAGCAAAAGCTCTAACCAGCACTTCAAAGTTCCCTGGCTCTGGTCCAGGGTAGCTTCCTAAAAACGAGCGTCACGTTTACAGTAAGAGCTCGTACATTCCCGGAATCCCCCGCCTGCCGACACATCGCCTTTTCCAAAAGCTCCTCATCTGAAACTAAATATCCCGTGCTTTCACATGCACCTCCTCATATCTGTTTGTGGCTGTTCTGTTAGAAACTGTAGGTGAACTGACAGCTAGTGAAAGATTCACGCCAAGGTCTGCTGGCAAGAGTGTAAACAGTCTGTGTGCAAATGAAGAGTCCTTTTTCAAAAAGAGTTGGCAGAAGTTCAGCGCTCGATATCTCTCTTTATACACACTGGGATCTGTGAATGTATTATTTGTATTATTAATTCGCCTGGATTTCCAACTCGGCTTGTAAACAGGTTATGGAAAGTTTTTAATAAGCTGTCACTGAACCTTAGAAAAGCGTGATGGATGGGTCCACACCTACGTGCTTCCTTTTTTTCCTGAGACCAGCTAAGATGAGGGGCAGATCTGTCCAAACTGCCCTGTTGAGACTTGTTTAGATTTCTTTATTCAGATTTCCATGAACTGAGGTTCTGTTGGCTTTTAGATGCCATCACTTGACTTTTCATAGAGTCACTTCCTGCGGTTTCCTTTGATTATCTACTGACAAAATGAGAGCTGTTGGAATTTGGCTGCCTTAAACAAACAAGGAAGCAAAGCTCCGCCTCCTACATACTCTAAAACCATTCACAACATGTTTGGACTTCAAGCACCACGTGTACATTGACCTCACTATAGTATTACTCTACAACTCGATTGCGGGTGTTGATTTTAGCTGGAGAGAGGAGCTACAAGGACATTGTGCAAAGTCACATGGGATTAAAAAGTCATTAATATTTAGATGATCAGACAGGCTGCAAAAGCAAACACAGGTTTGTGGAGGTTGTCTAAACCAAACGCCGGTGGGGCTGAGATGTTACTGCATGGGAGGAAACAGCAGCCGGTCAAAGGAGTCCTCTGACAAACTACACTGCTCACAAAAATAAAGGGAACACTTAGACAAAACAATGTAAGTCAAACTGTCCACTTAGGAAGCAACAATCAGTGTCACATGATGTTGTGCAAATGGAACAGACAACAGGTGGAAATCATAGGCAATTAGCAGGACGTCCCTAATAAAGGAGTGGTTCTGCGGGTGGTGACCACAGACCGTTTCTCAGTATCTCAGCTTTCTGGCCGATGTTTGAATGCTGGCAGTGATTTCTCTCTAGCGGTAGCGTTAGACAGAGTCTACAACCCACACAAGTGGCTCAGGTAGTGCAGCTCATCCAGGATGGCACATCAATGCGAGCTCTGGCAAGAAGGTTTGCTTTGTCTGTCAGTGTCCAGGGCATGAAGGCACTACCAGGAGACAGGCCAGTACATCAGAAGACGTGGAGGAGGCTGTTGGAGGGCAACAACCCAGCAGCAGGACCGCTACCTCCGCCTATGTGCAAGGAGGAACAGGAGGAGCGAGAGCTCTCCAAAATGACCTCCAGCAGGCCACAAATGTGCATGTGTCTGCTCAAACGGTCAAAACAGACTCCATGAGGGTGGCCTGAGGGCCCGACGACCACGGGTGGCGGTTGTGCTTACAGTCCAACACCATGCAGGATGTTTGCCAGAGAACACCAAGATGTTGGTGCATGACCGGTTTGGCAGCGGGTCAGTAATGGCGTGGTGTGGCATTTCAGAGAGCCTGACTTCCATTAGATACCATGATGAGGTCTGTGTGGAGTTTGCATGTTCTCCCCGTGTTTGCGTGGTTCTCCCCGGGTACTCCGGCTCACGTGTGGTGTCAGTTTGAGATTCCTACATCGCCTTGTTCTCGAGTTATCATATACACAAGAGTTTTAGAAAGCTTGATCTCAAACTCATCAGAGACTTTTGCTGATACAGCGATGTTATCAATTTCAAACTTTATCGCATTCAAAGCCTGCGTGTCCATGAGGCCCTCCCGCCTGCAGGGTGAGGACAACACTGATAAAACTAGAACTTCCCTTTAGCCAGCACGCTCAGTAAACACATCCTGAGCTGTGTGCTGTCCCTGTGAAAGCACCAGTGTTACAGTGGTAGGAAAATGTGTTTGCCCCGTTCAGAGTTCCTGTTTCTTTGTATGTTTGTTGCACTTAAATGTTTCCAATCAACCAGTCGAAAAAAAGAAAAAGAAAAAATCAATCAAAAATCGGCCGATAGATTTGACTTAAATCACCAAATACTGGTATCAGTTTAAAACAGATCGCTTAAGCTCTGATTGAGAACTTGAAACCTCTTCACAGTTCTTCAGATCACTTCCGTCAAACGTCACCCTCCCAGTGACATGCATTCTGTTCTGACTGAACTATTTTTGCAGTTTTAGACTCTTTCAGCTCATGAGTTGGGTTTTGGACCCATGCACTGGGTTTCCAGCTGCGCTTTCAGATGCACCACCACTTCCAGCAGCAAACGGCACACGAACAACGTCTGCAGTTTTGTTTGTGTGGTGGAACGTTCAGCAGCTAAAGACACAGAAATGTTTCTCAGAGACAGCAAACCACTCCCATGAGCAGCACTGCCAACTACGCCTGCATTTTAATAACTGTTGGACTCACATCAATAAGGACGGGATGTCGTTTATGTCAGAATTCATCATGTGAGAATCAGGCCAGAGCAAAGTTCTGTTCCAAAGGCCCGATCGTGAGGAGCGGGCAGCGTTCAGCACATATTCATTAATCGATAACAAACGGCTGCACAACACGCTGTGCTTCAAAGAATTTCAAATTGTATATAATATTTCGCAGTTACTATTCCTACATGATTAGGACTGAAACAGTGAACTGACAACTGTTCAGGCTACTGTAGGGGTTAAAAACAGACATACGGCTCAGTGATCACCAATAAGTGATCCATCAACCAACGACTGCGGGCATGTAGAAACCCATTATTTAGTGCAAAACGCTGATGATGAGCGCATACACAGCCATGCGTATAAAAGATGTTTTAAGAACACAAGTGGTGCTGTGTGTGTGGATGTGAACAGACAATATGCATGACTGTGTTCACCATCTTCAGTGCTGAGTGCTCTTACTGTCAGGACTCTCAGATTTGACTTGGAAATGAAGCGTAATCAAGGCCCACTCAGAGTTTCACTTGAGAAGCTATTTTACATTCTGGTGCCTTTTCGATTAGTCTGGTGTGACCTGGACTGTACCGGCCAATGGGCAGTCACTATCATGGCAACACCTTTATTTGAACCTGACACAAAGCGTCCTGTGCAATTACAGGTAGCAGCCAAGGATACATGACAGTCCAGGCTGTGCGAACAAAGTGTGCGCTGGCAGCAGGTGGAATCGTAGCACCATGTCTCCATTACTCCGGTTGCTTCTTACAAATAATGCCCCCACAGCTCCATCACATTCAGATTCCCCCCACAGCAGGAAGCAGTGGTATGCTTTCCATTACCATTTACATTATCATGTCATTACTCATCATAGATGAAGCTAGTTAAGGGTCACCATAACTATCCAATGAAAAAACTGTTACTATTTAGTTACATCAAAGTCAGTGCAAACAACAAATCTAGAAAAACACTGTTTTAGTTTTTTCTATACTGATTGGTTCAATTGTGTTTTTTATGTTGTAGAAGATGTCAAAACCAGCTGTTAACATTTAAGTGTAGGCCTGAACAATGCTAAAGCACACCAATGAACGTAATGCGTCCCTTTTTAACCGGCGTTTATGCAGTCAATGGTACATGTAGGCAAAAATTAAGCATTAGAAGTTGACACAGTGACTGCATTCTCATCTCCTTGTATGTGCCTGACTACTGAAGAGCCTGAATGTTTCTGAAGGCTTTTGGAAGGTCACAGTCCATGCACTTCACTTAGACAGCTCGCTGGCAAACACATGCAAACTCGTGTGAAATTATTCCTATAAATGGCTGAATAATACTGAAAGTGTGAAATTACTGGATGACTGACATGCTTAGCCCTAATAATGAAACTAGAACAAAGCACGGAGAAAGACACCAGGAGACAGAGTTATATTGAGAAATCTTTGTAGGCGTTCTGCCAGCAACAAACTGTACATCTGTCATGCTGACTCAGAAAAATTACACATGCATTAGGCTGTAGCTTCATTTCACTTTCTTGCAAAAGTGTATTTGAGGAAGCATCAGGCTGTGGCTAATTTAAGACACAAAGGGTGTGTAAATAAAAGAAGAAGGACTTGTGTTCTAGCGAAGAAGGAACCATGAGCCTGGAGCCTATCCCGGCTGTGTTAGGGTGAGAGGCAGGGTGGAAAGGTCGCCAGTCTGTCGCAGGGCTGACACAGACAACCATCCACACCCCCCCGTGCTGCACTTCTAATTTATGTTAATAAAATATTAGTGTTGTGTTGGTGTGGCGTTTGTATGTTCTCCCTGTGTCTCTGTAGCGCTGCTGCTTTCTTCATTTTCTTTTTCCCTGTTTTTTTGTAAATATAGCACCAATGAGTCAGATCAAGGTGCTTCACTGTAACGTAAAAACAATAATACAAAGAAAAGCCCCAAATAATCAGACCACCTCCTAAGAGCAAGCATTTGGCGAGAGTGGGAAGGAAAAACTCCCTTTTAACAGGAAGAAACCTCCAGTAATACAAAGGCTGAGGACTGTGAGGGGAGGGGGAGTACGCTGCTTGGTAAGAGACGCCTAAGAAAAGCCTAGGTAGAACTTTAACGTGCAGCTGAAACTAATTTGATGACTCAAAGGTTTCTATGATTCTAAACACTTTGGCAAACAAGACTCACACTAAAGAGGAATATGGCTGCGATCAATAAATAAACAAAGAATATAAACGAGGACTAAGTAGAATCATTAACAGCACTGAAGTATTGTACGACAGCTCTGCTGTCTGAGACCAAGGACAGTTCGTGTACATCGTGTTTATATATTTACTGTCAACCTGAGAGAGAGCTCAGCGTTATGCAACAAATATACAGCGTGCTGTATCAGAAACATTATATAACTTACTGAGTCCAATGCTGTAGTTACATCACAGCCTCTCTGCTCTGGTCTTCTTCAGCTTCTGCCAGGGTAGAAAAACAGAGTCAATACACCTGCCACAGAAAAGTGTCATTGCAGAGATGAAGAAGTAGGGCTGTGCGATATGACCAAAATCTCATCTCCCGATATAAGACATCTATCGTCCGATAACGATATAAATCACAAAAATGTAACCTTTTCTGTAAATTCTGTGAATCTCGGGCAGCTCGACCTGCGTGAAGTGTTTCCTGCTGGGCGTCGTGTAGCTGGAGTCGAGTGTTTTAACCGATGCATGAAACGATACATTTTTAGACATAAGTTGTAACGGCGCCGTTTTCTTTGTGAGTATTTATTACACGGCGTGCTGCGGGGAAAAGCCTGTTCTAACGTTTGAGTCTAAGGTTTATTTTTTAGCACCTGGCGTCTTTTTTACTTCTCATCCGTAAATAATCTCCTCTTTCACGTGATTCAGTTTATTTTGAAAAGTCTGAACAGGATCTTGAGCTTTATTGTGAAAAGTTTATGTGGAAAATAAACAAGCGGACACGCGATGGTTTTACCGTCGTTGTTGCTAACGACAACGCATAAAAACAGGCGCTTGTCCGTCCGTAGTGTGGTTATATTAAATATAAGAGAAAGAAGAAATGAATATAACCACTACAGTGACATCAGAACCATGAAAAAATATTACTGTAAACAGTTTATTTTGCGACACCACGAAACAAATGACAGCGTGAAATGAAACGATAGATGTTTGTATATCGTCATCTGATATATATCGTTACATCGAGCAGCCCTATGAAGGAGAGTAAGAAACACTGCAGATCACAAGTTATTCATCTGCTTTTGACTGTGACACATACTCGCGTCTGATCTAAGGGACGGCCCGTGGCCATTAGTCAGGCTGCTTACAGGACTGGCCTGTGGACAAGCAAAACAGGACATGAGCAAGGAGCCGCACAAGAACCAGCGAAACGGTTCCATGTTCCTCATCAACCACTTGAAAAGCGCTTTGACCCAAAGCACCACCAGGACCACACATGAGTACAGCAGGATGAGATCACAGCTACAGACTATCAGACGCTTGACCAGCACAGAGACACGCCCCTCTGTGACACAGCCTCTCAGCTGATACTTCCAAGTCAAACAAAGCGCTCGGTCGCTGCCGGTCCCCGCCCAGCAGGAAATGATGAAAGGCCGCCTCGTGTCACACCTCTGGCTCCTGTCTTAGGGTGCTCCTTTGAACCAAATGAATGGTCAGGTGTCAGATTTTGCTGTGGTTGGTGAAAACAAGCAGTGATTTCTCACTTTTACCAGGCTAAGCAGGTAAAGTGAGAGGAGGCTGGGCAGATAAAACATCAGAGAGCTATGAGGTCACTCAGCTGACAAGTGGAAATTCCCTCATTAATTGAATAACATGGAAGGACAATAGCACTGCTTCCATCCAAGTTTCAGTCATTTGACACCCAAGAATTGAAGTTACTGCTCAGAAATGACACCTCAGTTGTTGTGTCTTTAGGGTTTGTACATAGGATTATATTACAAGAAAGTCAGAATTCAAGATTTATGGTTGTGATGTCACAGATTTAGAAGAAAAACGGTGAGATTCACGTACAACAAGATGTCAGTCTAACTCTCCAAAAGCATAGCAGCTCCGATGGACTCGTCCCAGGAGGAGGAAAAAGACACACCAGGACGCGTCTGACTCCCTACCTGCGTTTCTCATCAAGACTCCTGGACTTTCACTTCTCCGCTCTACCCGACACGCACGCTGACACGCACGCTGACACGCACGCTGACACGCACGCTGACACGCACGCTGACACGCACGCTGACACAACCCTGCTCGACAGCCTCTCTCCCTGTGCTGCCTACCTGGCATTGACAGCAGAGCATTACAGAGACGTGGCGGGTTAATTGTTTATGGCTGGGCTGGGTCATAGCAGTGGATCCTGTTACTTTCCACTGACGTGAGTTCATGGAGGTAGGCACGCAGGCAGGTAAACAAACCCAGGCGAGGTGAGTGCATGGGGCAGTGCAGCGCGCTCACACACACCCACCTCCACGGGCACTGTGAACAAGCCGAGCATTAATGACATCAAATCAGCATCAAGCTGCTGTAGTGCAGGTCACTCACCATCTCTTCTGCGTGTACAGCAGGTGACCCTTTAGTGTTTAGTTACAAGCCTCCTTTTTCTTCAGAATGCGGTAACCGCCTCCTTTAAATCCCCAAAACACCCACACTGTGTGTGCTGGCCCCATGTGACGCCATCCTCTAACTGAGCAGCTTCGAGTGTGATTCCTGGCTCTCGCTGTGTCCTGATAGTGACGGATTTACAGTTCCCGCTACTCTCTCCTTCTGTGTGTGTCTCTTGTCCTACAAAAATGGGTGTATCTCCCTGAAAAGAGTGAGACAAATGTGAGTAAGAAGCACACCCACATGAAAAGCTCACTTTCCCTCCCTCCCTCCCTTTCAGTCTGGCTGTCAGCATTTCCTCCAGGATGCACACTATGACTGTGATTTATAGTGTGTTATATACTTGTGTTCTCTATCCAAGCAGCTGGACAGAATCCCAGCAATGCTGGGGAATAACAGGAGAAATGGCTTCCCCCTCACATACTGTATGGGACTGCACGGGGAACTGAAGCCATGATCCCGGCAGCGTTGGCGGCGTGCTCAGCCTGTAGAGCTACACACAGCGGGACCACACACAAACCCCCTTTAGCTCTGTAGTAGTCAAATAACTCCCAGTTCCTCTTGTGCTCCGTTAGTCTCCAACATATGAACTGAATGGTAAACAGCAGGAGAATGAAAGCAGTCGAGGGACTCCATGAAAAGAGTCGCCGTCTCCATGGCAATGCCAGAGGCAAAGAGCGCCCCCCCCAAATCGCCGCAATCCTTTCTGTACACATAGGGAATTGTGGGAAAGCGGATATGGGCCACATAACCTCTCTGTCGGGTACCAGGCACATCTCCACTCACATCACTACACTTTGACTACATGCAGGTCAGAGGTCATGGCCAGGACACCAGTTTGACTTGGTATGAACTGTTACAGACACAAATCCCACTTCTACAGCTGATTCTGACCCGACACCTTACCATTGTCACAGGGTTTCAGTGTTGCAGACAAATATCAATGAAACAGACACAAAATCCAATATATCACCTTAAGTGTTTTTTGTTTGTTTGTTTTTGCCTTTTCTCATGTAAATAGTGAAATTCAGCCAGAACTACATCCACAGCATTGCTCAAAAACACAACTGCAACCTCTCCAAAGTAATCTAGCTGTCGCTCTGCAAACAGCAACCTGGCAAGTTCCCCATCTTTGCTAAACAAATACTTGTCTTTTGATGTAGGAGAGTCTAATTCTACTGTAATGTAGTCACCAGGTTAGTGCCTAAAATGACCTTCTCTTTCTCTTATCACGTTCCTTTAACCTCGATGGAAAACGTCCCGAGGAAAGGCGCCAAGGAGAACTCACAAGGCAACTGCAGCTCTTACAGGACACTGGGCTATTGGATGGTGTGATGGTGGTGACACGGGTCGTGCTCATGGTGAATGACAGCAACACGCAGCACAGACCATAACTCCAAACTTATAGTTGGAGCTGCTGTGGCTCTGGTGGAGCAGAAGAGGATCAATCCCTGATACAAAGTCCGGCCTGGATGCCGAAATATCCTTGAGCCTGGACCCAGGCTGCATCCACTAAAGTGTGTGTGTGTGTGTGTGTGTGTGTGTGTGTGTGTGTGTGTGTGTGTGTGTGTGTGTGTGTGTGTGTGTGTGTGTGTGTGGGACTGGGTGAATGAGACTTGTAGTTGGAGGTTGTAGTGTAACTCCTGACTTTGTGAAGACTTTCTGTGACTGAAGTAAGTTACAGATCATCCTGAGAGCAGCCAACGCATCAACACAGCAACTGATGGTGTGCTTATCCTGAACTCACTTTGATATACGCCGCTCCCTCGCTATAACGCGGTTCACCTTTGCGGCCTCGCTGTTTCGCTGATTTTTTTTGTGCAATTTTGCATGTTTTTATTCCCAGCACATTGTGTTCTGCGTCCTGATTGGCTGTAGACCACCGTCAGTCTCGTGCCGTGTCTGCTGTACAGCACAGAAGCGTTCAGCTTGTGTACTGTACATAAATCTTCGATCCTAGCAGTGTGACTCTGAAGTGCTGCACTGCATGTTTGTAAGTTTTTCCCCCAACAAACAACAGTGTTGATGAAACGTCGTCACCTGCGGGTTCCTTTGGTTTCTTTCTGTAATACTGGACTCATTTTCTACAAGGTTTGAACTTTGAGAGTTTAAACAAGACAGAAAAGTGTGAAAATGTTCATGCCTGTCTAACAAAAGTGTGTAAAGTGTGTCGTGAGGGGTTTTACAGCCTTAAAACATCTATAATAATTGTAAAAAATAAAGTTGGCTACTTTGCGGATTTCACTTATCGCGGGTTGTTTTTAGAACGTAACTCCTGCGATAAACGAGCGACTGCTGTAACTCATAACAGCTTTTATGGATTTGTTTTTTGTCCCACACAGCAACCACTTCATACAGAGCACATGTTATTACAAAAAGGTAATGTTCACAGTTCACCTATAAAGTGACTTTAAGGTATGGGTCATGGCATGCAATGAAAAAACATTTCCATGAGCTGCATCCCTTGTTGGTCATGCTTATGTTTATGGAAACAGTCAAAGAGTGTGTTGCTGTGAATTGTGGTTCAGCATTATCCGTCCAACCTGCTAAAGAAGGTAAGAAGGAAATAATAATAATAATACATTTTATTGAAGAGTGTCTTTCTAAGGTCACCTTACAAAGAGAAAAGAAACTGTAGATTACAATAGATTAAAACTGACAACAAGTAAAATCTGTATTAAAGTGAGTAAGCCAGTTTAAACAAGTAGGTTTGGAGCTGTGACTTATCTGGTCTCTAATGGGAGTCCGAGTTATGACCCGAGCTGCAGGATCCTGAAGAAGCTGAAGTTTATGGACGGACTTACTGGGGAGACCAAATAGGAGGGAGTTGCAATAATCAATCCGGGAAGTAATAAGACTGGACGAGGACGGCAGCAGCATGGGGAGTAAAGAAGGGACGAAGTCGGCTAATGTTATGTAAGTGATGCAGACCGGGTTATGTAATTAATGTGGGACTGGAATGAGAGAGTACTGTCAAATATGACAATATTAATGCAGAAACTGTGAGATCTGGTTAAGGTAGAGGCCGTGCCAACGAGTAAGACTTCTGCCTTATTACTGTTAAGTTTGAGAAAGAACCAAGATCTGATCTCCATAAGACAGTTAGAGAGGGAGGTAGGTGGGAGGGATGAATTAGGTTAGGAGGAAATGTAGAGCTGGGTGTCATCAGCATAACAATGACAATTGATATTATATTTTTGGAATATACAGTATGACCAAGAGGGAGCATGTAGATAACGAATAAAAGAGGCCCTGATACTGAACCCTGGGGCACACCAGCAGAAACAGGATAGAGACTTGAAGAGTGTGATTGAAGTTGGATAAACTGAGTGCGGTCTGAGAGATATGAGGTGAACCAGGCAAGGGGGGTGTGACTAATGCCAGTGGATGCTAATCTGCTCAGGAGGGTGTTATGAATATCAAGCGCTAAGATCAAGCAGGATGAGGTTATTAGTGATCCTTAACAAAGCAGTTTCTGTACTGTGATCGGGGCGGAAACTGTTGGTAGAGATGATTCACTGAGGTATGAGTGAAGCTGGGAGGCAACAACTTTCTCAAGGATTTTCAAAATAAAGGGGAGGTTTGATATTCAAAATGATTGGGATCTGCAGCAGGCTTTTTGAGAACTGGAGTGACAGAAGGAACAATTCCAGTGTTAGGGGCAGAGTGGATAATACTGATGATGAGGGAAGACCAGCTTTAGCTAACAGAAGCACAGAAACACTTTTTGTTACATGTTCACTCAGTTGGGTCTCGTGCCTGACATCCAGTTCCAAATGTGTGTCCCAGCCACAGCTTTCTGTCTCCAGGAGTATCTGGGCCACAGCAGTAAACATAAACACAGCTGGTGGCTGGTACAAGGAGAAGGTGAGAGCAGGAGCACATATGCTGTGTCTCCAATTAGAGAGCATGATCCATGACTACAAACACACACGGCTGGGTCAGACCTCAATAAGAGTGTGTGTCTGAAACAGAGGGAAGAGAGCGCGTGCACACGCGTGGCCTGAGCGATGAGCGGGTTTCTCACTAATGAGGCTGAACTCTGCTTTAACTCCCGCAGAGATTCACCTTCTGATGGAATGAGGCTGTGTCCACACATGCACACGTACCGGAGAGCACAAACAAAATGGAAGAACAGGATGAAGACGTAAAGCTGCCAATCGCCTTCCCCTGTAGGCGGGGATAAAGTTCCCCTGAATGGGATGTTGTTGCACTGCAGGGCAAAGACACAGCAGTGCCACACCCAGTCATTCACAGACTCCAGGCTCCAGGAGGGGAGAGAAAATGCTGCGAGACGTAAGGAGGTGGAATGAAACGGCGCAAAATAGGCAGAACTTCTTCACTGCACCGCCGACTACACGCACACGACCTCCACAAGGAAAACCGGATCTCAGTTTGAAACGGAAAAACTTCCAGAACAGCCATTTAGCTGTTTCATCCTCCACTTATGTACAAAACAAGCATCGTCTCCAAATTTGGTTTCTATCAGTTACATTACAAAGCATTGGTTTAGCTCACCGGGATGAGCGGGCCATATGGCTGAGAGTGAGGGCAAAAGTTCAAATCTGAGCCATGTCTCTGCTTTCCTTTAGAAGAAAGACAAGTGGATGATGTTTGAAGGCAACTCTTTAACATGAATGAAATGCGTGACTGGAGATCAGCATAAGAACCTGCAGAAGGAGCTGCTGGGTGGATGGTGGGTGCACAAAACACTGAAGCCTTCTGCGGCTCGGTACATTAATGCAGCCCGTACCATACTCTGTCTGCCTCCAGAGTGTTTCTGTTAATGAACCACAATCTTTGTATAAAGAGTTAGCGAGTGTGATCCACCATGTGATGGTGTCACAACAGCCTGGACATCAGGGCTGCCACAAACGATTATTTTGATAGTCGACTAATCAGATCATTGGACGTGAAGCGCAGCGCTTCTTGCACCAGCAGCGTCTGCTCTTATATAACTATCATTAGCTTACAGCTTTAAGTGTTTAAGGTGCTAACTAAAAATAAAGACAAGATGATAGTTTATTAAACTTTTAATGACATTTGCAGATTGTTTTGGTGAAGTTTAATAAACTCAGCCGTCTGCTCCTTGCTATCTAAAATATAACAGGACACCGGAGTAAGTTCTGGAGCATCTCACACTTCTGATAATCAGTTTTCTGTTTGACGTTTATTCAGCTGCGTGAAAACTAACTTTAATCTCAGCCAAACCGATTTACTCAGGAACAAATAAAATACTAAAAAAAAGCCAAACAATAACATTTTAAAGTTATGAGTAAGTGTAAGTGACTTATAAATCATGTTTAACCTAAGTAGCCAAAGACCACGGGGGTCAGAAAACGACATGCCAGGAGTTCGCTGTTCTCGCCGGCTCTAGAGACCCTCGAGCTCCCGGCTCGCTATCGAGCTAGTGGGTAACAGACGTCTCCGAAAAGGTCGGAGCACTTTTGCAAATATGTGATGTCTTGATAAACCGAGGAGATATTTGAAGTTTACACAGCTACATTCTTGCCTGAAAATATGTTAAAAGTTTATTTTGTGACCCAGAAAGAATAATAAGAGTAACATTAAAACAAGTAGCTGCCGCCATTGTTGGAAACTGGAATTGGCTGGGCTGCGCTATGAATTCTGGGATAGGAAAACATCAGACGTTTACAGTGTGAAAGACGAGACTTCAAACTGGGAGTCCTGGGTCGGAGGAAACTGATCCCAACTGCGTGACTCAATCCGGCCTAACACACTGTACTCATGGCCTATTTTCAGTAGCTCCCCCTGGAGTGGGTGTGTCCACATACAATCAAGGTGTAATAATACCTCAGTCACAGCTTAAGTGATGAACATGTGAATCTATCAACAACTATAATAAAACATACACAAATGTGAAAGGGGGTCATTCTACATATCAGCCATTATTTTGGTGTCTTTTGATGGTGATAATACTAGAACATATTTTTAGGATATGATGTTACTCCTACTCAAGCAAAAGATCCAAGTACTTGATCCACACAGGGAAAGAAAGTTAATCAGAATTTAGAGTTTTCAGTGGCCTAATTACATGAAAACAAGCTGTGTAAACCTGGAAAGTACAGACAGAACAATAAGTCATACACAGCGCCAACACTCACACTGCGTCCACGCTCCGCTCACTCCTTTCCCCTTCAGCCTCTCTGGCTCTACGGCGCCTCATGCCTGTGTGCTATCATTCATAGTGCAACACTACTCAAAGTGTCATCATACTATCTGTGACTCAACAGGCTAACCCCCACCTATGCCTCCCATCCATCTTATCTATCTGCACTCGGGATTTTAGAGTGTTTGTATGAGAGAGCTCTAAGCCAGCCACACTGCAGACAAATGCTGCGTCCTCAAATAACAGAACAGTACACGAAGCATTAGAAGCATGCCTGTGGTTCACCCTCACACAGCGTGGGCTGCGTGTGTGTGCGGCAGGTGCGAGTACACAGAAGGAAGTGACTTGGAGATCCGGAATTCCATCGGAATTCAGTTTCGATGGTGGGAAGTCGTAAATTGCATGACGCAGACTCGATATAATCATCACCACACACCACAGCTGACCCTTTGTGTGTGTACACAGAACATACGTGTGTGTTTGTCCAGCCAGCCGTGCGCTCACGTTGAACCTTTACCCACTTCTGTGTCACTCCATCATAGTTCCGCTTCCATGATTTTCCTGACTCTTACACTGAAATGAAAAGCGCTCCGAGGTGTTAGCCGACTGATGTGTCGGGCACGCTCAAATAGAAATTCAGGTGAACGGTGATGCTTACGTTAATTTCACGCTGGCACTATGGAAAACAGTGGATCAGACCACACCATCGCATTATTGCAACGATGTCCATGGAACGTGTGATTTCATTACCTGTGAAGTAACTATTTCAAAGACGTGCACCGGCTGGGTCTGTGACCTCTCACTGTCAGCAACCAGCTTCAAAGCGACGTTGGTGCATCGAGATGCTGATGAGATACCGATAAGGCCGAATCCGTCTGTTTGCTGCCGGTTAGCAGTAAAATACAATCCAGTCGGCATTAACGTGAAATCCGTTTGTGATAATACAGCAATTAGCTGTAAAAAAACAACACTGCATACACAGAAACTCAGTTAAACTGAAATTCACATCAACTTCTCACACTCTCAGGACGGCCTCACAGGTCTGAAGCACAAACAGTTACAAAAAGACACTCAGCACAAAGTCAGCTTGCTTTTTTATATATAATCAGAACAAAACCAACTGGCAATCTGCTGAGACAAGGACGCCATCGCAAAGACGACGAGTTGAGCTCATTAGCACAGATCAGTTCAGATCTGTAAATGTTCAAACAGCAGCCATGGGTGTGGTTAGGTCTATAGGTGATTTTGAAAAGTTACAGTAGGGGTGGTTAGGGTGGGGGTGTCACACAGTTTGCATGTATGATTTCAATATTCTCCTCCTTATATTTTCACCTTGAGAAAGGAACTCATTTGCACAAATACATATGCAACTAATCTCTGTCTCTCTTCCACAGCATGTCTTTATCCTGTCTTCCTTCTCTCACCCCAACCAATCACAGCAGATGGTCCCGCCCCTCCCTGAGCCTGGTTCTGCCGGAGGTTTCTTCCTGTTAAAAGGAGTTTTTCACACTGTTGTTGTGATTTGGCGCTGTATAAATAAAACTGAATTGAACTGAAAATCTTACATAATCTTGTAAATACTGGCAGTACTTTTATCCACACCAAAACAGTTCCTGCGAGTCCAACACATTAGTAAATCTTAGTACAATCAGTTTTTAGGGGCTTTTTTTCTACCAGCTGAAATTAGCATTTTATATAAAAACAGTAAATTATTCATTAATTTCTCAGACCTGATGGATGGGTCCATCTTTCATACCGTCTACTTTGAACACATACTGTTCATGAATACAATCCCAAATAGTGTTAGCAGCTACAGCTAATATCTGCTGATCACTGTCAGCCCAGGTTGCTTCTGTTCAATGTGCTAATTTAGCATTAGCATCAGCCTCATATAGCGTTTATCATCCTTACTGTCACTGTTAGCAGAGTCAGCGCCTTAACGTTTACACCTGAAACTACCTGAAAGGCTCAACCCTGTGGTGAAAGGGTATATTACAATAGATGGACTATATATTTTCTAGCAGTTCTAAATGCTGTCTCTCATTATACAAATATATTCTCTAGGATTAAGCCATGAAACACCAGCTTGCACTTGTCAGATTATTCAGATGGAGTGAGCAGTGGAATGCATCAAGAATAGTTGATAGATGATTTGGAGCATGTTTAAAACTGTGTATCTAATATATATGCATATTTGTGTTGTTCCTAATAATCACCATAATAACGCTGGTCCACGATCAACACTGTAACGTTGTGATGTCATAGCGTTGGAATTTGTAGGAAACCTTTGTTGATATAAAAGTCTCTTCTGGAACAAATAATGAGACTTTCAGGTGTTTTCTTTATTAATCTATGAGCTATAACTTATAATCCTGGGTTTCATGTTAGCCAAATTTAGGTTACTCCAGTTGGCTTTCTTGTGATGTTTTAAGAGCATTAGCTAACTTCCTGGCTAATGCTAACAGATGACATCAGCTCCAGTGTTGATTCTGGACAAACACTCTGGTGATGCCACAGGAACAAAGTCGACACGGGGATCAGATGGCGTGATTGAAACCCTCTATATGTTTAACCACAAATCTGAAACAGCTCTCAGCTGTGATATACTGCGACCAGCATGCAAGGGAACAAACTGCAGTGCAACAGATGAGATATTTGTGCTTTTCTCCCGGCTGGTGAGGATCACTCGCTGCTGCTTTTGCAACACACTGCCTGCTCTGTCTTGTCAGTGTCGACGTTACCACGTATGAATTTGTTCTTTTCACTGTGCGAGAAAATAAATGTGTGGCACTGAGGACGTGTGAATAGTGCCAACTGTGTGAGCTCTGTTTCAGTTTGCAAGAAACCCCACACCTATGTTTTATTGCAGAAAGGACCTACATACCCAGCTAGTATATATGTCACTTCACCAACAGCTCAAGATAAATTTTAAAGCTTCAAACACATTGATGTACTTCCTTTCTTTCACTTTATCTGTTCCGATCAGAGTAAACACCCACTAAACCAAGCCCTCAACACAATAGATTTGATGCTCCTCATTTCCTCCTGTCACTCATCTCCCTCAGTTTATCTCTCAACATTCTCATCTTCCTGTCCAGCTCACGTGATGCATGATGGCAAACACACACACCCAAAACTAAGCTGTAAAGGCCACGCAGTGTGGTAAGGAGGCAAAGTTCACAGTGTGAGGGAGTGGCATGCTGTGTAAGGGCCACGGGAACACATACACACAGTTTCACAACAGGTGGGATCACGCTGTTCGCCCACACACACATTCTTTTCGTTCCACAGCCAGGTAAACATCTTGGTCCAGAGAGGAGAAGCACAAAGACGTAACACACGTCAGGTTGAACCATGAAATGCATTTTCATCCTGGTGTTTAATGAACTGGAGACATGATTACAAGAAGTGTATCGTACAAAGACGCTCAAACACACACGGACCTTTTAGCCAGGGGTGCGTCATTCCAGTGCCGTTTGCTGATTTGAAGCCCAAAAGGCGTCTGCAGCATGCATTTGCCTCCAGCAGAGCCTGCAGAAAGAGAGAGAGACCACACGGTTACATAAGAAGTCGCTGTGAAACAGCATCTTTGTAGTGATCAGCAGTCAGTCAGCCTCGCTGAAAACGATGCAGACGTTACATAAACGCCATTCAACATAAATAAACACAGACAGGGCAAGAACTGAAGCCATGAATTACACATAATGCAATCAGATTAAGAGAATCATATATCGGCTTCTCTCTTCAGATGGGATTTTCACGACACAGCTCTCCTCTGCATCTCGACAGAATCACCAGCTCGGACCTTTAACCTCCTCCCTGCTGCTTGGTCGTATATGCATTAAAGCACATGATGCAAATTGTTTAGGATGGGGACGTGGAAGATGGAAATGTGATGAGATGAAGCATGACTCATCAGAGTGTAACGTGTGGGACCTTTGGACAGGCTTAATAAAGATTTAGCTTAAGCTAGCAGGTGAAGAGCAAAGAGCGACTTCCACTGAGAACACGTGTGAAGCTTAAGTCAGCAGTAAGTCTGGCTCCAGGAAACACGATGGCGGCTGCTACACAGAGTCCAGAATCGATGAAATCACTCGAGCCCAGCTTTGCAAAAATGTTGTAATCTTTAACACGTGTTAGCATGATGTATAAACCTACAAATACAAAACAAAGTTTAAGAAATATTCATTAGGTTAGCTAACCGTTCAATGGTTAGCTAGCAAGTGTTGTAAACCGGCAACCATGGCAATCTGATAGCAACTGAAGCTACTGCAATGATGTTTTTGGTGCAAACAAAGCCCTCTTTGCAGGCAGTTTCACGCAGGGGCAGCAACAAGTCATCACCCACTTGGGGAATACACATTTTTCCTTAGCGACTGGAGATTGCCAGGGGTCACCAACTCGTCTCTAGGCCCATGTGACTGAAGCCTTAGTTTATCCAGAGGTCGATGGAGCGTGCAAGGCTGTAAGACTGTAACGTCATTACAATGTTTCACTTTCTGCACAACTGAATTTTTAATTTCAAATGAAAGATGAAATCCTGTGACCAACAGCTGACACTTGAGCTGCTGACTGCTGGTTTCCCACACCAAGGGGACAAACCTGCAGAGTGTGATGGACTGAGGGAGAAGGCACACGGCCCTGGTTGCAGAGCAGCACAGAGGTAGCATTGTTCTCGTTGCCCTTGGACTCACAGACATTTATCCCCAGGGTTTGACAGAGAGGAATATCAGCCATGCACGAGAGTGAAATGTAGAGCAGCCCGCTGGCTCAGGGACGTGCCGCAGCTTCAGTGACTTTTGAGCATTAATGTAATGCAGTGTTAACATGAGCACAGCCAGGAGGGCATAGTCAGCATATCACTGGCTGGAGGGAGACGTCAATCACCACCAGTGCTAAATAAGGCAATGCTATGACAATCCTCCTTTTCCTCCCAGCCCTCTTGGAGCTGTGGTTAGGTGTGTGTGTGTGTGTGTGTGTGTGTGTGTGTGTGTGTGTGTGTGTGTGTGTGTGTGTGTGTGTGTGTGTGTGTGTGTGTGTGTGTGTGTGTGTGTGTGGTTTAATCTCAGGGCGTTCTGCTGCATCATGTTCTTGAGGTGCATCTGACAGATGCTCTGGAAGCTGCCAGGAATGTGCTTTTTGGCATCAGCGTGAAACTTTGACTGCACTCAGCACACACACACACACACACACACACACACACACACACACACACACACACACACACACACACACACACACTGACATGCAGGGCTTTTCTCTCAATCTTCTCACTGTGCCTGCCTTTTCACTTATGTGGCTATTTATCTCAGCACACAGCAACCCTTCACAAGCCCCACCTCGGACACCCATCTGTTGTTCCCTGTATTAAAAGTGAACAGTGCTGTATAACATAAACCTGCATCACATTTCTCATATTTCACTGTTAAAACTCCAACAGCTGCACTAAAATGAAGGGAAAACACCTCATTTCAATTCTGAAAGTCCACGACTTTCACAAGCAGTTACAGGTTCACAAGTTGAATTCATGTCTGAGGTTTGCTATGAAGGTTATTTTAATGTTTAAATATATAAGAATCGTTTCAGATCAAGTCAAAGACGACACATTCGATTCAGTCCTGCTAATTCATCTGGATAAATGTAAAAGTGAGTACAGTGAACACAACACATCCTCCTCGCCCAAACTGAAAGACGCTGCTATCAAACATCAGAGCAGAAACATCGAGAGAAAAATGAGGAATTAAATATTGGTTCCAGTAATTCTGATGAATCCTCTTTCAGATTTCTAGTCAGACATAATCCACCTACCTTGCTGCAGCGTGACATTGCCGGCATGTGAAGCAAAAGAAATTAAACTTTCATCCAAAGAAAGCTTCAAGTATTTGACTGTTGAGGACAGCTTGCCGTGACAGACAAGTCCATCAGCATCTCACAATCAGTCACTGCGGTTACTTGCTCCACCTAAGGCATATCCTCACCCAAACTAGTGCCCGCATTTGCACTGCAGCTCCAAAGCTCGTTTCGCTAATCTGCAGAGTGAGGTCGTCAAAAACTCCCAAACTATAGCAAATATTTAAACGATTGGATGATGATTAAGATTGTTTGAGCAGAGCTCTTTAATAGTGTTTCCCATTAAATGCAGTCAGGTAAAAGTCCCCCACTGGGGTATTTTTCTTGACTAAATAAGTACGCTTCGATACTGTGGTCAGTTGTGCTTTCTGACTAATTCTCTACATCGTCTATTTTCATGAAGACATGAAAGTACTGGCTGAGGTGAGCGCTGCCAACACTGCATGTGTTACTGAAATATTTGATGAATGAAACTGCGAGTGTGTGCGTAGTTCCACATCATCACTCGTTACTACTCTCAGGTGAAAACCCCACAGCAGGCTGTCGAACGGTCGTTAAAACCATCGGCGCACCGGCAGTTTGAGTCATAGCCAAACAGACCAACGCTGACACTCATTACAATAGTTCTCTCTTGGTTATCTCAGAGTTTGTGTGCCTTCCTCCCACTGTAAGGACTAACCTGCTGAAAGCACGTCGAGAGGAAAAAAGAGAGAGAGACTTCTCATTTTCATTTCAGGGTGGAACGGAAACGAGACAGATGTGTATCAAGTGAGCCTGAGACATATTTGGGTTTCGTTGCACAAAGTGCAATTAGGACTGCGCTGCTCAACTATTTAAATGTGTGATTTCAAGTAACTAGTAGTAACTAGTAATTACTAAAGAGTGACAGTCAACCTGGCAACACTCCAATATTTATTTATTCAAACATGGAACAGTTCATTTCATCCAGAAAACGAATACGTGTAAGACTCAACCCTGTTTCAGAAATAACTTCATAAACTTAATAAACAGTAAAAGAGCAAATCTAGACCAGTTTCATGAGGATTTATGTGCAAATTGTCATGACCATTGCCACGACCCCTCCTCGGTTCAGAACCTACTGATGCATCCCTGCTAGATTTCATCCCTGGGGTTTATAAAGAAAGGCCTGAAAAACGAATGGATCCATCCTGCCTTGTATTAACGGTTCAGGCTGATAGTGGTGGTGTAATGGTGTGGGAGATACTTTCTTCCACTAATACCAAGTGAGCATGACAGCCTACCTGCTATCGTTGCTGACCGTGTCATTCAATCTATGGCCGACAGCTGCCTTTGGCCGAACAGCGTGTCACAAAGCTCAAATCATCTCAAACTGGTTTCTTGGACGTGAATGAGTTCACTGTACTCAAATGGCCTCCACAGTTGCCAGATCCCAACCCAGCAGAGCGTCTTTGGGGTCTGCTGGAACGGGAGATTCACGTTGTCACGCAGTAACCATGTGACTCCCTATGAACCAAAATGTATCCATCTACACAACGAATTGAGGCACTTCTGAAACTACAAGGGGTCCAACTAGTAAAAGTGTGTATAAAATGAAATTGAATAGGAACGGCTTGATTATATTTTCACATACTGAGGAAATCTTATAGACAGAGTTCTTGGTAAAAACACTCGATGTGGAAACTTACAGCATTATATTCAGGTTTTCTCGCTGCTGCGACCTCAGTGATCGTACTCGCTTCCGCCCACAACGCAGCTTCGCCTACACCAATAAATGGACATCTTCCTGAAGTGACACCTTTGGGTATGAAAATGAGCTTCAGATCAAAGTGAAATAAAAACATTCTTCAAATTCAGTGACCAGCAGCGATAGATTTAACGCAGGAACAGTGAATACCGGTGGAAGTTTTGTTTCAGAAGCTTCATAACAAGGGGACAAGCTGCAGTTTATTGACTGACCCTCGAGACTGCGATACATTTGACCTCTGTTGGTATTAAAAAATATATATATTGCAAGTTCAAAAGATCTCTTTTGGGGACAATGGACCAAAGTTATGCACGCACAATATACAAGAACATGAGAGCTCATGGCGATGACTGTATGTTTTATTTGTTACGTATCGGAAATAAAATCCACTAAGCAGAACCTCTGTAACCACTATCTACTAAAAAAACCACTGCAAATGACTTCTTCTCTGCTGCAGCTTATTGAAAAGTACAACAACCACATGAGCTCCTCTCAAACAAAGTGGAACAAATTTGTGTGAGGCAAATCGAGTCGCTGAGCAGTGCTTAGAAGTCAAAGGCAATGAGCACGACCTGAGATCATGCACAGATACATGATGTAAAACTCTGCTGTTCTCAGAGGATGCATCCTACAAACACGTGTGCACTTTGACCCCAGACCCTGCTGCCACGCTGCCTCGGTGGGACAGAAAAACAGTCCAGCAGCGAACACGATACTTTGATCTTTAAATAAGAGCCGGCAGGCAGACAAAACAACCTCGATCCAGGAATACTCACAGCTGGAATTTGGATCTTCTCATTTTTACTCTCCTCTCCTGGTTGATTTTGACATCACAGGAGCACTCGCGCTGCCTGGCATGATCATCAATGAAAAGAGGAGCATGAGTCAGAGGTAGCAGCCCACTCAACAACCACAAACACACACGCAGAGAGTTCTAAGTAACCGACCATGCTTACGTATATGTATCTATATCTATATCTGTGTGTGCACAGTGTTCCTTTGAAGTGTTCACCTGGGTTACTAGATGAATCATAGCAACAAGGCAGATAAGGCTGAGAGGTTATGGTCTCTGGCTTTGAACACAAACATAAATGCACATATTTTGTGTATAGGGGAGAAACATAATTACCGTCATCACTCAGGCAGACTGACGTCAAAAGCAAAAAGATGTTTTTGAAAAAAAGAAAATGACAACGTGAAACTGAGCCATCGATCAGCCTCATCTGCATAACCTGAACCTGAGCTGGAAAGTCCCACACACAGTCAAAGTTTCTTAGAACAAGTGCTGAGAGCATCCTGAAGACACACTACGAAGAATATCAGCAGCCGCAGCCACAGATCTAACCCAGGAGAACCAATGAGCAGCAGGCAGGGTGCACTCTTGGTGCGCTGTCAGTAATATTACCCAACGTCTTGTTCCTGCAGATGGGTGGTGCAATCTGGTTTTATTAGCATCAAAACAGCAGGTTACACAGCAGCTCAGGGGTGAAAGCATGAAAATACCTGTCACTGCATTCAGGCCAAGTGGTCAAGCTCCAAAGCAAAGAATAAAACTGAATGAAGAGGTTATAATAATGAAGAGCTCCAGCAGTTTGAGAGATGATAGACAGCAAGGGCAGAGAGAGACGGGCAAAACACGACAGATCCAGGACGTCAACAACAGGCATCACATTTCATGGTTCACACCCTAAAAATCAAGTTCCAATAGCTTAATGTGCTCAGTCACAAGGCAAAGATGTCGCTGCATATCTGAGTAGCAGAGTAACAAAGTGACAGAGTCAGTAACAGGATCTGGGTCACAGACTGAGTTAACTGAGCCGCAAAGTAACTGATCGGCTAAAGTCACCAATTCACTGGCACATACTGTGTGTCATTTAAACCGAAGCTAGATTTACACATTTTATGCGTTCACAAATTTGGACAATTTGGATTTCTCCTTTCTGTTTGGAAACATTAGAAAACGCCGAATCCTTGAGCTAGTTTATCGAGCGCTGGCACGCCATGTGCCGATGAGCCGGTTCGTCTACAAGACTCGCCGAGCTGACGTGGCCCATAACGGACTTGACCGCAGAGATCTGCAGCTGTGTTCGGATTACTTGCATCTTCACAGAAGCACACTTCCTGCCACATATTTTCTGAAGATATTTTGATCCTATCACATTGAACAACTTGTCTTTGGCATCTCACGCAAGTTTCAAACCACTGCAAGATGACTTTCAGGACATTTCCACAAAAATCAGTGCAATGCCTGACAGTTTCTTTTTAAATTGTGAAATATGCAGAGCCTCTGGAATCCTTCGAAGTGTATGTAGTGATGCAACTCACACGTGAAAATGCTGGATTTCCAAAATAAAAGCACTAAACGAGTAAGAATTCCCTTTAAAGGTCTTAAATGCAATTTCAATTCTTTTTAAAAAGTGGTGAAAAAAACAAAACAAAATGATGAGCTGACTTTCCTCTTCATGCATTCTTCTCCCGATTACACGTTTATGAAACAGCAAAAACGTAATGACTTGCACTCTGCATCAACGGCTCTTGAGCAGCGTGTGCTCGGCATCTTAACTGAACGACATCACCAGCTAAAAGCCGCATCAAAACCATCTAACTGTCCGTGTCAGCAGCGAGGTCATATCTCGATCCCATTATGAGTATTTCTGATTGTTCCCCAAACACAAAGTAGGCATACAACAAAAAAGAGCTTACAGGAAAGGGCCCGAGATTTGTCAGGTCTTTGATACTGATACACATTTCCAACTGGACGTCTCTCGGATTTTGTTCCCGTCTTACAGATGTTCCTCTTCTCCCCACTTAGTTCTCATCTCTTTGTCTGAAACTTTGAATAGTTTTTATTGATTGCTACAGTGCTGTCAGGTCATCAGTGTTCATTCAGGGTGCAGTGTTCAGGGTACTTGGTATAAACATGCGGGTGTAAGTGCATGAAATAAAATGCATTAGGAACTGGAGAGTAACTGGAAGGAAAAAGGAGAACACGAGAACAATGGTGCACCGTGTCTTTATAAGCCAGTGATCAACCTGTTTGACCCTCATTCTCCATCATTCAGCAGTTTCATTCGTTATGGTCTATACTTATGTTTTTTAATAAACCTGAATATAATGCTGTGCCATGAAATTCAGATTTGGAATTTCAGGGATGGCAAATATGTGAACTAAAGCTGGGCGTCCTCACCTGCTCTACCAGCCTGTTAAACACGGTGATATTATAAATAATGCTGAATAATAAACACTTTAAAAAATGCCAGAAATCCATATGAATTCATGATATATCAGTATTGAAGCTCAGATATTCATAGCTTATATAGATGTTGAACCAACTTCCACCACAACAGCCAGGATGAACGGACCAGCCCACGGTGGGGAAACTGAGGCCTTCACACCTCACAGGTGTGGAAATTATAATAAAGGGTTTAGAAATCAGGATATTGTTCAGTGTCTGTGTTCCTACATGGAAAAGATATAAATCTTATAAAGTTTGTATCTGTCTTGTGTGAAACTTGTATGAAAAGCATACAAGAGTGAAAACAGATATAAGATCCCTTGAAAAATTATATAATGAAACTTGTATGTTTTGTATACTTACTAAAACAATATATGAAAGTAATGAGAAATTGGCCACTTTCATGAGTAAATCATAGAAGTTTTTTCTTTTCCATATGGGTTACTTTAGCACTCAAGACACTTAAACAGAAACTCGACGATCGCCTGTTTGTCATTCGATTGCACATTGTGACCGATATCAGAAGTTTCAGTTTCAGAAAGCAGAGCTGGTGATGGTCTGTTACTTCTGCCGTACCAGGAGCTCAGCTATTTCTGTCTTTCAGCCAGCAGAGTTTCTGGTGTGGTTTAACCGGTAATTAACGGCTCCTTGAGGCAAACCCAGTCAACCGTTACAGATTTTCTGAGGTCAAGTATCAAATTGACTGCAATGTGAGAAAACCCTTTCAGAGCATATAACAGAGCTGCTTTCTTCTATGCGTTTACATGGTGTGTTTACATGTGTGCGCCCCGTAAACTTTAGAAATGTCTTCATTTCATAATTTCATTAATGAGATGTGCCGACTCGACTACACCTGCAGAGGCAATGATAGATTACTCTCCACTGGGCACGTCACAATAGTTCACCAACTTAATATGTCTAGCCTGATGGATGTGATCACATGTGCGGTCACATACAACACTTGAGCAATAATGAAAACTAAATTACATTTACCAAAATACAAAGACACCACCAACAGACAGAAAGCAGGATTTTGGTTTAGTGTCAGTTTCCTAGTACAGGACGTTCCCGTTTGCCAGGCAGTCTCCGTGCTTTGCTTTATAAGCGCTCTCTTTTTTGATCCTGGTCATGTTTTCAGATTTTGCCGCAGCTGGTCCCTCTGTCATCTGCTGGCGTAGCTCCATCATTTGATTACAGTCTTGATTAATAGAGCATTTCGGTTGAAGTCGATATTTCTGAGTTCCTAGTTGGAATTTTCAAGTGGAACTGGGAAAGTCGGAGTCACCCCACCAAACTTTGCCTTCCATTCTGCTAGGAACCATAAGGAGGTCTGCAGTCTTAAGAAATGCTCTGTTAGGGTAATATGCGGTCTTTAAGACACAGCAGGATGTTTAGAGATTCGGATGTGCAGGGAAGGATTTTAAATGCAGAGAAGCTAATGTGAGAGAAATGTGCTCTCTCTTTCCAGTCAGGACTCTTCCTGCAGCATTTTGGATCAACTGAAGGAGTTTCATGGACCTTTCAGAGCAACCTTATAATATTAAATTATAATAAGCTTAGAAGTAATAAATGTATGCTCTAGTTTTTTGACAGGATGAGGCTAATTTTCATTCAGATGAATGAAGGCTGCACATTTGTTTAGTGTATGCTGAATGCTCCTGGTCAGAACAGTTACTTGCAGGGTCACTAAAGAGCAACGTAATGAAATCTAAAGTCAGTGTTTGGACAGACGCCATGATTCTTTAGTACAACAACCTCAGTTTGATCTGAATTCAGAAGTAGGAAGTTAGAGGTCCCTTATAGAGGCCTCTGTGTCTTCATGTCTGAAGTTTAACTAGTTTATTTGCACCATCCAGCTTCATGCACAGATAAAGCTGGGCATCATCTGCAAAGCAGTGCAAATATATGTAATGTTTCATAATAATATTTCCCGAGGGAAGCGGCGCGTATATAAAAAAGCCTGGAAAAAAGCTCGTAACACTTCATGTTTTATAAATGTGTACGACTTCAAGAATATATTACACAACACTAGTAAATAACGAGTATGAACGATATATGTGGAATCATTTTTATAATACTTGTGTCCATGATCACTGACACTCGTGGACACAGACATCAGCAGCTACTAATTATCAGCGGTGACTGTTTGTTCCATAGCTGCGGAAACAGCTTTTACTGGGTTTCTTTAACACGGAGGAAATTCTTTAACTCCGAGGCTTCCAAGGCAAGTTCTGAAAAAAATCATCATAACAAGGAGCTCACATTAGTCCTAAGAAAAAGGAAACATTGTTTCTTAGTCAATTAAGTAAACTTAATTTTGTGCAATGTCTAAAATATAAAATGTGCTTATGTTGCAGCTGTAGCACTGTGCACAAAGTGGACACTATCGCGTGCACGATGACTTGTTTGCATCTATCTGTGCGGGTTGTAGAATTCACCCACAAGAACTGAATTAATAACTGCACCCATAAAATGAACGTATGACGTATGTCCAAAATATCATAGCAGAGTAAGAGACGCAAAGATGTCCCCATGTTTAATAGAGTGAAGGCACAGTGGCTGACCGAACCTCACGAATGCAAACCGTCTGGTTCTTATAACCCCTGTACCTAAAAGTGCTGTATACAACTTCCATCCATCCATCCATTCACTTCCGCTTCTCCTTTTCAGGGTCGCGGGGGGCGCTGGAGCCTATCCCAGCTGTCATAGGGCGAGAGGCGGGGTACACCCTGGGCAGGTCGCCAGTCTGTCACAGGGCCAACACACAGAGACAGACAACCATTCGCACTCACATTCATTCGCACATTCACACCTAGTGACAATTTGGATTATCCAGTTATGTATACAACTTGTCTCTGTTAATACAAGCACGTATTCCTATGATTAAATGCTTTGCATCCAAAATGCTAATGATGCATCATAGGTTAACATTTTGCCCAAGAACATTTGGCATTCTGCGCGGGATCGAACCACCAACCTTCCCATTACAGACACCTTGGTTCTAAGTGTTGACTTGCTAGTTAGCTGTTAGGAATCCAGCTAACTCTGCTGGAGACTGGACAAAAAACACTTTTATTCAAGAATTATACCACTGCTTCACGTCTAACCACAGAAAACCACAGCTCTCATGTCCTCATGCAGATGGACCAACAGAATGTGATTAAAACAACTGATAAAAAAGTAGAATTACTAAAGGAAAAACCCGCATAAATTATCTGTAGAAGCTGCTGAGCAACAATGTGCCAACAGAGCAGCTCGGGTGCTCCTTGGGACTGATTTACATGGATCTGGAATGCTGGTGGACGTGTGGAATACCACTCTTCAAAAAGACATTGTTTGGTGTTGTGATGATCACTGTTGTCAGCTCTGTTTAATGGTTAAACTGTGGTCAAAGTGACGGTGATCATCCTCATCACTGTGCCCTATGAACAGGTCCTTACCATCCTGGAATAGAGCACTACCATCGGCAAATAACAGAATAATGACCAATGGAACCGAGGGGACGTGAAGTGAAGCCACACCATACTGCAAAATGTCCCTGACTCATAAAAAACCACCAGGTCCCATCAGTGTAGGGGTTTTTCTTCCCCTTTCATTTAAGTCCAAATTTAATTGAAGTGTTCTTATATAAGTTTCAGTTTACTAAATTCCAAAGCTCTCTGTAATAAACACCAATAAATATGCTGAGATCATTTGCAGGAACTCCCTTCAGTGCTTCCCTTTAGTTTAGTTAATCCTGTGTGGAATTCAAGAAAGATCTATTTAGTGGGCCTTGCCCAAATTGACCGATCAATGCATCTACTGGGTTTTTATCTGTTTGTTTGTTTTAAATCAAGGTGGACTGTAGCTATGGTGGACCTTCAAGGAGGCTGGTGCTGGAAGCCACACAGACACATAAAAGATGAACGCTGAAGTCTTTAATGAAAATGTTTTTTCTGGATGAGTTAGCTGTGCTCATGTCGACTAATAAAGCAACTAACAATTCATAGGGGGAACACTGTTACAGAACAAAATGTCCTCGTGGTCCTGGAAAAGCTGCCACTTTTGTTTGTTCTGAAAGTACTGTTATGAGCAGGAGACTGAAAACAAAAGTAAAACTGTTTTGTGTAACTGAAATGAATCTCCCAGTCAGAAATCCATGCATTAAGCACTTTCTGGTTTCAGGTTCATTCTTGAAGACTCAGCATTTGCTTCCCTGCGTCACCAAAAAAAGAAACTTAATTTAATTCAGCAAAACTGACGAACAAATCGTTCAGACTTTTGAATAGAAACATTATCTCCTTTACAGTTACTGTGGTCCACTGTGGCCAAAGTCGTTGTTTGGACCAGATTTTAAAGTTGTAATGTTATAAGTTGGAGATTTTAATATGGGACTCTATGGGGATTAATGGTTTTGGAGCCAGTCTCAAGTGGCCAATAAAGGAACTGCCTCCTGTGTTGGCTTCATTATTGAGTTCTGGAGGCTGAGGAAAAATGTTGAAGAAGGACAACTGATTATGTATGTCTGCGTATATATATGGTCAACAATTGAGCTCTAAACTCAGAGTGTTTGCTTGTGTCAGATGAGCATGCTAACAAACAGCCGTCAGGTTCAGGTTGTGACTCTAGTCTACATGCATATTTCACGTCAAATTTAGGCTTGAGAAAATCCAAAGTGTTGGACAAATGTTGCAGTGAGTGGATGAGTAAAGACTTTTATGTAGTCACAAACATTTCTGTTGTGCAGATTTTCGACTTTGTTCCAATCATTTGCTGAAAAACATACTTGAAAGGAATCATCTGATATCCAGTATGAAAAGCAGGAATGATTATTGCTGGAAATCATGAGATCATGAAATCATAAGATTCCAGTTTTTCTATTCAATAGAAAAACTGGAAAAGAAAGAAGCTTGCCAATACATTCACCTTGTGTATTTATGAAGCACCTGCACTTCATAAACGCATGGCACAACATAAAAGAGCCACCTCCATGTGTCTCGGCTGTCCATCTGCATCTGACCTCAGGAAATCACATGATAGGGTGGGGCTAGGTTTCACGATGAGCTCACCCGAAACCCTGGCTGATTGTGACCCACACCCATTTTCACACCTTGGCTTGTGTCATTAGGCGGAGGATCAATAGGTGGTCCATGACCCTCTTGGGGGGACACTCCCACAGGACTTAAATCTGGGACTCTCCACCATTTGACCCTAGAACTGAAGAAGCTTCTCGGATGAAACATCTTCAAGCAACTTAAAGTAGTCCAGACGCTTTTCTTTCCAAGCTCCTAAGGCTACGTCCACACTGGCCCAGATAAATGTGAAAACGCCGTTTTCATCTGAAAACGCCTCGCGTCCACACCAGCATTTTCAGTTGTTTTCACAGAGTTGTGCGTCCACATTGAAACAGCCATAAACGCTTACGTTCCAGTCCTGCGCATGCGTGAAACGCAAGACAATTTGACCTGCCTCATTTCCGTCCGTTATTTACTTTCTAGGTCTTTAAAACGTTGCGGCAAAATGTTGAGGAAAAGCACCGAGTTTTTTAAATGGACTCACAATGAGGTGGAGTTGTTGCTGCGAGTAACACAAAAGTATAAAGTTGCAAAAGCGAGTGAGAATTAAAGAATTTGAAGAAAAGCTCTCTGGAGCATCTACAGACTGATATTAATCTTTAACAGGGCTGTCAAACAAAAGAACTGCTGTATAATGCCCTCCGCTACCTTAGTTTAATTGGTCACATGACTGCATCACATGACTAAAATGTGTCATCGTTTTCAAAAGTCTGCTTTTTTGCGTTTTCATTATAGTGTGTCTGAGGCTTTGAGCTGTGCTGTAAATAACTGAAGAAGTTCTCGATTATTCTAATGGCATTTAGAAATGACTGAGTGGACAATCCCTGCCTTAAGCACAGATTCTGACCTTTACCGGGTATTTTTAATACTAAATACAGGAAGTACCAGTAGCTTTCTGTCACACACTACATGTATGTGTGTGTGTGCGTGTGTGTGTGTGTGTGCGTGCGTGCGTGCGTGCGTGCGTGCGCGTGCGTGCGTGTGTGTGTGTGTGTGTGTGTGCGTGTGTTTTCTAGTGTTTTTCCCAGTAACAATATGATAGACGACACATTGAAACAAGATTTACTGGCAAAATGATGGCAAAACTGGTAATGAAATACAGTCTGGTTAAAACCGTAAATGTGTTTAATTTTACTGAGTGTTTAGAAGCAAATTAAAGTGTCTCAAATGTCCTTTGTCTAATTTGCAAACTAAAACAGTTAGGACCATATACAGTGTGTATGGTTGGACACAGCTTCTGGAATGTAATCCACTAGTTTCTGAAGTCCGTTTTGAAGCCTTGGGATTAGTGATTTCATCGCCATCATCTTAGTTTAAAAACACCAGATGTGCCAAAAATGGGAATGTCTGACTGTGAAGTAACATGCTAGCCGATGAGCACACCATGGATAATCCTCCATTTGAACTTCAGAATGAACGAGATTTAGCATAATTAATTTTTTATTGAAAAAAATAATGAGTGACTGAGTCTATGGATACATTAGGAGATCATGACACAAAGGCATTTTCCTGTTGATTACTATCCGGTCTTTAAGTCTGACGTCATTAGCCGTTTCCAGGTCCAAACTCTGCTTTAGGTCCCAAAGTCAAACGATCACTGTGGCAAAACTGAGAGTTACAAAGTGTCTAAATTCTTTCATCTTTAATAAAATGATCAGCGTTGCTGCTTTACCAGGTGTAACAATTAAGTTTAACATCCAATTAGCAGAAGTTAGCAGGATGTTAGCTTGCTAGCTTCCACCTAAGCATGATATAGCATGTTCTGACTGAGAGATTTCTGAAAAATTAAAACGTACAGCTCTGCTATCACTTCCAACATAAATGAAGGCAGGAAACTAAACAGCAGTGACGTTTGTAGGGTTACTGAAGTTGGGCTAGCTGGTATATAATGATGTGCTACGTGATCGCTAGCGACACAGCTATGTTAGCATAACATAAACAGTGAACCTGGAGGATGAACGCTAAAATTTTCCCACTCCAGCAGCAAAAGAAGATCCAAACTACGCTTCACATAAACATCGTCATGACTTTTGTACTTCAAGAACAGTTTCCCGTCTAAAAATCAGTTTTCTGCATTATTCGCTTGCTTGTTACGCACAAGACTACCGTTGTTTACAGGCTATCGGCCGCTGTTTTTTTCCTTTTACTTACTTCCGAAAAGAAAACCTAATTTCTGCCGTTCAACAGGCTTCTGAACAAATTTAAACTTTTTAAAATTATGCAAAATGCAAAAAGCTGTCTGTAACTTCAGAGGTGATGTTCATATGTCAATTAATGGTTTTCTTTCGTTTTTTGATGTACTGCAGAATATTTTTATAAAATCCCAGGCCAGGAAAATCACCTTCATGTTTTTCTGTGTTTTATCTTCAGCTACTTTGACACAAAGGCCTCTGCTGTGATGCTCACACCTTTGATAAAGACTTGCGAGGGTCAGCTTCCTTTTTATAGATACAAAAATATGTAAATGTACTGATCTGAATTATAATATTTCTGACTGTCTGAGGCAAAATTTCCCCGATTCAAATCGAACCGAATCGAATCGAACTGAATCGATTCTAGAAATCAGTGACGATACCCAGCCCTATTCAGAGGCTTAGCAGATCCTACCAACATAACGTTTTTTAAAAAGATGATCCATCAGCCAACTCTTTGTTTTATTAGTTTTCTTATCAACTGCATTATATTATGCTGTACTACCAGCTGATTAACTGACACCCACAGAAAAATAATCTGTAACCAAAGGAAAGCAGCTCATTTGGACTGTGATTTAAACCATTTCCAATATTTAGACTAAGATCAATATATGTGTCAACTTGTTTTGGATACTTATATTTTGTTTATTTAACAAATATTGTTATAGATTCAAAAAGCAAACTTTGCGTCTTCCTTGTTTTGTTTTGTTTCCAAATGTAAGTTTGATCCACACAGCTGGTTCATGTCATGTTATCCACACTTTGCTATCACTTGCATGCATTTAAGGTCTGCAGGCACAGGGGTCAAGGACCGGGCAACACTCAAACTTGGACAAAGTGTATGCAACATGAAACAGAGAGTAGACGCTCGTCCTGCATGAGTTCTACCTTCAAACATGCCTCACAGTCACCGTTTTTCATGCTTTAGGCTTTTATACAGTAAACAGAAGCACAACAAAAGCCAGTTTATTGGGAAATGGCTCCTGTGTGCTTCACCAGCGCTTGACCTCCTCATGCCGTTACTATGGAAACATGCCATAAGAGACGGTGCTTGTGCCTCTCCTTGTGACTGAGTCACCATGAAAAACCTGTGCATCACGGCTAATCAGACGCAGCCAGAAGTGCTGAAGGTCAGTTAGACACTAACATGTTTGTGCTTTCCTTCTGACTTGTCAACGTCACATAAGTGCTAAAGCGTTGATTTTGCTTTCCCCAGGTTTCTACACTCCTTCGCAGTGTCACCATGACGCAGGTTAAATGTTCGTGGTAGCAGGCTGTTACCGCTCACAGGTCACTGCCACCTCTAACGTACAACAATGAGGAAGTGATACAATAATAAATAGCTCACACGTTGCCTGGGACACCTGTCACACCAGGAAGAAAGGCGCTTAATCACATTGCATGCAGCTCGGATTAACAAGGTCCGCGTCAGGTGTTGAGGAACCAGGACACCCTGATGAGGAGTGGGCTACTGGAACAAGACGGCATTGGTGGGAGACCACCTGACCTGACCATATTCTGGACAATCTTGCTTTCTGACTCTAAGAATTAAAAAACGGATGACTCAATATGGTCATTGGGAATCTGGAAGATCAGGGAACTGACTACAGAGTGGAGATGAAGGCTGTTTTTCCATAAATGTCTACACAACCACAGGTGTTTTTGCAGGGCTGCCCCCTGCTGGCCAAGTGCACAGAATGCACATTTCAGACACTTCTGCTGTGACTTCACATTTCACAGCCACACGCTCCCGTCTCTTTTATACGCTACTGCCCATGTTTGTGGCACTTTCAGCAGTTTCAGTAGTTACAGACACAAACATGGTTAACATAACAGAATAAATGCAGAGACACTACAGTGATTACGCTGATTAGATGCTAAATATTTTTTTCCTTTTCTAAAAAGCTGAGTCACACAGCTGAACTCTGCTGACTCCAGTCAAAGCTTTATTCCCAGTTGGTAGATAACTCCTCCAGAGACTTCAAAAAATATTGCTTAGTAGATGGGAATTATACCAGCTTTTTTCCAATAATAATAATAATAATGCTATTCTTAGTTAGTGTATTGTCTGTCTCTGTTAATGTTTGTTTTTAATGGAGCACTGTAACGAAAAATAATTTCCCCTAGGGATCAATAAAGTATTCTGATTCTGATTATGTATAAAAAATATAGGGATGAGAGGCTGCTACACTACTAACTAATCCTGAAACCTCTCATTAATTTTCTGTTGTTAATGCAAGATCTAGTTAACAATGTGCTTATAAGGTTCACATAAAAGTGCAACAAATCCAGTTAAAACCAATTTAACTTGGCTAAGCAGGGGTGGAGACAGAGTGAGGGGCTGATTAATGGGCCCGAAGCCCAACAATCACGAGCTGGGCCCTGATTACACCACCGACCAGTGTGTGTGGGACCCTTTAGGAAAGAGTCAGCTCCATGAGCACTCAGTATTCCTGGATTTATCGAGGTCAGTTTGGTAGCATAAGCAGAAGATGCCAACACAACAGACACAGCGTGGGCCATAAAGTCTCTAATAACAGCGTTCACTGCCGCGCTGCACAATGCCACACTGTACACTCAGATGAGGAACTGAGGGCTTTACTGCCGGAGCTCCTCACACACACAAGCAAAATATCCCATCTCTTAGCTTTTCCCACCATTTTTGTTTCCTCAAACACGACACGCAGACCTGACTTCTACTTGAACCGCGTGTTTTAGCAATCTTAAGTGAAAGCGCCCCCACAGACCCATATTTCTGCCTCATAAATATGAAATGAGCTCAATTAGGGGGAAGCCTGATGCTTGGGCTCACTCCTCGACATGGCTCTAATTGAAATGAACAGCAGCTCGGCCTCCCCTACTGAGGCCTGCCCAGTGCCATTAGAGGTGATCTGAGGGCCTGGCTCTGTGTGTGTGTGATTAATTTCAGATGCCCACACACATCCACATCAACATTCAATCACACACTAATCCTCATTCATACCACAAACACGAGCAAGGACACTTATTGAATGAAGCAGCCAGTGCGGGTTGCACACAGACGAGCGACGCATTCATCGGCGATGCACCATCAGCACCTTCATCTTACTGATCAGCGCTTGCTCATCAACAACTTAAGCTGGCACTAGCAGACACATTTGGTGTTTGTTACTTGCACATTGTTCCCATCTAGTGGAAATGAAATACACTGCAGCGGTGTAAAATGAGAGCACACAACCGCACAAACAAACACAAGGCTCTATTTAAGCCTGTGGCGCGATCAGTGTTAACACTATCAATAATGCGCTTGCAAGAACCCAAAAGCCTGAAAGCTGCATGTTTGGTTTCCCAAGGCCAGGGGCGACCGCAGGGACACATGCGCATGCACACAAATACGTGTGTCGTGGTTATGTAACCGATAGCCACGTGTTGCCGTGGGAACAGGGGTGGAGGGGAAGCGCAGGGAGACCAGATAGAAGCGCACACAGTGGGAGAGGAAGGCTAAGAGGAGTGTCAAGTTAATGAAATGACACTGTGAGATTTCAAAAATAACATAAAGTCGGCCGCGCGTGCACAGGCCTCATGACTCGGCCAGAGGGCCGTGACGGCGATAACGAGCCTCTCGCTGCCTTCTCACACATAGAAACAAACACAAGTGGAGCACCTTATTCTGCACCAGAAAAGACTCAGCTGTGCTGATCTGATCAACCAAACGAGAACCGCTGCCCAACTCTGTACTTCCCCTGAGCTGTGTGATGACAGGACACTGTGCTTCTATCAAATATGATTTCAAGTAAAACATCAAAGGCATTAAAGGCTTCAGCCACGTTTGTTTCACCACCTGCACAGAATTCATGTGGAACAATTAAATATTGTTCCACATGGGAGCGCGCTCCTGAGGATAACATCACTGAAAGCATGATCTCAACATAGAACAGCATATGGGACTGATGCTGCGTAACATAATCTTTATTTTTACATTGTTTGCGTCCCTGTGATTGTGTACTTCACCGTATTGGAATATGTTTTCTCTTAGGCTACGTTCACTCTGCAGGTCTTGATGCTCAATTCAGATTTTTTGATCAAATCCGATTTTTTTGTCTGCTCGTTCACACTACAAATAAAATGCGACAGCAAACGCGCTCTAGTGTGAACGCTCAAAGCGGCGCATGCGCAAAAGAAGACGTCACACACAACGCGCTCTGTTTAGACCCAGAGCAACAGTGTGTGTGACTGATGGCCTTCATATAAAGACTTCGGACTTTACGTTTCCCAATTTCGCTTTAAGTTATAAAGTTATTGTGTTATTTACATTTGGCCTAATAATGATCCTTGTTGCTGCTTCAAAGGATAGATTTCTGTCAGAATCTGCAGATTATACAGAACAAATAAAATGTTCACGTTTCTCCAACGTTGTCTTCCCAACAGTTTCACTGACATCTACACTGGATGGCCAGGAAGCGTTCACCATGTCTTCTCCGGCGCTGATAATTGGCGTCTGTCTCGTGTCAGTGACGTAAAAGACGGATTTAATGCGACGTGACCATCAAACAGCAGTCGCTTTCTGAAACATCAGATATGTGTCGGATTCAGTACCACATATGAAAGTGACCCAGGTCGGATTTGTGCCGTTCACACTGTCACACCATGATCGGATATGAGTCGCACAGGGTCAAAAAAGTCGGATTCGCCTGCAGTGTGAACATAGCCTTAGAGTCAGATATCATAGTTTATGTGCTCGTTTTACATTATTTATTGATTTTCATCATTTTTAAATAATAATAAACACAAGTTGTGATGTAGTAAAAGTCGCCTCAAAAACCAAATTGGCTGACTAGATGATGGATGGGTTTATCAAACGAAGACACGTGTTTGCTTTTCCCTGTAAAAGGTTCTGCATGCATGTGTAGTAACATCCATCCCTGTGATTCTACCTCACCATGACTCAGCACAGAGGCAGCCCTGATTACTGCCCGACTCTTTTAAATGAAGAAATGATTTAAATAGAACTGGTCTGACCAGGAGGAGCAGGCTGAAAGAGCTGCAAAAGCAACAGGTCACGCCACGATCTGAACAAGCGCCAGAGAAGAAACAAAGGCACTGACATCTATCATGTTACAGAGCCATCTCCAAGGCTTTGGGATCCTAACCAATCACAAATCACATTCGCTGAGAAAATCTGGAACAATGTGTACTTCCCAGGAGTGTCTGGTCTGCCAAAATGACTTCAAGACCACATCGACAACTCATCCAGGAGGTCGCAAAAGAACCCAGAACAAGAACAACCTGCAGGGCACACTTGTCTCAGTTAATGTGCGATCCTGGAGTTGGGAGTTCGCCTTGTAATCGGAAGGTTGCTGGTTCGAGCCCCGGCTCGGACAGTCTCGGTCGTTGTGTCCTTGGGCGAGACGCTTCACCCGTTGCCTACTGGTGGTGGTCAGAGGGTCCGGTGGCGCCAGTGTCCGGCAGCCTCGCCTCTGTCAGTGCGCCCCAGCTGTGGGTACAATGTAGCTGCCATCACCAGTGTGTGAATGTGTGTGTGAATGGGTGTGTAAAGTGCTTTGGGGTCCTTAGGGACTAGTAAAGCGCTGTACAAATACAGGCCATTTTACCAATGTCAGTGTTTACGATTCAACAATAGAAACAAAGTGTCGACCAAAGAGAGCACAAAGGAGTGTCCGACTCGTTACATCGGGCATCAAACCAGCACAGCGTTCCAGAAACAAAACATTCCCAAAGTCAAACACAGTAGAGGTAGTGTCATGGTCCGGGCTGCATGAACTAGTATGTTTTTCTATTTTATCTAATCTTATTCTTTTGTGTTTTTCTAAAATTTTACTGCTCTTAACTTGTTCTCTCTGCTGTGACCAAAGACATGTCCCCCGTGTGGGACTAATAAAGGTTTATCTTTATTCTGATTGCTGTCAGAAAACCCTGAAGAGAACGTCGGCCCATCAGTTCATTAACTCCATCCTGCAGACACGAGGGCGCCGACAGTCTTGTCAAATAAAAATCACATTATAATAAACATGTATATATAATACTGTGCAGCATAGTTAAGCCTGTGCAGTGAAACTGAACAACAGAATGAGTGCATCTCTGTGAGCAAGCTTCTCCTGAGTGTCAGCTTCTCTGGCACAGTGGATTCAGTTGGTGTGTGTGAAAGTGCATTGCACAAGCAAACACAGCGTGTGAAGTCAAACTGGAAGTGTTTTACTTTTGGACAAAGTGATACCCAGCATGATGGAAAACAAAGCCTGTACAAGCGGTCTCCTTTCTATTGTTCCGCGTCTTGGAAAGGGCAGCAGAACTTTTTCAGGGAACTTTGTGCTCTGCTGTTACGTCAGGGACCGGCACAGGAAAAGAGGCTATAAATGGCAAGTGTTCCATGTCCATTCTCAACATGTAGGTCAGAGTAGAGCTGTTGCATGTACAATCAACGTGTAGAAGTGGAAGTGGCTGACAAGGGATGAGAGAGTGTGTGTGACAAACATCACAGTGTCAGCAGCTTCAGCAAGCCCACATCAAGAGGCTTTCTCAGAAACCAAAGCCTTCTTTGTGTGCCGTTTTTGTGAATTCACAGGAACCCGAGATCTTGTGTTATCCCCACGTAACCCTGCCGTTTTCTCTTGCGGAGTGAACTGGTATGGCCAGTCTATTTGGTTTCCAGCCACTGGGGAAACTGGTGTTCCCTCCTCACTGTACTTTACAGAGGCAGATGACAGAAAGCCTCCTAGACAACGATGTTCAAACAGGAATAAATCCAGCCGCGTCAGAAGCACCAGTTGGTTTTCCTATGACCTCACAACTGTTACTCTGACCAACCGCACTGCTTTATTATTTTCCCACAGCCTTTCTCACTAACCCCTCTGTTTCCTTGGGGATGCTTCTCACTTTAGCAGGCTTGCAGAGAGAGTCAGCGGCGGAGGAGGTGACAGCACGCTAGGCGACAAACTGACAATAGTTTTGTCGGTTTGGCTTCTGTGGCATTAGGGACCGGGTCAGACTTCCTGGGTCTCCTGTGGCCCGACATGAGAGCTGGACACTCACCCTAAGCTCAGAGAAATCCCTGTGCTCTGCTGACCTTCAGCACTAGTTAAAGTGGTTACGGAGAAGGTCAGTGTGGTTTCCCGGCCGACAGAAATGAGCACTTCCCCTTTTCAGCAGTGCGGTTTTGGGTGTCATGCACAGACGTCAAGCAGCATGGGATACATGACGCATGCTGAGTGCTCGCTCTCTCTCTCTCGGTGAGTGTCTCTCTTCCCATCTGTGGCTTGAACAAGACACTGGAGGATGGCTAACATAGCAGTGTTGGTTCATGTGACACTCCCCTGTGCCTTTGGCCTACTTTGCAGAGCAGTAGCACTCGCTAGCTCACAGAAACTCTCCTGCTTCAGTAACATTTCCAAGTACAGCCTCACCATGTGACAAAATTCTTGAATGCCTCTTGTATCCTTTCACATATCGAATCAAAACCATCAAGGGACTCATCAAACCCTCCTGTCCTTTACTATTTATACTTTGTGGTCATTTGTTTCACTCCTAAAACTGGGAACTGAAATCAATATAAAGTTTCAGAGTGTAGACTGTATATAAAAGACAGACAACTGTCGCCATGTTGTTTTCCTGAGATCGGCTTTCAACTGCTTCCTTATTTCCCAGTGGATTGCTACAGCTGATCCATGTTTATACTAGATGCCCTTACCGAGCCCACCCTCCCATTAGGAGGCAGTAGGCGGCCAGTTTGTGACTCCTCCCAGGCTTGAACCAAGAATCTTTTGCATGAAAGCATTGATAACCACGCAGTGCAGTCACTCGTCACGTCTCTGCTAATTAGTGCTGAACAACGACTAATAAAATTCGAGATTTCACTCAACAAAACTGAGATTGGCTGTGCCGAACAGAACGATGTGTTAGTTAGATGATTAGAATAAATGCTTAACAGTACAAACAGAGAGGAGAGGTCCAGCTCAGTGTCCATACGTCTGTCAGTCAAAACAGCAGATTATTCTTATGACAATGGAAAGTATCCATAGAGACCAAAAACACTTCTTGTGCTAGTCTTTAAATATGCTTTTTAATGTTGTGTGAGTTGGTCATTTTAACATGGGACTCTGTGGGGCGTCATTCACTCTTGGAGCTAGCTTCAAGTGGCCGTTAGAGGAACTGCAGTTCCTGAAACCCCAGTGCTAGCTATTGTTTTCATCCTCGTACGGTTCATATTACTCCTATCACTTTGTGGGGGCGGGGTCACCAACAAAACCATCCATTAGGATTTAGGTGTGGATTCTTCTTCTTCTTTATGTGTCACTCTGTACTACTGTCATCGCTTAGCAGCAAAGCTCTGTCTGCTGTGTCCTGCGATCTGAAGGCTTATCCAGGAACAGCGCAAGCAGAAATGGTGTGAGTTGTATGCATGTGGCTGAAGTGGAAAGGTGGAAAGACTTGTGAAAGGAAACAGAAGCACAGAGTTTGTGGACTCTTCCGGCTGAAGCCCATCTATGACCCAGACCATCACTCTCCCTCTTTACGTTCCTGTGTTTATATCTCACCTCCGCCACACATTTCCTTTCCCTGTGTTGTGTCATTGCTCCGACCAGCAGACATATGGGCAGTGGGCTGTTACCCACACGATGTTACATCTTTGTTAAAGGCAGACCTGATGTTCCCACAGTAAAGAGGCTCTGCCAAACGAGAGGAAGTAGAAGAAATTCACTTAAATAAGACTTTTGTCTTTTAATACAAATCTTTTATTTGCATCTGTGTCTTACCTCTCTGATCCTCCCTAATAAAGCTGTGGGCAGTTTTCTCCTCCATTACCCGAGCCCTGCTGAGGCTTCGTTTCACGTCCTCCCCAGGCCGGTTGTATGCCAAGCAGCTTGGTGCCAGGCCAGACTCTCGCTGCCAATTCAGCCTCCATCCTGCAGACTGCTCAACAATGCAATGCGCCACTCACCTCTGACCAGACCACCTCCCAGTTCAATCACAATGCATATCCCACGGCAGTCATAAGTGAAATAAGAAGCGATTGTAAATTGGCCGTGGGTGTGAACGTGGCTGCGAATGATTGTCTCTCTGTGCGGCAGACTGGTGTTAAACAAGTGTGCAGCTGCTGCGCAGCATCTTGGGTCCAGCTCCAAATGCAAACCCATGTCATGGAAATGCAGTGCAGTACCGTGAAGTTTCAAGCTTCAAGGATAAAGCCTTTACATTTCTGATGGTACAACCCCAAACTGTGAAAAGCTGGGAGAGCCTACATTTGTAGATGGCTCAAAATGATTAGCTCACCAAATGATTTCCTTCTACTTCCTCAGAGCTTCTTTGCTGCATGTACCGAGGAGCCAGAGATCAGTGTCATTGTAGCGCAACAATCTGCAGTTCTCAGTTTGAACTATGCCGATTTCCAACCACAGAGGTTTCTTCAGATTTCCAAATTTTTAGAATTGTAGCTTTACAGCAGGACAAGTTGTTAATAGAGGAAATCAAGTGTTTCTCAAACATCTGCTCAGCACATTCAGCCACACTGGATATGAACTCTCTGGACTAATAATTAAAGGAGCTGACCTGCAGTCATAAACCAGGCTCCACAGAGGATAGACCCGGTTCTCTTTGCCAGTGTTGGACTATAATGTGTTACTTAAAGTAAAATCACAGAACGCCACTTAATAAGCATGCTCGTGCTCCTCGTGGGATGAACGCTGTTAATTTGCTATTAAATGTATGTCAGCATCTGATATAAGAGACATGTATTTACAGGCACAGCTGTGCAGACTACAGGAGGAAGAAAAGAGGAAGAACCCAGCTGATGGTGATGACCCAGTTACCTCTGCTGTCACGCCGCTCACACGGGTGGAGATTTGGTGATTGAAGTACAACCTTCGTGTTTGTCTGACTATAATGAATGCTGCAGTCTCTTGGGAACACGATCGGTGATTTACAGTACGACATGAAGAATCCACAGAAGGACCCAGATTCGATAATACTGCTGTCAGTCAGGGAAGGTCAGCACAGCCTAAACTCATTGCAGAGTAACCTGATTTTGCTTATTCCTTTGCCACGTCTCTCGTTGTGTTAGATGGCTCGTTGGGCCTGAGATACATCTGAGAACCCATCTTCCCATGTCCATTTCCCATCCCTTAGGAAGACCTCCGTTTGCTGAGGAAATATTTGAGGAGTGTCCATTACTGAAGCTGTTATGAAAGTCATTTAACCGACAAGTAAGTTGCAGTCAGCTCGAGTCTGGGAGGGCGGCTGGCCAGCGAGATGATGAGGTCACTTTGAACAGCGACTAAAGAGGTTGGCTCCGAGCTGGAACGAGCACAGCTCTGGACAAACAAAAGCCTGTGCCACTACTTTTGTAGTGAGCTGAGCGTAAACACATTTCATAATCAAATGCGCACTCGCCCAGCCCACATGGACACTGGCTCATTTTTACTGCATGTTTGCATTTGTTTACGATGGATCCAGCCACAGTGCAGGCCAGCGAGCACGCAGTAACCAAGAAAGCGATCGCTCGTTAGCTTCTTTGTTCCTGTCTCACCTTTTTATCTGTCTGTGGTTTTCCTGCTCCCCGTGCTCTCACTCCTTTCTCTCCCACTCTGCAGCAGCATAATGTCTGCCGCTCTCACCCCTCCGCTGCCGCCCGCGTCACTTCCCTTTCTGATCGGCTGTCATGTAAACACAAGCATGCCCCTGCTCAAAGGCATGCTCTTACATAAAGGCTCAAACACACACGCACACATCACTGAGTCACATGGGAGCTGCTAATTATGACCACATAAAGCCAGCGGAAACACAACTTTTACAGCTGGCTGTGTGAGCTGCTCTCACACTGTAGCTCGTTGTTCACAGGGAAAAAAACATACACCGTTTACTTCAGATCACAACAAAGGGAAAAAACATTTCTCAGATTAGCCTCTGATGCTGGGGATCCAAGTAGCACAGACTGCTGTGTGGCAGCAAAGAGACTCAGTGGACGGTGCAGTTGAACAAATCGGCTTCTGCACTGACCATTTACACAAGCTAGCAGAAGAAAGGATGAAAACAATGTATTCAAATGAAACAGAGCTATTTGTTGAGACAAGGCGAGCACAAACATCTGACAGACGTCAGGCACAGTCTGTGACGCAGATTGGAAAGTCTGTCTTCAGTCAGCACGTGTATGCACCCACAAAAACAGTCACAGATAAACAGGAACCCACAGTAACAGGGAGGCCATGCTATCGCCGCTGAACACCACTGACACACTCCAGCCATTTCCAGCATGCGGCTAATCCCAGTTCAAATTCACTTTGCCAAGTAATGCTCTCGAGGACGGAAATAACAGCTTAGAGCTGCGAAAGTTTGCTTCAAAAGGATGATGGATTTGTTCTCGTGTTCTAATAAGGCCAAACACAGCAGGATTAATGCGGTTAATGGTTAATGCTGTGGGATTATTGCAAATTTCATTACTATACAACTACTGGAGGACAGCAGAGGTCACGTTTTACAATGCTTATACTTGTCAGGGCGCAGATGCTGTTTATCGGGAAGCTGACCATTCCTCCAGTCAAACAAACAGAATTTGGTTGGTTTCATTTGAACTTGAAAGAAATGATGCAGTGGCAGATGCACGAATCAGAGCTGATGCAGTCCCGTAAGTTTGTACTGGAGCAGGACCTGCGCTACCAAATTATTAGTGAACTTGATGTAATTTGAACAGAGGAAACATGATGTCAGAGCTTTGTTATTGGTTGGCTGTGCACTACAGAATCACTGTGTTACTGTTATGTAATGTCTGCCCTGGATTGCAAAGCTCAGGCCACATGCTCCACAGTACAACACTGTGATACAAACGTTAATGACAGGTGTAAGCGGGGAATCCTGTCACAGCCTTAAAGGTTTGCTTTGTGAAAGTGGCTCGTTGCAAGTGAAATTGATTGTTCGCCGACCTCTAGCAATGCATCGTAACAGCATACTGCACCCATCCTCCAGCGGACGTGATAATTGTGACAGGAACAAAGAAGGAAATCAAATAATGTCTTACGAAGCCACAGAAACAGCAGACGGACGATGGATGGACAGAACGCTGGACTTTAACACAGCACACTTTAGCTCACTTCCTTGAAGCAGAACCAAGTTTATCTTATTGGACTTTTTTTAACAAAATAAATGATTAGGCTAGCGCTGTCACATCATAAAGAAAGAGTTTTCCTTATCTCCTCTGGGTTGTACTGAAGCATGTTGTTATAATTACTGCAGTCAGTGTTTGAAAAGTTAAAAACTCTTTTGCACTCATTCTGTTTTTTACATTCTTGAATTAAACACCATCTGTAACTTGTTTCATTCTTTTTCACTATAAACAAAGAGAAACAGTGGACACACAGGCAGCGTTGCCAACCTGACTTTTTGTTCCAGCCACACTGTCCACAACTTCAAATACAGACTGCTGGTGTTATCAGTCTTTAGTTTCCTGCCAGTCGACTAATTTGTTCATTTCCTAATAAAAATATTTCAGCTCTTCTTCGGTGCTACAGTAACAAATAGTTTTAATAACTTGCTACTTCTTCTGTATCATTATTATATCAAACGAGTAAGAAATGGAAGAATCTGATTATTTTAGACACTACAGTCTGGAATAAGTCGTGATATTATAAAGAGTTTACATACGTCTTTAGGGGTTTTCTTGTCTGCTCTGCTGATCGGATCTGGACAGCCTTTTGTATCAGCTGCTTCTTGGAACACTTGGAGAGCGACTCCGGAAGAGCCTCTCGCATTAAAATATTGAAGTACTTCCCCTTTCTGGGTGAGACGGCGGCCAAAATAGGACGCTCTTTGAACTGTGTGTGTCATATACACAATGATGTGACTGCCCAGTTATGAATCAGCAAAACGCTGGATGGTGTGTGTGTCTGAGGGAGAGGGAATGTGTGTGTGTTTGCGCAATAACCAGAGCAGCAGGCAGGTGTTTTCTTGTTTTCCTCACCAGTCAGTATTGACACAATGAAGCGCTGACGGCACCTCGCAGGCATCCCGCAGGGAAATTGGGTGGCTTTATTAAACACATAGGACCGCTGCTTTAAAGCGACGCTCTCGTAAATGAGCACCGGAGCCAGAAAACCAGCACAGCCAGTTTAACACTCGGAGTTTACAGAATGTCATCCTTTTGGGCACATCTCAATGTTAAGTTGGAGAACTGTCAAACACTGCGAGCCCTCATTAAACGGTGAAACATACAAATAATCCATCTCGCTGTAAAAACCGCACAAAATCACCACTGACAACTTCACTTGCTCTTGGCACCTCGACTCAGAGCTTCGGGTTCGCCACAGAGGCGCGGGATGTTTCCAGTCCAACATGCTCAACGTGAAAACGCGTTCTCAAAGCACCGGAGTCGAACCCTTATGCCCACTTGTTTACTTCAACTTCAATTTCTATGTGCGCAACACCACCTGGAATGCGGACACTGGCAAACACGCACATGGCCCGTGATCAAGACTCCCCTGCAGGGTGATTGCGCTTTCTTCAACAAACGCACTATTCCAAAAGCCCAGAGATGCGGGTCCTCACTAGGGTACAGCAGGCTGGCTACCAGGCACAACTCAAGCGCGAAAACGCACCTGCGGCAGCAACCCGGAGCCGATCCCCACACCAGCCGAGCTATTAGAAATAAGTTCACTCACACCGAAGGGCGCTCCTCCTTTGCTCCGGGACTGTGCGAAATACGCGCACAGGCGACATTTTCCTCCTCTTTTAAAGTGCGCGTCACAGCTGGCAGGTGCAACGGCGAACACAGAGGTCCCGTCCGATGAGGCGCAGTCTGTCCGGCTCGGCCCAGCCCGGTCGAGATCGGCAGCGTTCGGTTGGGCTCGGCCCCCTGGCCCTCTACACTGTCGGCAGATGACTGCGTACATTTCTGCTCCCTTCTGCTTTAGCAAAGAGCCCAGCGCACTCACTCTGTTCCTGCCTTTTCATTATATCATGTCCATGTGACACGCTCAGGCCTCAGTCGATGGAAACTTAAAGGGACCTCCCACGTGATGGCGCGCTCACGACAGCGAGCGCGTCCAGGAGAATTAAGAAATAAGATGCAAGGCAGCAGGAACCAGACCCGCTCGGGCTGGTTGATAACTTGTTTGGGGGGTTTGTCTGTTTTTTATCTGGAAGATTTTGCCGCTGGCTCTAATGGTCATTGTAGTAATGTCGGTCATCTCTAGTAACAGTAATGATGATGAAGATAAGTTGATGCTGCTGCTGATGAAGACTATGATGAAAATAGAGCGTGGTGTTTTATTGTAACGACAATGACAACTGCTATAGTCAGACAACCATTTGTGGTTATGATGATGATGATTATGACAGTGAGCCTGTAAAAGTTGTGATGATGATGATAAAGAAAACCTGATGGCAGCGATGAAGATAACTACATTTGGCTGGTGAAGATAACGATGATGGTCGTGGTGATGAATGTGAGAATGATGATGATGATGATGATGATGATGGAGATAATCCTCACTGGTTATAATAAAGATGATGATGATAAATAAAATGATTATCATGATAGTAAAGAGAATCCTTATTAGACGTGACAATGATGATGAAGGTAACCTTTGTTATTCTTAATGAACAGGCTGATGCTCTTTGTTAGCTTTTCCACCAATGAGCTCATGGCCTGTATGACATCATCACAGGGTGACTAACGTTGTGGGGAAAACACCTGATCTCATATCAGAGGCAGATTACCGAAACTGGATGTAAAGCTGTGTGTCTAGGACAGTGGACAGAGGGACACTTTGTGTGAATCTTGCTCTATTTACACTGACTTTACATTTAGATTATTTTACATTACATTTGCATTTTGTTTATTTTTATATCCTCTGTGAATGTGTTAGCATGGCTGAATACAGGGGTTTAAATCCCTCATTAACACATCTGACTGAAAAAGCTAATGTTGTGAATTTAAACAAGGATGTTTTTGGAAGCTGAGGCCAGCAGCACGGTAGTCAGAAGACTTAAAAGTCGTGGACTTTAGAGCTGATCTGAAAAATACTTTTAGTTTTACCACAGATCAGACTGCCATGTCAAATGTAAAGGGTCCCCTCACGGTGACCATCACCCCACTCTACCACTGAGGACCAAGAGACAAAAAAAATCGTTTCTTCCTTGTTAATTACAGCTGAACAGCAGCCGTGCCCAGAACGGTTGGAACGACATTAAAGCTTAAAAAAACTGAAGTTATTCAATAAAGTTATATTTAAAAACAAAATGAACTTTCAGTTTCACATTAAGCGATGCACCTCATCCACCTGGGTAGCTAGTCAGCGCCAGCTCTAAAGGCTCTAAACCAATGTTCCATAAACTGGTGGATGACTTCACTGTGGCCACAGCCATCCTTTATATACATGGTAAATGGTAAATGGCCTGTATTTATATAGCGCTTTTCTAGTCCCTAAGGACCCCAAAGCGCTTTACACAACCTGTCATCCACCCATTCACACACACATTCACACACTGGTGATGGCAGCTACATTGTAGCCACAGCCACCCTGGGGAGCACTGACAGAGGCGAGGCTGCCGGACACTGGCGCCACCGGGCCCTCTGACCACCACCAGTAGGCAACGGGTGAAGTGTCTTGCCCAAGGACACAACGACCAAGACTGTCCAAGCCGGGGCTCGAACCGGCAACCTTCCGATTACAAGGCGAACTCCCAACTCTTGAGCCATGATCGCCCCCTATGTTGCTTCTTGCCAAGGCAGCAGGGAACACTCTAACAAAGCCTGTGTACAACAAAGACATTTACTCACTGGCGGCTTCACGCAGCAAGGCATTAACACTTCCTTAAGGATTTCTATATTTCACTGAAGAGTTGTTGGAAAGCAAAGGCCGAGGAACCGCAGGATAATGAATACTGGATGCGAAACAAACCTCGAGACAGTGCTAATGTTTCTCTTTGTCTGCTTAATGTTGGCTGTAACACATTATGGGCCATCACTTTATATGGTTATTCCACAGCGGTAAACCACGTCTCACTTGTGTTCCCAGTTTACATCCACGCACAGGAAACTTGACGAGCGTCCTTTTCCATTTCTAGTAAGTGGAAGTAAGGGTTTGCCAAGAGCTGGAAGTGTGCTTAAAAGACACACTGTTATCACTCTGCACACCATCATCAAGCCTGGATGGAGTCCACTCGTGGACGAGTCATCAAAAACTAACACTTTTGCTGAGATATGAGAAAAATATTCCAAAGACAGACTGGGCCATGTCGGGTAGCCGTGGGCTGCCGTTTCTCATTTAGTACATCTTTATGTCTTTAAAGCATGTTTTTGCAGAGATTGATTTAATTAAATTGCTATAGAAACCAATAATGTAGTACTCACTGCCTTACACTGACTTGAAGAAAACACCTGAAACAAGACAAAAACTGTTGTTAGCTCTATTATCTCGTGTTCGCTGTTCAGCTTTGGTGCGCGTGTTGTCTTTGCCCTCTGTAATGTTGGACTCTGGATAGCTGTCAGTGGGTGGGTGAATACTAAGGACAACAATGAGAGCCTAGAACTTCATCCGCGTATCAGATGTGATGCTCCGTGGTGTTGTTGAATATTGGACTAAATTATAAACACAGGTTGATAAAGGTATCGTGTATCGCAGCTGCCACAAGGTTAGCGAGTACAGTAGATTAGGCTCAGTACATACGGCTCTTTGAAGTCTATGTGTGATGTGTGATGGAGGGACTTGGTGGCAGTCGGGACCGTGTGAAAATACCAGAAGACTGAGGGTCTCTGAGGCTCACAGACCCCCTGTGGTTTGAATTAGAGTGGATTACAACTCTCAGCAACAAAAGACACCTCTCGGCTCCCCCTCTGTGCTCGTCTGAACGAGTGACACAGCCCGCAAAACGTGGATGCTTTTATGCAGCAAAGCCACAGTGCGAGTCTAGCAGGACGTCCATCGCCGTGCGCACACTGCTAACTTTAAACTATCAGGCCGAAACTCACAATCGTTGGTTCGTTTATTTTAAGTAACCAATCTAGAAAAGATGAAGCATGAAAGATGCTGCCACATGCAATCAGCTGTTGAAGCAAAGCTTTTCATTGCCAATTTTCACTTTTATGAACTTAATTAAAACGTTTGATTTCAAATACATCATATAACTGTTACGGTCCTGGGTCAGTGACTCAGTGTTTTGTTTTTTATTTTCATCATCATCATCATTATTATCATTATTAATATTGATCTTGCTCCCCGGTCGTGTCCCTCTGTGTTCCCTTTGTTCAGATCAAGTCTGCGTCTCTCTGTTATTCTTCCTGTCTCATGTCGGTGTGTATAGTTTTGCTTTCCCTTGTCTTATGTGTGATTCCTCCCAGCTGTGCTCTGCTCCGGTGTCCCATTCCCTGCTTATCCCTCAGAGTATTTTAGCCCTGTGTTTCGTCCTCGCTCCACGCTGTGTGCTTCTCCTTCCATGCGTCCCTGAGATTGCTGTCCGTAGTTTCCAGGTTTCCCGTTGTCTTTGTTATTAGTTTCTAGTTTTGGTTTTGTAAAATGATGCTACTGCGATGAAGCAGCCTCTTTTAGTTTATTCCTCTGAGTGTTTTGCATCCTGCCTGTCACACAGCCGTATCAAGACAATAACATCATCGCAACAATTTGTATTGATTGTTTTAGTCACCATTTAACTGTTGCTCTGGAAATGAGCTTCGATTTCCTTTTAAGAACAAAATAGATTGAAAAAATTTGAATTGCATGATAGGAAGTGCATGCTGCAACAACTGAATATCAACTCAAACTAATATGGACAATAAAACAACGTGTGAAGTGAATGGGGAACAAAGGGGGACGAGGATACAGCTGACTGATATATGCAGGGTTGGTTAATCCACAAAAGGGTTAGCTAGGCTGCCAGAGGCGAGAGCACTCACTGCACCAACTGTTTGCTACAAAACCATGTGCCGAATGAGGCCCATATGAATGCTACAGCTTTCCTTCTAAATAGGCAGGAACTGGAACAGGTCAGCAACTGGTTTGAAGGTCACTGGTTCAATCCCCGACATTCTCCAGCCCATGTCTTGAAAGTGCCCTTGGCAAGATGCTGACATTATCCCCGGTGGAGTGTTCCAGTGTTTGTGTAACTGTTAGAAAAGCTTCTGTGTCCATGGATGAATGTGGCTCGTAGTGCAAAGTGCTGTTCGATGTTCAGCGAGAGCAGAAAAGCACTCCATATGTACAGTCCCATGCACCGCGTTATCCCCTGACAGTCACTGTCAGGCCTGAGACTTTGCTTTAAAAAAATCTTCGATAGCAACAAATTATTCTGGCACAACTTCACCTACTTCCAAGGTGCATGGAGACAAACATCGGATGACGTGAAGGCTCCAGGATACTTAATCTTAGGGAGAAATCAACACACATGGGTGTAGGTCCTTTGTTGCTGAGATTTATTGATAAAAACAGTACAAAAAACCAACCATTTGTACACATATTTACAAATGGCCTGCTGAGTGGTGCACGGAGCATGTTCATTGGTTCATGGACCTCCCTGAACTAATGGCATTTATTGCAATTGTCATCTTGCGGGGGGTTAACAGGGTTCCATCTCTAAATGACTGCTGGTCAGCAAACCTGGGAAACCCACAGATCATTGGAACTATGGCACAAAACCGCTTCCAAGACATCATGCAACACCTACGCTTTGATGACAAGTCCACCCGCTGTGATCGAGCAAAGACTGATAAGTTCGCTGCAATTTCCAGTGTGTGGGGATCATTGGTCACCAACTGCATCACGTGCTACAACCCTGGTCTACATATCACCGTTGATGAACAGCTTTTCCCATCAAAGACTCGGTGCTGTTTCCTGCAGTATATTGCAAGTAAACCTGACAAGTTTGGGATCAAGTTTTGGGTGGCTTGCAACCTAAAATCCAAGTACATTTGCAATGTCTTCCCATATCTTGGCAAGGACCCCAATCGTCCCAGTGAGGAGAGACTGTCTGAAAATGTAGTAATGAGGCTGATGGAACCATTCCTAGACAAGGGCAGAAATGTTACCACGGACAATTTTTTCACATCACTTTCACTTGCGCAAAAACTTCTTAGACGGAAAACCACCATCCTCGGCACAGTCAGCAAGATTCGCAGGGAAATTCCTCAATCCACTCAAACCCCCACTACCCTCCCTCCAGAATTCCCAGGTAACAACCTAATATACATATGAATGACTAGCCAATTTAGCTTCCACTTGGCTGAAGCTAAAGCTTAGCTAAAAGCCTACCAGCCATTTGGCTGCTCTCCGGGTTTTAAAGGTAGAAAGGTAGAAGCCTGGGGGTGCTACTGTTAAAGCAAGAGAAAACGGCTTTATCAGGTGACCAGCGCTTTCCAGCCCAAACTATTCATAGATCTATTAGTTGGTACAGAGCGAGTATTATGATGGTATCACTTTGATCTCAGAGACTATTTTCTACATTTTTACAAAGTGTTGCTCTCAGGTCGGCACAGATATCTGTTAAAAACAAGCATCCGGTTACAGAACTTGGCTGCCATGTGACCTTTTTGAGTGTCTTCAGTCAACTGACAGTAAAATGTCCAGTTGCAGCAGAGCAGCTTGTGGTGATCCAACATAACCAGTCAAGAAAACCAGTGTTTGACGTTATGGCAGCTGTGACCAGTTGTATGTTAATTCGTGGAGGTAATTTATAGCGTTTAGCTCAAAGCAAGACGCACAACCAACTACATACTGGCTTAATGTCAAGATGAAAAAATGTCGAGTCATCTTCTTTCAAAGTGTATGCTGCAAATTAGGAGGCTGAGTAGCTTTGTCTAACCGGAATAAAGCGCATTAGTCACCAGATGACTCACCCACTCTAAGCTAGAATGACTTCACATATAGTAAAACACTATGCTGTTTGAAAAGGGACACTGCTGTCTTTGTCTCAAAAAGGAAACACTGCAGTCAACTGTATGATACTATATGATCGGCTGATTATTTCTGTGGGAGTCTTTATTCTATTTATATGTATGCATTAATTTCGAAACCCCTACTTATGGATCAGGTTTAAAGAGTTTTGGTTAACTCGACTTCCAGTAGCTGTGTGTGTGTAGCTGTGTAGTAATTAGGGATGATGTACATATTTAGGAACGGGGCTGTAGAAGATCATCTTTGGCCTGTGGCCACATTAATGTGATGGAGGTATTGTTATTATTTTATTATCATTCGCTTTTTATGTTTTATCGATTGAAATTAACATGTTTCAGCTGGAATGATATTCGGAAAAAATGATAATTTAAAAAAATACGAGTTTTGTTACGATGAATATGAAGAGCTGACGTGATAACTGTATCGTGCAGTGTGTTCATGCTACCGAGGAGGCTTCGTAAACAACACAAATATGTGTACTGTCTCTTTAAGAGCTGTCAATATTCGCTCCTTGCTAACCTCTCGCTGTCTGTTATTTTCTGCAACAAGATGGCTGTCGCTCCCGAGAGCAGAGTCCTCACTTTCAGCGTTTTTAAATGGAGCTCTTACTCGTCTACATATTTACCTGAGTGAGTATCTTTCCCATCCTCTGGCCCAGCGTATGCATTAGGTTTTGCGGTGGAAGGTGGTCTTTTGTCATCTCGGCGCACTTGTGTTTCTTCCACCCTGCGCGACTGGCCTAGCTTGTCTGCGAGCAAGCTAGCGCTAGCTACCGTGTGGGGCGTTTGGTTTCGGATATTTAGCCGCCCGATAATGATAATGTTGTTTTTCCGCTAAACGTTTGTTGGAAGCAATAGCTTACGATGTACTTTCTGTGTGATGAAATGACGCTCAGTAATTTCTGTGAAATGTGTGGGCAACTAAGGGACAGTTTCCTACTTCAGTGTAGGATATCAATTGGAGCGTTATCTCAAAACGTAAACAAAGCAACTGAATGGTGTATTCTTCTCTTATAGTTATATTATTCTAGAGTGACAACCCCGAAAACTTGGCATTGGAACACGCCCAGATTATTCTTTGTTACTTCCGTTGTCACAGCTGTATAATATTTTACGCTTTGATTACGTAGTGTACACTTCGGTATCTTAATACGTGAAAAACGAACGTCCACGTTAGCTAACTGGACTCCAGAGCTGAAGTAGGCAACTAGCTGTTGTTATCTAACCATAGAGCTTTGCTTTAGCAGCTATGCTAATGAGCTTGGTTATAGGCTACCTGAAACTGTTGCAACGAAAGGAAAACTTACTTGTCGCTCACGCCAGCACCCATGTTTTAATCTAATATAAACGAAGTCACCCATAGTTCCGCGGCTTTCGCCTGTTGCTGGTTCAGCACTCAGCAAACAGTTCAGCAGTAGCTGACTTAATGCTAGTTGGCTAACAACAACAGTTACCTAAATGAGCTTTCTAACAGAATGTAGCGTGACTACAAGAAAGTAGTTTTGTTATGTGATAAATCTACTGTCATAAGCTTCCAGGACACACAGACCTGTATTCGGCTCAACCTTGCACTGCTGTCTTTCCGCGTTTTCTGCTCACTTGGTGGGATGGTATTCCACAGTGGGTAAATACTTGTCTCTTTATTTTGTTTAGGAATATCTTGGTGGATAAACCTAACGATCAGTCCTCCAGGTGGTCTTCTGAGAGCAACTATCCTCCACAGGTAGGTTCATTTCTGATGAGCTTTAATTTTGTTGACCTGGAACAGCAGTTGTCTATGAAAGTCGTGATTTGTGTAGGTTCATAGCGTCACAGTTCATAGGTAATTGGCTTGGCTAATTAATTAACATTAATATTTTAGAGAGGGTGCATCTTGTGAAGGTGCATAAACAGGAAACTGCAGTCTGCACAGAGAGGCCAATGGGATTGAGAAACCCTTTGCTTTACTGGGAATGCTCTTTGGGAAATTTTGACATTTTAAGATGGGGCATTTGAAAACATGTCAATCACACTTCTGCGTCACGTCTGTGTTATTACTGATACAATAACCAGTACTCCATTTTCTGTAACCTTCTCACCAAAAAAGTAAGTTTGTTTGTTTTAAACAGGTAACACTTGTGGGAATTCTTCCTTTGCATTTAACTTGATGGGTTTTCATCAACTTCTGTAACTCCACTTGAACACTTACATTCTTTGGCTCGACCTTGCTCCAGCTGTTGCTGGTAGACCATCATTCATTATGTCTGGTGCTTTTCCTCTTTATTGTTATAATAATAATGATGATGGATTGGATTTATATAGCGCTTTTCAAGGCACCCAAAGCGCTTTACAATTCCATTATACATTCACTCTGTTAGACTTATTTTTCTTGCAGGTGTGAATTCTCAACAGTTTATGCCGTTTGTGTTTTACAGTTTAATAAAAATGAATCCAATGTTATTCAGTAGAACTATTAATGTTTATTTACACAGTGTTGTTTTCTAACTGAATGGTAAAGTCATGTGAAAAGCATACCTATGCTTTCAGTTGTTTGGGGGGGTTGGCCTCGCTTACAGTGTCTTGCTGGGCTTGTTTATATTTGAGTGCTCAGTACATGGAATATCTCAAGGCTGACCTTGATCTGCCTGAATGTAACATGGTTTTAAGTCAGGTCTCAGTTACTCAAGTTGATGTAAGAGTAGTGAGTGGATTAAAAGCTTCTCAGCAAGTGTGAATGTGCCTAAATGTGATATTTTAAAAAAGTCAGTTATACACAAACTAACTGAAATAATAATTCAAAGGGTTGGACAAAGATAAGAAACATTAAGTGAATGTTTGTAATTCATAGTAAGGAGATGAGATGCAGCTCTGTCATCAGTTTTTACTTTAGGTCCAACAAATGTATCAATGTTAACAAAAAGGACGTTTATTTTGTCGATTACAAATAAGATGATAATAAAAAAGTGAATAGGAATTGTCTTGATATAAGAAAAACCTAAAAAAAAACCCAAATAGTAAAGTTTTAATACCAGATGAGACAAATATGACATTTTTGGCAAAAACGATTCTATGTTTGGGCAGAATGAATGCCAGTATCTAAATTTCGCATGTGAAGCATCATGGTCTGGGTCTATTTTAACTAGGGCTGTGCACTATGACCAAGATCTCATATCCCGATAGAAGACATTTATCGCCCCGACAACGGTATATGTATCACAAAATTTCACATTTTCTGTAAATTCTGTGGATCTCAGGCAGCTCGACTTGTGTAAAGTGTTTTCAGCTGGGCGTCGTGTAGCTGGAGTCGAGTGTTTTGACTGTAACGGCCGCCATTTTCTTTGTATTTACTACCTTTGAGTCTGAGGTTTATTTTGAGCACCTGACGGCTCTTTGTTGCTTCTCATCCGTAAACTCCCTCACATGATTCTTGCGTAGGTGTATGAAAAGGTTTGTCGTGTTTGAGTCTGAGGTAGGGCTGTTTGATATAACGATATATATATCGGGATATGAGATTTTGGTCATATCGCACAGCCCTAGTCTGAGTTGGGGTTCGTTTTCCTGCATAATTTTACAGTTTTCTGGTCCGTGTCAGACATAAACAAACCATATGTTACAGAGGGAGCCCCTCGTTTAGGAGTAAGGTTAGAGAACTTTAAGGAATGAATGTAGCCACTACGGTGACCATCAAAACCATGAAAAAAAACAAATGATAGCTTAATATGAAACGACAGGCGTTTTCATATCGTCTTTAGATATATGTCGTTCCTTAAATCGAACAGCCCTAATTTTAACTATGGCCTGGATGACTGAGAGCCTACACAGGCGATGTAGATTAGCTACTCTTAGCTACTCTCTTATTTCCCAGGGGGTTACCACAGTGCACGGATCCCCATTTCACACCAAATACAACCTTCCCATTTATCCAGGTTTGTGACGGGTCCTCAAACAGCAGCACGACTGCAGGAGGCTTCGTTTTTAAGGCTTCAATTCCAAAGAGTTCACTAACTTTATCTTGCAGCTGTATGAGGAGGTTCCACCTAGCAGTGAGCAGCAACAGCAACTGTTTACGTTCACACTTCTGAAAGAAAAAGTTTGCCTTCCTCTCTCTTGAACTCATTGACTCCCTTTGACAACACCATCATAGATAGTGTTGCACGACTTTGAGGTTAAATCTGAAAGTTTGCATTGACTGACAATAGGAAGTGAAACATTGCAAAACAATGGTTAACCACTCACTTGGAGGACTGAGCACCCCAGACTCAAAATACTCTGTTTCTAGTAGAGCAGCTGGGTGTTACGCAGGCTTCACAAATTCTAATAATTCTGCAGCTCAGGTATGTCCTTTATGCTTTAAATGAAGGAAAACTGCAGGAATCTGCCTGTAATTTAGAGTAGGAGTAGGCGGTGTTTGGATGGTAGAAAACTGCTGGTTAAACAATTGATTTGTCAATCTAAAGTAACAGTTCCCCATGAGAAATGATGCAGAACATTTCTTTCCATTTTTTATAAAACGTGGAGCATAAACTAAACAGTTTTGGGGCTTGGGGGGCATTCTGTCCTCCCCCTGGGAGATTGCATCCTTGCCGATGGGATCTGTTCATAAAGAAAACAACACTAAGATTGTTCATTTGTGCTGCTTCTGAAAACCACATGATCGAATCCCAGAGTGGAAGCATTTTCACACGAATCCACACTGACAGCAGCAGGTCATGTAGCTCACCGTCCACAGGGAAACCTTCAGCGTTGGGATACGTTTTTAACCCTTTAAAGCCGGTCAGAGCAGCACGCTCCGTTTTGCGTAACTATTTTTAAATCCCGGTAGCTCTGCAACCGTGTAAGCTAGCGCAATAATTTTTTTTGCATATGAAACCGGAGGAGTTGTACTTACATCTTATGCCATCAGCTTGTCCTCGGTCACGGTTTCCTTCCACATATAGCTTTGCAAAAACTGCATAAAAAGCACTTGCAGCAACAAAAACACAATATTCCAGAAACAGGTTTTGCCGATCCGATCAGCTGTTCGTAACACTTCCTACGTCCATCAGCGTGAACTATCGCATGTCCGCCATGACCTGCCCGAAACCGGAAGTGACGTCATTTTGTGGAATTTATTTTATTTTATTTTTTTTGCAAATTTGCATTATAATATTTATTTTCGTTTTTCCTGCAGTATATAAAAATTGGTGTATTTCAAAAATAAAACTATGAAGACTCTTAAAATAAATTTCCTGTGGTGGGAAACTATTTTGTGCAACTTTTAACTTTTTTGTATTTACAGTTTTGAGGGATAAGTTTTTGTAGTTTTTCGCAATTTATGTAATTACTATGCACTTAATGCAGACATATTATTAAAATTTGGGTTGTAATGGTTGCAACTTGAAATGCTCCCAAAAATGGCCCCACAGCATTTAAAAATATACTATAAGCTCTGGTGGACTTGGTTCTATGGCAGGTCTTAAAGGGTTAAATTCAAACTGGTGTGATTGTCCAAAACATGACGTTCAAATCAGTAGCGTACCCCCACCTCCATCGACTAATTAAAAAACTGTGTGCCAAATTACTGGTGAGTAAATTATAACCTTGGATGTGAGTCGTCACGGGAGGGTGATGGGAGGAGCCCATTGTTTCATCACACGTTGTCTCATTACAAACACAAAATGGAAAGTCAACTCAGTGTTGCTACTTTTTTATTTACCGTAAAGGTGGGGAGTTTGTGTGATTCATTAATGCTTCATTTCAGATTGATATTGATGCTTTCACAGCGGATGTGAACATGTTGGTCTCTGTGGATTTAAATGTTTTCACATTTCCTGTTTAATCGGTGCTGTGGCCATGGGTGGATTGTCATTTGATGTCTTGGCTTGTTAGAGCACCAGTGACATGTGGATGCAGTTCATAGTGTGTTGTGCTGCCACTTACCTGATGCTGTAGTCGTTTAGATAAGGAGAGAATCCCTTCACAGCGACGGGGCAGGCATAATTTCAGGCAAATTTCCTGGAGCTCTCTACAAGCACTAAATACGTCATAACTCTGTTCTGTGCTTTCAGTCTGTTTCACCTGTCTTGATCTCTTTCCACAGTTTTTAATCTTAAAATTGGAAAGGCCAGCAATTGTTCAGAGCATCACCTTTGGGAAATATGAGAAGACTCATGTGTGCAACTTGAAGAAGTTCAAAGTGTTTGGTGGGATGAGCGAAGAAAACATGACCGAGCTTTTGTCCAGGTGAGATGCCCCTGTAGCTTCAGGGAGACATGTTTCTGTGTTTGTCTGGTCCTGTAGTGTCTTTATTGGTAGACACAATACCAGGAGAATGACAGTGCCATCAGAAGTGCTCTCAATTGTGGCTGTCGAGACGACTTCTAGTTGACAGAAATTCACTGGTTGAACAGATTTTTTTTAAAAATTGTCTTAAGTAATAAATTGCCTCAGGTGTTATGTTGAATTTGAACTTCAATAAATACAAATTCAAAGAACAGAGGATTGTAGTAGTTGTAAATGTGCAACTTCAATTGTTGCAAATTGTTTCTGGAGAACCTGCAACTGGCAAATGAGTCCATCCAGCTGAAGAGCTGCATTAGCAGGCTGCATGTTTGTTAACAGCCTGAACTGCAGCTGCAAGGCCACACATGAAGTCTAGTTAGCTGCCAGAGGTGGAGGGCTGTCCAGCAAATGGATTCAGTCGGTATCTCAACTCACCAGTAGGATTAGTGAAACAGCTGTGTCATGTTGATTGTCTTTCTCCATCTGCCAGTGGCCTTAAGAATGACTACAACAAGGAAACGTTCACCTTAAAGCACAAGATCGACGAGCAGATGTTCCCCTGCAGATTTGTCAAAATAGGTGAGAGCAGTTTGGCACGCTTTGTGTTGTCATGTGTTTGTTGCTGTTAACACTTCTTACCACTTGTTTGTTTAACTTCAGTGCCTCTGATGTCTTGGGGTCCGAGTTTCAACTTCAGCATCTGGTACATTGAGCTGCATGGAATTGAAGACCCAGATGTGGTGCAGCCCTGCCTTAACTGGTATAGCAAGGTAGGCCTCAGCCTGGATGTTAGAGGGGTGGGGCAGAGGTGGAAGAGTGGATTTGCCTTCCTGCGTAATATCAGCTTGAATGAAAACTTCTGGGATGTCAGAGGTGCTGATTACATTTGGAAACCCACAAACTCAGTTTGTCTCTGGGACAGTTTCTTTAATTGCATTCACATAGTTTCACTTCTGTCTTAAATTCATGTGTTGGATTCCATGTAATTTATGAATATCGTAGTTTATTACTTAATTACAAAAGATAGTTTGGCCTCTGTAGATTTTAGGCCATGCCTTTCAAATGTAAGCAAAGAAAAACCTGCTTTTATCTGCTGATTCGAGTTTAGGCTTAAATTTATGCTCTAATCCTGTAAAGGCAAAGAGCTGCAGTTTCTTTTGGTTTCTCCTGCTGGTTGTCTGCCTCTGGACATTTCCCGTGATGTCTCCAGTGTCGGTTGTCGCCATTTGCTTCCACACACATTAGCAGACTCGTTGCAGTTTGTGTTTGGTTAGGACTTTAGATATTTTACATGAGACAAATGAACTTTTTCTCAGTCCTCCTCCTCCTCTGACAATGTAGCAGAGCCGAGCTGGCAGGCTCCTTTACTTTTGTTGTCTTAAAATATCTCCAGACTGCTGACAATTCTCATCGTCCGCCTACCTGCTCACATGAGTTAATGTTGCTGTAAAGTGGTATCGTGTGGTCTCTGCTGTACATGTGTTGCTAGCTTAATCATTAACTTGCATATGAAGGAGCCGGGACATTATACCCGTGCTTCTTACGACCACATCGTTTCTTGTATATTTTACTACAACATGAAGAATATAAAATAACTGTACCTGCTACTGTTCGAGTTAACCAGCAGCAGCCGTGTTCTGATCAGGGAGGTTCCTACAAACAGAGAACTAACAAACTGCTGAAATGTGTGGTGCTTTTGGATTAGTGACTAACATTAACAGTGCTAACACAAGCCATTCCTTCCCTGACCCGTAACCATCAACAATATCTGTGCATGTGGTTTGTTGCTGCTTCACTAGTTCAGCTGTTTCCAGTTTACTTTAGTTTACAAATTATAGCCAATATACAGCTGTTTATTTAAACATCTCAGAGTGCGCCCAAATGCTTGATGGAGCTGCAGACGCTGGTGATAGCCTAGCATACTCTGCCGGATGGTGGACGTGTACATGCTCATGCAAGTTAGTCGTGTTTGAGTACTTTGCTCGCACTTTACATCTGCACAAGCAGCACACCGCTTTGAGTACATCCTTAGGTTTACCCCTTTCATCCAAAATTGGCGACTTATATATATATTTTTTAATGCTGTCAGTGTTAATGTGCCATCATCACGACTAACACGATTAATAATTAACCCATCTGGAGCACAGACTGAGTCAAAATCCCCAAAATGTCTCTGTTAACACATTTCAGGCAGTTTGTTCAAAGTTTGTTCATTCTCTCTCTCTCTCTCTCACACACACACACACACACACACACACACACACACACACACACACACACACACACACACACACACACACACACACACACACACACGTATGTGTGTGTGTGTGTGTGTGTGTGTGCGTGTATATCTTGTTCAGTTTCATGTCACTAAAAGAAGCTGTAACTTAGATGTTCTGTCTTGTTCAGAGTCGGCTGAAGGACTAACGACTTCACACACAAAAAGAATTTCCCAGAGACTCGATGTTCCATATATTTTTGATGCTGCCTCCTTGTGACAGTACACGGCCACAACATGGTTCAGTGCACACGCTTTGTGTAGGACCAATGCACAGATACACCGGTCCCTTAACAATGGCAGAAACATTTAACTAACTATATGAACTAGTCGTGCACAGGACGACAGTAGCCGCTGCTCTGAACAACAGTATCCTGCAGGTTTTGGCAGGCTACACCTGTCGGGTGTTTGCATGGCTGAGCGGCTGCATCTAGTCCTCCAACTGTAAAGCATCCAGTGCGGTGGTGCAAAGCACCCACCCCTAGACGCTATGGAGCAGCGGACACGTGTTCTCTGGAGTGATGATTCAGGTTTCTCCATCTGACAATCTGATGGATGAGTCTGGGTTGGTGGTTGCCAGGAGAATGCTACTTGTCTGACTGCGTTTTGCCAAGTGTGAAGCTTGGTGGAGGGGGACTGTGGGGTGGGACTGTTGGCTCAGCCCGTTAGTGAAAGGAACTCTTAATGCTTCAGCAAATCAAGACACTCTAGACAATTTCATGCTCTCAACTTTGTGGGAACAGTTGGGGATGTCGCCGTCCTGTTGGAACATGGATAAGGGAGTTTGGTGTGGAAGAACCTGACTGGCCTACACAGATCCTGACCTCGACCCCAAAAAAGCACCCTTAGGATGAATTGGAGTGGAGACTGGGAGCCAGGCCTCGTCCAGCATCACTGTGTCTGAGTTCACGAATGCGCTTCTGGAACACGATGCTCATAACCACCGTATGGATTAAGAATCGAACGTCGCGTGAGTTCATATACGTGTGAAGGCAGCATAATGTAAAATACTAGACTGGTGGCATCATGCGCTGCGTTGTGTTTTTGTTTTTAAAAAAAGCTTTGAGGCGTAATACTCAACCTTCAGTGTCATTTGGTTTCACACGTGTTTGATAGACCTGATGCTGAGTCGGGTGTGGTCCAAGCATTCGTGCAGTGAGTTGAACTCATCAGTTTGCTCTCCATCATGTCCTTATAGTACCGAGAACAGGAAGCCATCCGCCTTTGCCTGAAGCACTTCCGACAGCATAACTACACAGAGGCCTTCGAGTCGCTGCAGAAGAAGACTCGAATAGCTCTGGAGCACCCCATGCTAACCCACCTGCACGACCGACTGGTGCTGCAAGGAGACTTTGATGCCTGTGAGGAGCTGATAGACAAAGCTGTGAGAGGTATGCAGCCATAGTGTTTGTTCTGACTGAGAGAAATGCTCATGGGATTACGCTTGTTTTCTTTCTCATATTTGATTCATGTGTCCTCTTGCTAGACGGCTTGTTTAACCAGTACATCAGCCAGCAGGAGTACAAGCCCAGGTGGAGTCAGATCATCCCCAAATGCAACAAAGGTACAAGCGCCCAAGAAATCAACCACGACGAAATGAACAGTGAGCCCATCTTTCCAGTGGGAAATGTTCCCGCTTATCACACATTTCAATACATGCTGACAACTTTGCCACCTGTCTAAAGCAGCGCTGTCTTTCTTGTCTGTTTGCTGCCCCGCCCATCCCTTCGCTCCACCCCATTTTGCCTGATCCACGCCTCACCTCTCTGCTTCGTCGTCTGTCCCCCCCACGCTCACACTCCATCTTTGTCTTTTCCATCCTCTTTTCTCTTTGCAGGTGACGGTGACGACAACAGGCCGGGGATGAGGGGAGGACATCAAATGGTCATTGACGTCCAAACTGGTGAGACTCACACAGCGCACTGTTATGACTTGGCTATGACTCACGTCCACCTATGCACACTGAGCTCGCAAAGCTCTGCTGCCGTTTAATCAAATGAACCCTCCACAGTTCCCCCACCTCGAACGTTCTCCTTCCAACCAAACCGTTCTATTTGTAAAAACACATTAATCTCGGCTTTTGTTTCGACAGACGCACCGCTGCTTTTTAATGAATTCATTTATTTTAACCCTTGGATCTGACAACATTGTTGGCAGTGTACTTCCCTGCTGGCTGCCAGGAAAAACAGAAGCCTGCATTGTTAGTGTGTGTATGTGAGACTGAGTGATGCAGTGTCTGCAGCTCGTGTATGAGCTGGGAGAAGGCAGCATCTCTGCTCTGCATCAGGCAGCACACACTGACCTCTGTGTCCCACCACAGGAGTCGTGGTGCAGGACTTCCCAGTGATTTCTCTGTCCGGTGCCTGATATTAGAGCAGGGCGATATGGCCAAAAATATTTATCACGATATATATTTGAAAATTTGCGATAACGATATAACCGACGATATAATTGATGCGAGACAAAATACAACTCCACAACATTACTAGCGCAAAAAGACAACCTTCCATTTATTTTCACTTAAACAAGAAGCTGGTTTTATGTACATTAAAGCTTTATAAAAATGTAACAGTGCAAATGCAAATTCCTTGCTGAAAGTTTAACCAAAAGGCATTTCCAGTAGAAATGGGCTGACATATCCTGAGCATAACCATGTATAATATCCACTGAAGTTAAAAAGAGGTGCTTTGCAACATTAAACTGCAGTGTGCAGTACGCATTTTTCGTACCATAAGGTGCATGGGATTATAAGGCACATTAAGCGAAACAAAGCAGTCAGATAAATCAAACTTTATTAAACTCATTCTTCTTGCTTCCTCCACTTCTGTACCATTGATTCATTAATGTTGAATTCTCTGGCAGCTGCTCTATTCCCATGTTGTTGCAGTATATTAATGACTAACCTGGTATTGTGGATGGATTATCTCAGTTGTTCTCCTGACTGAAGTTTGGTCCGTTTACAGCATCCTGCCATGCGATTGCATTTGTTTCTAACCATGAAGAACCTTCACGTTAACTTTTATAAGTGGAAAAGTGTTAGTGTTGGTCCTCCAGCTTCACTGTTTATGTTATGCTAACATAGCTGTGTCGCTAGCGATCACGTAGCACATCATTATATACCAGCTAGCCCAACTTCAGTAACCCTACAAACGTCACTGCTGTTTAGTTTCCTGTCTTCATTTATGTTGGAAGTGATAGCAGAGCTGTACGTTTGATTTTTTTCAGAAATCTCTCCGTCAGAACATGCTATATCATGCTTAGGTAACTAGCGAAACTAGCGAGCTAACTTCCGCTAGCTTCCTGCTAACTTCTAACTCCGTTAAATGTAATAAATTTTGTTTTCATGGATGCCTGGAAGTTAAACTTCATAGTTACACCTGGTAAAGCAGCAATGCTGATCGTTTTATTAAAGATGAAAGAATTTAGACAGTTTTTAACTCTCAGTGATGCTGCAGTGTTGTTTGACCTGAAGCATACGGAGTTTAGGACCCAGATTACTCCCAGATTTAAGAGCATCTTAGTCCGACAAATATGACAATAACAACGGCCGCTTGCATGTTCTGCAAAAAAATGTGCTTTGTTGTGTATCTGACGGACAAACACCAAACCAGTTCCACATCACTGAAGTTGCACCATTTTTACAAACCAATTCTGGTTCATCTGTTTCACTCAACAATCGGCCATGTGCGTATGAAAACAAAGGCACTGCGCATGCGCGTTTTACTCCCATTCTATTGCGATATTTCATTTTCCTATCGTTGCCTAACATTATACCGGTATTACCGTGAACGGTATAATATGGCCCAGCCCTACCTGATATCGTTTACATTCTCGTAATTAGTGTTATTTTATTTTATTTAGAATTTCTTGTCAGTTTGTTTTATTTATTTAAACACAAGGAAGGACCAGTTAAGCTATGGCGTCACAGCCCCTGATCTGAGTCCCTTTACTGGCTGTTGGGATTTGTACTGTACATTCTGGTTATGATGAACCGCTCTCTATTTGAACACATAGCTTATCTGGTAAATGTTTACGGCATGAGAGGGACAAAGGGACAGAACACTTGGTTATCCAGGGTTTTCCTGAGGTTTCTGGATGATATGCAGCATTTGTTGTGGTTGTGTGGGAGGCTGCACTGATTGTGTTTTAGTAAAGCCTGTTGGTTTGGACATTTTGTTGTCATTACAACAATTTACATGAAACAATACAAACACAAAGAAAAACTCTGGAAGACCTTTTAGAAAGCTTGCACAAGACAACAGTTTAAAAAATGACAGTCTGGCTGCTTGGAGGCAAAATACAAAGAATGCAGTAGATTTAACATTTAACAGTACACTTACAAAGTTGATGAATATATTTTACTCAGTAATTTAACAATAAACTTATACCATATAAAATTATATTTCTATCACATGAACCTCGAGTCCTTTCAGACAGTTGCCACATGGTGGGAGTTATTATAGCGTGACACGTGGAAAGCTGCAGTTAATAGTAGGGCTGTGCGATATGACCAAAATCTCATCTCCCGATATAAGACATCTGTCGTCCGATAACGATATAAATCACAAACATGTAACATTTTCTGTAAATTCTGTGAATCTCAGGTAGGTGAAGTGTTTCCTGCTGGGCGTCGTGTAGCTGAGTTGAGTGTTGTAACCGATGCATGAAACGATACATTTTTAGACATAAGTTGTAACGGCGCCGTTTTCTTTGTGAGTATTTATTACACGGCGTGCTGCGGGGAGAAGCCTGTTCTAACGTTTGAGTCTAAGGTTTATTTTTTAGCACCTGGCGGCTCTTTTTTACTTCTCATCCGTAAATAATCTGCTCTTTCACGTGATTCCGTTTATTTTGAAAAGTCTCAACAGGATCTTGAGCTTTATTGTGAAAGGTTTATGTGGAACATAAACAAGCGGACACGCGATGGTTTTACCGTCGTTGTTGCTAACGACAACGCATAAAAACAGGCGCTTGTCTGTCTGTAGTGTTGTTATATTAAATATAAGAGAAAGAAGAAATGAATATAACCACTACAGTGACATCAGAACCATGAACAAATATTACTGTAAACAGTTTATTTTGCGACACCACGAAACAAACGATAGCGTAAAATGAAACGATAGATGTTTTTATATCGTCATCCGATATATATCGTTACATCGAACAGCCCTAGTTAATAATGTGATTAACAAAATACAAACTAACACCTGAAACATGTCAGCGGAAACCAGTTTGTCTTATGTTGAGCTGAGGATGTCAGCAGCTCTCAGCTCCCACGCCAGCTGGTCGAAGTTTGCATTGCAAACATAAGATAAGATAAGATAACCTTTATTAGTCCCACACGTGGGAAATTTGTTTTGTCACAGCAGGAAGTGGACAGTGCAAAAGATATGAGGCAAAAATTAGAATACAATAAGAATAAATACAGTACACAGCTGTACAGAATAGAATAAAATAAAATAATATACTATATACAGTAGAATAAAATAAAATAAATATACAATAAGATAAAAATAGAATACGAATGCTATATACAACTGAGTAAAAATACAACGATGCCAGAAAAGATTATTGCACTTAGTGTTATTGCACATGTGTGGATGTGTGTGTTTGTTCAGTTAAAGTCTTTATTATGGAGTCTGACAGCAGTGGGGAGGAAAGACCTGCGAAATCTCTCCGTCCCACACCGTGGGTGCCGCAGTCTCCCACTGAAGGAGCTGCTCAGTGCTGTCACAGTCTGCTGCATGGGGTGGGAGATGTTGTCCAACAGGGATGACAGCTTAGCCGCCGTTCTCCTGTCACTCACCACCTCCACTGGGTCCAGAGGGCATCCTAGAACAGAGCTGGCCCTTCGGATCACCCTGTTCAGTCTCTTCCTGTCCCCAGCAGAGATGCTGCCGCCCCAGCAGACCACGCCATAAAAGATAGCAGAAGCCACAACAGAGTCATAGAATTTCTTCAGGAGTGGGCCCTCCACCCCAAACGACCTGAGTCTCCGCAGCAGGTACAGCCTGCTCTGCCCTTTCCTGTAGAGGGCGTCTGAGTTATGAGTCCAGTCCAGTCTATTGTTCAGATGAACACCAAGGTACCTGTAGCTGTCCACAGCCTCAATGTCCATACCCTGGATGTTCAGTGGTTGCAGTGGAGAATGCTTGTGCCTGCGGAAGTCTACCACCAGTTCCTTGGGTTTACTGGCGTTGATCTGGAGGTAGTTCAGCTGGCACCAGTCCACAAAGTCTTGGGTCAGACCTCTGTACTCCTTGTCGTCCCCATCAGTGATGAGGCCGACTATTGCAGAGTCATCAGAGAACTTCTGCAGGAAGCACTGGGTGGAGTTGTGGGAGAAGTCTGCAGTGTAGATGGTGAAGAGGAACGGAGCCAGAACCGTTCCCTGTGGGGCCCCCGTACTGCAGACGACCCTGTCCGACACACAGCCCTGAGTCCTCACATACTGTGGTCGGTCGGTGAGGTAGTCCAGGATCCAGGTAGTGAGGTGATGGTCCACTCCTGAGTTCACCAGCTTGTCCTTTAGAACCGAGGGAAGAATGGTGTTGAAGGCACTGGAGAAATCAAAGAACATGATTCTCACAGTGCTTCCAGCGGTCTCCAGGTGAGAGAGGGAACGATGTAGGAGGTGAATGACGGTGCCATGGTGCCAACCAAACTAAACCAATCATACTCATGTCATGCTAGCTGCCTTCATCTGACAAGACCTGCAGTCAGCAAAAAGATGGACTGACAGGAAGGCACGGAGGCTGTTTTTGCAGAAATGTTGATTTGCTCTGTAGTTTTAGCTCGGCCTCTAGATGATGATACAAAATAACATTTTTGTTATGGACTTTCAAATGTTGCTTTATGGCAGAATTATTAATTATTGGATATAATTACATATATTTGCCTCATTCCAAGTGCTCATTTGCAGCCGTTTCCAGGCTTATGTACACTCGGTCATATACATCATATACTGCCACAGATGCTGATATGCTTAAAAAGAACTTGAATAGGGGATTTCCACTTTGTATGAAGCAAGCACATCATGATCTCATGGTGAAACCAGTGTTTTATAAACACCCTGCTCATATATTCCTTTTCTTTCCCGTCACCTTTTGTTATGTTTTTGCTTAATCGCCCTTCTGGCACAAAACGGGCTTTTTAACAAAGCTGTTGCTTCACGAGCGTCATATTTACCTCCACACAGTGTGTCACTTCAAAGGGGGAATGTGATCTGAAAGCACTTTAAATCCCAAATTCCTGCTAATTGAATTGAACTAATTGAACCCCCACCACCATGTGTTATTGATAAAACGTAGTTCTGAACAGAGACTTGTGATGGTGGGTGCTGTGAACTGCAACATAATATCTTTTCTGATTTCATGTACAATAAGAAAACAGATGCTTATTTAACCTCCTAGGACCATCCACATATGTGGATGTCACATTTTGGGACGTCTAGACCAAAATACTTAATTTCTCTCTACAAGGGCCTGATATCCACTTACAAGGACATCATGCTGCCACTGTTCTATCAAAATTTGAAACAAATGTCCTCATATGTGGATCTCATTTTTCTCAGAAACAAAAATTAGGTAAAAATCTGGTGATGCTTTGTTTTTACATTCTTTAGGTCCCAATCAGCCCAAATAGCAAAGACACGTTCAAAATGCTGAAAGAGTTCAGGTCGTAGGAGGTTAAGGGAAAAACAACAACCTTGTTTGCAGGAGCATGGTTACAAAAGGCTCAGTGCTGGTCATTTCTAACCCACAGAGACGGTGTACCTGTTTGGAGGCTGGGATGGGACGCAGGATTTGGCAGACTTCTGGGCCTACAGTGTGCAGGAGAACCAGTGGGCCTGCATCTCCAGAGACACAGAGAAAGAGGTGATCAAACACTCACCAGTGTCTTCTGATTGTTTTTGACTAGAAAAGAAAAATCACTGTCTGTGCATGTTAGACACACGTGTAAGCATGTCTCCTGTGTAACAGAGTGGTCCGAGTGCTCGCTCATGCCACAAGATGTGCATCGACTCACAGCGGCGACAGATCTACACGCTGGGCCGCTACCTGGACTCCAGTGTCAGGAACAGCAAGTCGCTGAAGAGCGATTTTTACCGCTATGACATAGACGCCAACACCTGGACGCTACTAAGCGAGGATACGTCGGCCGACGGAGGGCCAAAGTTGGTGTTTGACCACCAGGTAGCTGCAAAGGCAAAACGATCTCTTACACTCCACTTTCCCTCCATATTCAACATCCTTTGTCCCGTCCATTCACCGTTCTTCCTCTGTAGATGTCCTAAACCTTTAAGCCGTCCTCCTCCTCCTCTGTCTGCAGATAACTCGACCTGACCTGTCCCTCTGAGTTAATCATTATCAGTCCTGTTCCTTCCTGTCACTTCCAAAAACAAAAATCTTCAACTGTGTCACCTCCAGCTGCTTTTTGTTAGTGCCTCCGTCTCCAAAGCAAACATCATAACAGGTCTCACCATCATCTTGGGCACCTTCCCTTTGACTCTTGCTGCTAACCTTCTGTCACACATCAGACCTGACACTCAGCTCCACTCACCCCCGTCAGTTGCTTAGTTGACTCCAGTTCTTTAAATACGTGTACTCACTGCATCTTCCTCGTGTTTGTCCATTGTGTCCGAACACTGTCGGACACAACAGGGGCCTCCACTCCTGAACCAACAGGAGGTGAGATGGAGGGGCTGTGTGTAGTCTGAACCTGGCTTAAGTTTAACAGCTCAAGGAGAAGCCTTACCTTAGCTGATTAGTAATTGCAAATCTTTAGTTTTAGCTCTAAATGTCTTTAATTTTTGTTCACACATTTTTAAACATTTCCAACCTTCATGTACGTGGAGTAAAAGTATGTTTGCACTAGGTGTTCACCCCGTGACGTATAAATAAATACAACTCTTGTATTCGGTGCATCGTTTCCTTGCATACGAGACAAAAGGATTCAAAAATGTTTTCATCAAACCTGCACATAAATAAAGACCACAGGGGGAAAGGGTAGGTGCACCTTGTGTAGTTTCCTTGTGTATGTCAGATAAAGGAAAGTGGCACAGCTAATGTTAAATATACATTGGTTTCATTTCACTGCTGCGTTGGTTTGAAAGGGCTTAGTCTTGCTGCCACTTTTAGCTCCAGCAGAAGTCAACTTGAGTCCTGGCTAAGCCCAAGCTGAAAAACACAAGCAGCTCTTTGTGGTCATACTCTGTAGCTGCTGCTGGCGTTCATGTTTGTTTGATCGACAAAGCTGTGACGCACACGTGACCTCACAGCAACAGTGGAGACTTGTCTGTGCTGTGCTCTCCTCACTCTTTGAGAGGCAGCGTTTAGATGCTGCAGCTTAACTATTTTTAACATCATCCAAAAGCAGCTCTAAGATGTCACCTTAGGGTTGGGGTGAAACTAAGGCAGATGTTTGTCACTTTGGACCAGGGCTGTTGCTGGCGACCAAGAAACGTTCAGGCATCAAGTTAAACTTGAAAACCAAGAGCATTTTAAACCATTTTCCACATTCTTGCTGCTTCACAGCGCAGCACCTCACATCCTGCATTATCAACAGCACATGTTCTACTAAAATATGATATGAAAGTGTGTTACTACAGAAGAGCTTAACTTATTATTAAAATATACCAAATATAGATCTGAATCCATCCATTTGCTCCCACTTATTTTGAAGTTGGATCTTGGGTGCAGCAGGAAGCCCAGACTTCCCTCTGGGCCCTCCTCCTCCTGGGAAACACCGTCTAGGCCAGTCGATAGGTGTAATCTCTCCAGCGTCTCCTCCCAGTAGGACGTGCTGGGCCTGAACGCCTTACCCAGGAGTTGACAGCCTTAGCTGTCTCCTCCTGATGTGGAGGAGTAGCACTAATAGAGAGCCCATCTCATTCTGATGGTGTTAACAAAAATATCAGCCTATTAACGGATTAGTTTTTTTAAACAACGATGCGCCATCTGGTGGCAGATGTCTGCATAACATTTAGGACAATAATTGACCAGCATTGGGCATCAAATTTAAATTTCAACAGTTAGTTAAACGACTCGTAAGAACAGCAACGAGCAATCGAGTAGTCGTGTAGTCGCACACATCCCCACTTTGGACATTTGTTAGGCAGAATGATTTGAGTCGTGTCCAAGAAAACACAAGGCAGTTAAAAAGCTTCAACTCAAAAAAACAAATGGAGAAAATGTAATGAAGGAAGCTTTGATTTAATCTGAAGCATTTAAATCAAAGTAAATTAGTTTCAGCTCAGAGATGCATTTTTATTAACAGTGACAAACTGCTCTTCCTGCAGATGTGCATGGACTCTGAGAAGCACATGATCTACACGTTTGGCGGTCGGATCCTGACGTGTAATGGAAGCGTGGATGACAGCCGGACGTCGGAGCCGCAGTTCAGCGGCCTGTACGCCTACCACTGCCAACTGGGGACGTGGAGCCTCCTGCGGGAGGACTCGTGCAACGCTGGCCCAGAGGATGTTCAGTCCCGTATCGGGCACTGCATGCTCTTCCACACTGTGAGTGCGTCATTGGATCTATTTCTGAGGACAATCCCGTCAGCGACTGACTTTAATGTCGGCCATTATTTCTGTTTCTTCGCCAGAGGAACCGCTGCCTCTACGTGTTTGGTGGTCAGAGGTCAAAGACGTACCTCAATGATTTCTTCAGTTACGATGTGGATGGAGATCACGTAGAAATCATATCTGATGGCACCAAGAAAGACTCTGGGATGGGTAAGAACATCTCATATTGGATGATGAGGTCCACTGGTTTATAGAGCTGCACACAGGGAGAGACGACACAGATTAAGCTATCAGTAACAACAAATACAGGTGGCCTGTAATCATCGTAGCGTATTTTCAGACCTCATCAGTTTTTTACACTGCCGGGTTTCAAAAGTGGTGATTTAGATTTTAGTGGTGTCCCTCATCAGTCACCGAGTGTCAGCTCGACTCGGTTCACTTGAACAGCGTAGCTGGTACCAGGTATTATACTGAGAAACCCTGAAAACCAAGTTGAGCCGAGGAACCGTTGGAAAAGGAGAATTCGCTGTTTTCTATTAGAGGAATCACAGATCCTGTATTCAGGGCAGTGCTCTACTTTAAGCGTATATTAAGGGTTTGTCCCGACCCTGAAAACGAGGCGCTACTGAACACATCCCTGGAAACAAATATCACCCTTTTATTAAACTAGCTCGCTAGCTTCAGTTCTGAAACGTATTGATAAATTCATACTAAAAACCTACAGCTTTGTTTGAGAGCACTCCTCTCGTGGTAGATATTCATTTGCACGTTTGTGGTAGCTGCCTCGTAGTCTTCTGGGCTCTGTTTGACTCAGCTACATTAACAATATGATAAAATGATCGAGGCTAATAGATTCTGTGAGCTATCAGAACAGAGATGATAGCTCTGGTTAAGGAGCTCCTCCACTCTTCAGACACTTCCTGCCAGATCGACTAAAATGTCTGCTACAGTCTCAGCTTCACCTCAAAGCCAGTATAAATAGACCTTGTCTACCCACCACTTACCTCTGTCTTACCCTGCTGGAGCTATCATCAAATCTGTATGATTTGATGAAAAATGTGAGCAGGAAAGAACCGAAAGGATTTGATTATGAAGCCAAACACGTCTCATGTTGATGTGAGCTCAGCACTGAAACGCCAGCTTGTCCTGTTGTGCTGACTGGTAACTGTCGACTATAACAGATGTAGTTTGCAGGGTGAAGCTAACACATTCGGTTCTTGAAGTTGTTGGAGGTTTTTTGTTTGTTTGGTTGGGGGGTTTTTTGAGGGCGGTGCAGGCAGGTTGTGTTGGTTTGTGTGTTTGCTGATGTTTGTTGAGCTGATAGAAACTTTGCATTTACGATGACCTGACAAACAGAAAACGTCACTCCCTTCATGCACGCTCCTCTTCGGTATCGCCAACTAGATGCTGAACTGCATTCACAACATATGCACATCTGCACATCTGCACTTCTTCCAGTGTTGTGCCAAAACTCCAAACCGGCCGACCCCTGACTGCGACTCTTCATCTGTGTTTGTGTGACATCCGCTGCTGATTCGTACCTGAACACACCTGCCTTTCATAAGGCCCAGTGACCTGAAAGAAGTCCAGTCAAAAGCCAAAGTATACGAGCCTGTTTAAGGAGTACAAAGTACAGATATGTGTTTAAAAATTTAAGGAACAAAGGTATAAATAACTTATATTATTACTACTCATTGACCCAGTATTGGCTCCCCTCACAAAGCTTTACAGTCTGTTGCTCTGTCGGAAATATCATTAATAATTCATTAAACACACATTTGTTGAGTCGATCAGTTGAATTTCACACATTTAAATGGTAATTTTCCAGAAATGAAATCAGCACCACAGCATCTCATCCTGAGTCAGCTGAGTGCTGAGCTGTCAGCAGCTTATTTCATGCTCTGCCCATCGTGTGGACGATTCAGGGAGGGAAAAGCAGCCGTGCTGACAGTGGAGTCACGATTCCATGTTGCTGCTGTGAGCTGAGCTGTGGCTACTGTTTCTACTGGACATTTGCGCTGCATTAGATTGACCTGCCAGCGTCATAACGTGTGAACGTTTTGTTATAGCTGACCCAGAACTCCGCATTTGTGGTTTTAATTGAATTCCTGATTTTATGAAATGGCGCAGTATGAAGATGTAAACGATGTGTGCTTCAGGCCTGCAGGCAGACTCGAGCTCCTCGTTAGGATTTCATATCATAACCGTGCACAGTTCCTCCTGTGCTTCGCTCTAATCATTGATCTGCAGAGACCCCGCCCCCGTGCTGTTTTAACCTGGCTCGATCCTTTAGCCCGCTGTAATCGTAGAAGATCAACCGTGTGTGTTGGGATGTCTGATCACACCGAGCTGCATTTGCATGCTGTTCATTGTTTCTTTCTGTGTCAGTCCTTGTTGCCATGGTGCTCGTTGCTATGTTATCGAGTAGTTTTCTTTGATGGCCCCTAACGCTGCCGCTTTCTTTCATTTTGTGGAGACAGAAGTTTTGCTATTATCAGCTTGAAACCCTGACCTGATTTAGCTAAATCAGACCTGCAGGTAAATGTGTTTGTCTTTGACCGTCTGTTTGCTCCGCTTGTGTATGCAGTGCCGATGACGGGCTTCACCCAGAGAGCCACCATCGACCCTGAACTCAACGAGATCCATGTCCTGTCTGGCCTCAGTAAAGACAAGGACAAACGCGAGGAAAATGTGCGCAACTCCTTCTGGATCTACGACATCGCCCGCAACAACTGGTAGGAGACGGAGAGATAAACACTCGCTTCGTCCTACTAAAAACTTCCTCTGATCATAACCACAACAACACTCACAGGAAGTACTTTCACACACCAGCTCTTTGTAGCCAAGATGTTCACCACAACACACAGCAGAGCATGCATGCAAACACTACTCGCATGCGCTTCGCACTCAACATTTCTATACAAATGTCAGCACTGCAGAGTATTTCACGACCTCTCCACACACAGCGCTGGTAATCCCTGAGAGGTGTGTGTGCGTGCGTGCGTGTGCGTGCGTGTGTGCGTGTGTGTGTGCGCGTGTGTGCGTGTGTGAGAACAGGCTGCAGGCCTCCGTGTTCCTGAACATTGAGTTCAGTAAATGTTCTTGTACTCTGTGTCCAGTGAAATCCTTCAGTGAGACACCTGCAGCATCGTGTGAGCGGCTCCCATCTCTTTGAGACAGCCAACTTTTAAACGTTGGGGCGTAAACATTTTTCTTAACTCGATCAAATGGTTGTTTGAGGTTTCACACTTGGCTTTATGATTCAGGTTTAGGTTGGAGTTGTGGGTTAATGTGACTGGAAGGACTTGGAAATGCAGTATTGTCAGTAATGCTTCTCACAAATGTGTGTTTGTGCTGTAACAAACAGTTGTTCCCGAGGGCTTCAGGAAGTGTTGTGTATCTTTACCGCTGATGTAAGTTGTGTGTGTGCTCCTGCTCAGGTCTTGTGTGTATAAGAACGATCAGGCAGTGAAAGAAAACCCAAGCAAGGCTCTGCAGGAGGAGGAGCCATGTCCACGCTTTGCTCACCAGCTGGTCTACGATGAGATGCACAAAGTAATGTACACTGTATTACACAAATACAGCCCAGCTCCCACTGCCCGTTCACACATCTGGCAACACGAAGCGCTTGCGTAGAATTTCAGTGCTTGCAAAGTTGAAATGTTTACAGTGAAAAAACAAAAATTCAGTTAATGATGCTTTAAACTGTTTGTAGGTCGTCCCCTTTTCCTTAATAAAGAAGGAGAATCACTATGAACAAACAACTATGTCACTTGCAGAATTTAGATTTGCGCAGCTTGACTGAAGTCCAGCATTTTTCCCTTTGACATTCTGACCGATGTTAACCTAACAACAAGTCTGACCTTTTTTTATTTTAAGTGCTTCAAACTGTATTGTAAAAGTGAGACTTCCTGTGTAAACAGACAGCAGGTAAATGTGAAGGAAGTGTGGATTAACAGTGGAGTGGAACGAAGCCTAGTACAGGCCTGGTTCGTTTGCATCAGGCCTACAGCTCGATCAGATCAACACGTATTTTAGAAGCTAAATTCAGATGAGAGCGGTGTGTTTTATTCATACGGCAGACACCAACAGGCAGATTTATCTTGTGCACATATCTAAAACATACTAAAGAGTGAATGATAAATGTATCTTATCCTTGTTTGTGTGTGTGCAGGTGCATTACTTGTTTGGGGGAAACCCCGGGAAGTCTTGTTCTCCTAAGATGCGCCTGGATGACTTTTGGTCCCTCAAACTGTGTCGGCCCTCCAAGGAATACCTGCTCCGCCACTGCAGATACCTCATCAGAAAATACAGGTCTGTGCCTTTAAAAGCTACCAGCAGCCAGCAGTGTAGTCTATACCCTGAACCCTTTACCTTGGAGCAGTAATGCTCAGTAAGTATTCCACCTCTAAAGTGAACCGTTTATCAAGTTTAACGTGGAATCTTCTGGATTTCTCTCACGATCTAAATGATTTTATTATTGAGATTCTTCTTCTACTTTCATATTATTTCTTACTTCACATATAAGCTGTTTCTCACTCCCAGCCGGCTGCAGCAGAGAGCTGCCTCTTCATGAGCCCAGCACTCCTGGGGGCTTCTTCTTGTTAAAGAGTTTTTTTTTTCTTCCCGCTGTGACCAACGGGATAAACTAACAATAAATATGATTTTTTTTTAAAATTGCTTCATTTATAGTTATAAAGTTATAAATTGGGGCAGCTATTGTGACTGTGGTGACATGATTTGCATACGTAAAGTTAAAAAGAGTAAGTGTAACTGTAGCAGTAGCAATGCAGAGGTGCAGATCTGTGTGAGAAGGGATGAGTACTTCCTGTCTAGCACCTTTGGGAATCTAGCATGCACTTAGTTGCTTTGCTTCTGTTGCCATCAAGTTGCCAGTAGCTGTAACTGCAGCCTCCTCTGTTGGTATTCATGCCATCACTGTGTGTTGGTTTCACAGGTTTGAAGAAAAGGCCCAGTCAGAGCCACTGAGTGCACTGAAGTATCTCCAGAACGACCTGTCTCTCACTGTAGACCACACAGACCCGGATGAGACCAAAGAGGTACAAGATTTCCCTTAAACGTCTACGTTTGTATACAATCCAGTCTTTTAATGCATTCATATATGTGCATATAATAAAACTGAGAATATTAAGTAGTGCTGTCAAAATTAACGTGTTAATATTAATCCGCCATCACGGGCAACAGGATTACAATTTTTAACACACCTGGAGTGCAGAGCGACTCAGAATCCCTGCAATGTTTCTATAAAGGCATTTCGGGCAGTTTGTCCAAGTAGAGTCAGCTGCGCACATGCGCACGGGGCAGCTGGTGTGTAGTGACGGCCAGCTGCACCAATCAACTCGATGTGGAAGATGATAAACGCGCTTCGGCCCTGTCCGTGGGAAATTTAGCATTAAAAAAATAAGAGGGAACAGTCGACCCACATAAGGTATTTTGCACGTTGTGCAAGAAGGAATTCTGTTTTCACCGAAGCGCTTCCAGCTTAAAATATCACATTGACTCGAAGCACACGTTAGCCAGGATGCTGCTAGCACTTTGGCTAACGCCTCACCCAGCTTGGACACTCGCGGAGCATCGGGGCCTCAGGAAGTCGACCTCGGACACATCGACTGACGCCACGCGGAACAAACTGCAGACCTGTTAACATCACTGAGAACCTTTACACAGCTTTGGTTCCTCGTTCAAGCACGTGAAGCCTCCCCAAGACAGACAGAGAGAGGATACATGTTTACAGAGTTTTTACATGAATGTTCAACATGTTAAGTGCGATGTTTGCCCTTTTTTCTCGAGTCTGTTTGCTCATGCAAAATGAAACGTGATTAATATAGAATAAAAATAAATGATGTTTAATCATTAATCCAAATTAATCCACAGTTCCCCTGTGATCAGTCTGCATAAACATTTTAATAGTTTGACAGCACTAATATATATATTAGTGTATACTTCCCTATTAGTATCTTGTAACTGCATAAATGTCAGTTACAAGCTTAAATATAAAGTTGAAAAAATGTAATTACAGCCAGGCTATTGATCAAGTAATTGCGATTAATCGCGATTAATCACGATCTATTGACAGCACTGCTTTAAACACTTGCTGGTTTGTGAGTAATGCAGGCGTTAAGCCTCTGCTGCAGTTGGTAGGTTGAGTCTGTGTAGACAGACGTGAGCTCAGGTGTATCCTGCCCTCATCTGCATTCAGACCGGCGCAGCACCTGCTGCAGCAGGACTCTGATCAGTGCGTTTGTTTGTTCGTTGCTGTTGAACGTTAAAGTGACTCAGACGTTTGTTCTGTGTGCTTCAGTTCCAGCTGCTGCCCTCGGCGCTCTTCAAGTCCAGCTCTGACTTCATCCCTCTTGGTAAGAACCTGTTCAGAGTTCATAAAAGCTCACGCTCTGCACACATGGGAACCATCAGGTTTATAGTCTTTATAAAAGTGTGACAGAAACTGCAAGTGGAGAGGTTTTCAGAGTAAAAGTTGCACTTAATGAAACAAGTTGGTTGCAACGCTGAGGCACAACTTTTACTTTGAAGGCAAATGGTCTTCGTTTCACAGTTCCACTCCTGCGCAGAGTGCCAGTGTTTGTAGAAAAGACTCTGCCAACCAGTAGGGGTTAGGCATTTTTCCCTAGAGACGGGTGGTTACCATGGGATGGGACCATGGGTCACTGACTGGTTTACAGTGAGACTGAAGCTTTACCAGCGACTGCCATCCACCTCCAGCAGCCACTCAGTCTGTTGGATAATAATCTTTCTTTTCCCCTCGTTATTCCCGTGTCTCTGGAGAATGATTCATTGATTGTCACATGTCCCAAATGCTGGACAAGTTAATGTCACATGGTCACCAGTCATGTGTCTGCAAAACCTCAGTATTTCACTTCAGGCAGCACTTTTGTTCAGGTTGATGAAGGTGCAGGATTACCAGATATCTGTACAGCCTGTCTTCACTGCACACTGACTAAAACCAGCTTGTGACAAACGTCATCAAGAAGGTGCTGAAATGATATTTTATTGCTTCCTGTCTGTGTTTCACAAACTACATCACATAAACAAAAGAGGGCTGATGTAAAGCCATATATGTGTCTACATGATTACTTTGAGAGGTTGTGTGCTGAGGCCTGATTCTGTGCATTGAGTCTACACAGATGGTTTCCAGTCAGCATCTTCTAGACCCGGCCTGAGGAGCAGAAAGCATGGCGCTCTGCTCTGTACATGCGTCTCTGCTCACCTGCGTTTTCTTTCTCCCCCTCAGGTTTCTCAGACATAGACCAGACGTACGCTCAGCGGACACAGCTCTTCGATACGCTCGTCAACTTCTTCCCAGACAGCATGACTCCACCTAAGGGCAACTTGGTAGACCTTATCACGCTCTAGCCCCTCCCAGCCTGCCGCTCGCCACACTGCTCTGACTGAACGCCCAGCCGCACACACCGTGTGGAGACAGAGACCAGTTATTTTTCTATTCTGGAACGCCCCCTGCTGGTGGGATCACACTTCACCCACCTCCACCCCACTGATCTGCTGCTATCACGGGCTGCATTACCATGACGATGAGGGCAGCAAACACACACACACTGCTGTCCTTGTTGAATACGTGAAATTTCTACAACAGCCTGAGGGTGTGTGTGTGCGTGTGTGTGTACACGTGTGCTTTTTTTCCTTTTGTCTTGCTGATGGAGACTGCAGGAGCCAAGCCCAGCGCATCACTTTTGTTTTTGTTTGTTTTTTGTTGTTGAAGCTAAACAAAAATAATTTGCACATTTGTTTGCTGACTCTTCTTCGATCTGTGCTTTCAGAATCAACCACACATGTCCATTCACATGTTTACATCTGAGGCCAGTTGTTAAAAAATTAAGATTGTGTTGTTTTTTGTTGTTTCTCCTATAAAACCACATGTCAGCGTCATTTTAATGAGTTGGTAAGCTGGCTTTCCTGCAGCACCTGCCCCTATTTATGAGCGTGACGGCTGCACAGGCTGGAAAAAGTCAGCAGTTTTAAGCATCGTAGGAACAATAGAGGAATGATTCTATGAGATAAAGTTTAATATATATATATTAAATATATAGGTATATAGGTTTTGGTTGCTATCCCTGTAAAACTGGCTGATAACAGTGAAATGATTGGCCTGTCGTTGAATTCTGAGTGGATGTACAGAATATGTAAATATACATATAGGAATTTGCTCCACGTGTCCTGGGCTTGTGTCAGGTCATGCTCTTTCTCCCCATCCTTATCAACAAATGTCAAAAACAAAAAAACATCAGGGTCCAGTCACTCTGTGGCTCCACATTTAGCAGTTACTTACTAAGGACAGTTTAAACGAGACGTGAGTGAGGTGCTGGTGCAGGTATCCACCGTGATCTTTGCAGAGCAGCTAAAGGTGTTTTCAGTTTGGCAGCATGTTCCTTCAATGGGAGGATGAAGTGCATGAAGCTCTGGTCTGATTATCAGTCAGTCACATATACGATCATGGAACTTCCAGCTTATAATCTGTGTTGAATATTAAAGTCTGGGTTATCAACTTTTCTGTACTGATAATAATTAGTGCTGTGAGCGTTAATCTCATTAAAATGACGTTAACGTCATACCTGAATTAACGCGGCAAATCTCCGAGTTAGCGTGGCTCGCCCGTGCGTGGGGCTGGACAGCACTAACCCGTTGGTGGCGTGCAGCCCAACGAGCGAGCCGCGTTAACTCGCTAACGGAGATTTGCCGCTTCAAAGCGGTTATGGCGTTAACGTGATTTCAACTGGATCAACGCTCACAGCACTAATAATAACTCAACTGGGCTACAGTTATGATCTTCATGACTAATCTCATCGTGTAACCAACGAGCTGCTGGCTCGGCCCAAGAAAATGGAGAGCAGCTTAAAAAAAGAAGCACAAACCGGTATCGCTAATTAATCTTCTGTTGACTGAGTTCCTGTGGTTGACCTGGATGTGCTGCAGTTACAGCTAGAAACGATCCCACCCTGTTCTTTAGGTTCAGCAGAGTCTGTGACATAAAAGCATGCTGATTGGTCAGGTGGCAAAATAATGTGCTGGGGTCACCTTTCCCACCTTTGTTGTCGTGAACACACACAACCTTCCTTCATCGGCTGCTGTACCTCCTGATCACACAAACACAGAAGGAGATCCTGAAGCTTCTCATTGTGCGATTAGCCTCGCTGAGGACTCCTTGGTCCACGAACAGGCGCATCTTCAGATCATGGAGACATTTGCAGTTTGTAAAATTTGATCCTCAGCTGCTTCGGCTTATTTTTATTATACGCCTGAGACTTTCTTACCAACCATGTGTAACACACAGACCTGATTGTAACCTCACATACGGAAGGAAAACATTGAGCTGGGAAGTTTGGATAAAATGCTTTTGGAGGATGTCGAAGGTCCGAGTAGCTGGATATGTGTAGCAGTGTTGAAATGGACTGAAGCTGTGGCAGCTGCAGTTTCTCTGTCACCTCTGAGGGATCCGTGTTTCATGCAGGTGCTTACTCCCCATTCGCTTCCTGTTTGCCGTCTTCCCTGACTGAGTCAGACTCTCACTAATTGCATTTCACAGGAAACCTTTTCGCTTATATTTCTTCCAGTGCTTTGTTTCTGATAGCTGTGATGCAGTAGAACACTACAGACGCAGTCACACAGCTGCTGGGACTCTTGAGCACCGTCCGTCGAGCGTATGCTGTACTTGAACAGACTTCTTCCTGGGAGATTCAAAGAACGTTCGGCACAGTTTAACGAAAGAGTGGATTCTTTTACAGTCGTGTAACGCAGGCCAAATTTACGTTTCACACTCTTTCCCTCATAGTTTGAATCAAAGATGCCAACTGATTCAATCTCATTCATTGGACACATGAATTATAGATAATGCTCTTATTTTGAAATTAAAGAACCTTAAGAACGTTTCTGTTTGTTTTTATTTTTTTAATAAACTTCCATAATTGAATTTCCTGAGCTGTGGGGCTTAGTGTTGGAGAGCTGTTAGTCCGCTGATGCATCACAAATCCACGGCAGTGTTCTTGCTTCCTTTGTGCTTCAAACGTACAAAGACCTGGATTTGTCATCGCCTGCTCGATTCTTTTGTAGCTCCAAAATGTGTTTTAAAATATGAACAAATCAAATTCATTCGTAAAATGAGAGCAGTGAGTGAAATTCTAGCACACTCGACCTCCAAACAGCGTGATGATAACGTGAGCTGCATGTAACTGCTTCCATTGACTTCCTGCTGCTATGACGATGTTACTATCTTTGCCTCAGAGGATACCACACTATATCTGTGCACTACATTTGACATGTGTTGATAGAGTGATACACTCTAACAGGAAGCTTCACTTGCAACACTGTTACCAGCTTTGTAACTGTTAACATAGTCAGCATAGTTTTCTGGTTGCCTGGCAACCATAATGGTAGGACACTTCAACAAGGCGCAGTAAATGAATAATCTTAATCTGAGCACATAGCAAGTGTTTGTCCATAGGAGCGTAGCCACTGCACCACCACACAGAGATGAGTTTGGAAATGTTTGGGTGGTGTCAGGACAGCTAAGCCCCTAACTCAGCCTCACCAGTCTACACCTGGGACGAGCTATGCTGTCATGGAGGAGGAAGTGTCCATAAAGGCCAGAGGTTTTCAATGCTGTAGAGATGAACGATGGCGAGTGTGTGGAGACGGCCTCCAAACGACTACATTTTATTGGCAGTTCTTCATTGACTTGGTGCTTCAGGCTGAAAGTTGATGTTTGGTTTTACAGATTAAACAAAAGAGACAAAGATTTCGTCCTTGAGCGTTTGGACAGACCAGCCGAGCTGCTTCCCTCCACACTTTGTGTCAGCTGTTCTTTAACGATGTGTGGTTTGTAACAAATGGCCTACTGTGTGTGTGGTCACGTTAATGACCTCACAGAGGTGATCCTTTCAGTTTCTGACATCAACACACCACCTACAGGTCTCAATGTGGAATTTGTATCCAGTTATTTCAGCCAAGACTCCTCACTGTTCACCCTTTATTCCTTCTATGGAGCCTTCCCAGGATGGAGATGCTCTGTTCTATGTTCATGTGTGACTAATCTCAGACAGGTAGCAGGGATCAGCAGAAGTGGCCTAAATTTACATACTGAGGAAGTGTAACAGTTTACACTAATAAATGTTCTTTTTGTCTGCTAATCTGTTTCGGACGAGGAGAAATGTGAAGAAGTAAGAAAATGATGACATTTTGATAACATGCAGGGCTCACCACACTGGCTGTAGCGTTAGTTTTGTGTTCAAGACTAATTCAAAGCACCTTTGTAAGAACACACAATGCCAAATACGACTTTTCTTTGTCTTTCTTTGGGTGGGACTCAGGAGTTTTAAAGCTGGTACTCTATGATCAGTGAGCACTACTCTGGATTACAGTGAATGTGTAGAAAGCCTTGCAGTATTGCATTGTATGTACTGTATATAATGAATAAAGATTGTATTTTGTTCACGTTTTCCTAACTGCCATCTTTGTGTGGTTCATTTTAAAGGAAAGTCTCCAAAGTGGGAAAAAGATTTATTTTCAAACCTGAACAGGTACAACAGAATAACAGTCGAGACCATCCGTGCTTTACAGCTTCCAGTGTGTCAGACCCCTGCTGTTTGCCTTCTGCAGCAAACAAACCATAAATACATAAAATCCTGGTACAGTAACGTACGTGAGAAACTATACACAACTATGATAACAGTGGCAGACGCAAACACTCACAGCAGTCAAGCAAACATACTGGCTGGACTGGAGAGCCCAGTGTGATTGAGTCACTTGCACATAATATAGGTTGAAGTGAAAGTAAATGTATATTAATTGAAATTATTGGACTGATGAGAATTTCAAAATAAAAGTGTTAAGCTGGGGTTCTGCTGTGAGGGTTTAGCCCGACTCCGTCCAGCCTCACCAACAAAGAGCGTGCAGCTATTTACAGCGTGGCTCAGCTGACTGAGAATGGGCGCACGTCTGCTTACTAATAATGCAACTAACAAAGTAGTTAAAAAGTAGTTTGGCATGATTATAGCTTGTGTTTATTGTACAACAGCCACAATTGACATGGTAGAGTCCAACATGAGCAGGTCACCATGAAATTAGATTTCAGGGTAACAACTTAAAACACACTAACATAAAAAGATGTGGGCTTTGCCTTGTTGGCCCTAGAAACAACTTCATGGCTCTCCTATGCAAACCCGAATACAGGATTTCAGATGAACAGAAATGACGCCTGTTTGCATCAGAATGACTTTAAAGGACAAGAATTTGTCGTCTCTGGCTTTCCATACACAACAGAGTCAATATGAGGCACTTTGGATTCAAACCAGTCCTTTGTCCGCCCAGTGTAAGCAGCATCTCTGTGGCTGTGTCCTTCCTTCTGTAGGGTTAGTGCACAGCCTCTATCTTTAAATCACTGGGGGCTTTAAAGTGCCCCCTGATCACATTTCTATGTTAGTAACTCTAGAGTGGTCAACGCAGATGACCTCTGTTCCTCAAGAGCGAATGCAAAGTGATTGGTTTGTAATATTGCCGCTCCTTCGTCAGATGCAAGAAAACACTCAAAAACAGGTCACAGTGTGCAACCTCTTTGTTAGTACAATAGCGAACAGGCACAGAAATATGTGTAAAAACCAATATGAAAAGGTTGTGCTCCACAGGAAGTCACGCGCATGGAAAAGTGCAGCATAAACACAACAGTGATTGATTTGGTGCATTTTTCAAACATGTTTCATGAAGTTTGCTACATCGAACCGAGCAGCTTCTACACGCCACGCCGTCACCTGCTCTGGAGGAAGTGTTGCCTGGCTACAAGGGCATGAGAGACAAGAGTTTAAGATGCGTGGGTATAGCTCGATTTGTTGTGGCGTTGCGCGCCCTGTGACCCGCCCCTCTCCCACCCGTCCTTACAGGTGGGTGTCCTCCTCTTCGGGGTGGTCCTCTTTCGACAGGTGGTCCAAAGGTACCATCCAGCTGTCGTTGAACTCTCCGTTCAGCACCATCTTCTTCTCCAGCATCTCGGGCTGCACTTCCATCACTTCCAGCGTGGGGTTGTCATGGTAACCGTTTTCCACAGTGTGCAGCTCTTCTGTTAGGTGTTGCTGTGGAGATTGAGAGGGCAAAGTAAAAACATGCCCACTGTTACTTCCTGTTACACAGACCCAGTCTTAAAAAAATTCATAAATCTGAGTGGAATCTAACTGCTCTCACACGACTGCTGTTTAACTTCTAAACATACTCCAAAGTCCACAAATCCAACAACTATCCGTGGATGAATCAGGGATTCAGGCTACCACAGCTTTAAATGAAAGCACTGCACGATACGACACTTTCCTTTTGGAAAAGTATTTCGGCACAGAAGGAATTTTGGCTAGAAGAAGAGGCCAGAATCAAAACAGATAAAAAGGAGGCCTTTGCTCCTGCCCAGTCATCGTCCCCACACGGTCATATGTCCTAGAACGTTTGCTAAAAGTTTTCTCCACAGAATATTCAGAAAACCAATTAAACACCGAGTTTTGATCCTGACACAGTTCTGAAAGTGTCAGGCACCCCCGTAGGTCACCGCTGCTGGAGCTCCTGTCAGGTATTTGGTAGTTCAGTGGCTAAAAGTAAAATTGGTTTCTGCTGAAACGATAGTCCCACCACATCGATGCAAAATTTTAAAAAAGGAAAAAAAAACAAAAAAGATTTGAGAGGGGTGAAAAATCAGGGGAAACAAAAAGCCCAGAATTCTAACCTCTCTGCTCTTTAGCTCCAACATGTGTTAAAAAGTACTAAATAAGCTGAAAAGGATGGGAATCAAATCCCAATTAGTGGCATTAAAGCATGAACCAAACCTGCAGGGACACAGAATAAAAAGTTAAACATGAATCGATGTGTCATCGTTTGTCTATCACCGGTTAGCTTAGAAGATATAACGAATAATACCATGTCTGGAACAACCCAGGCCAACACTCATCAAAGATTTTATAAGCACCTAATAAGCACATATGATTGGCTGATGTAGCCTTGAAATGTGAAGCATCTGGAACATCTCTTTTCCTGTTTCATCATCTCTATTCCTCTTTGAAAGAGGTCAGATTATAAATGAAGAAGCAAAGCGAGCAGCTAATACGTTCACTAGTTCTGGAAACTCAGACTATAATGGAAGCATACTGGGGATAGTGGGATGGATGTCTCTTCTTACCTGGTTCTCATTGTAAGGCTTACGGTGGTGGGAGGCGCAGGCACCGAGGATGACGATCATGATAAGAAGGGCTCCGCAGGAGGCCAGGATAGCGATCAGGGTTTTGTTATCGGTCTTTATCTGTTCTTTCTAGGAGAGGAACAAACAGAGGAATAAGTAGTTGCTGTAGAGGCCGAGGGTCCCGAGGCTGATCTAAAGAGCCGAATCCTCACCTGGGCGAGCTCGTCATAATACTGCTGCGCAAGGCTTTCGTTCACTGAAAGATCAGGATCACATTGATTGATTTCCAGAGAAAAATAATCTGAATTATAAACTCAGTGAATGTCCCCTTTCTGAACGGACTAGGATATTCTTTTACCTTTGCCATTTATCTCCACAGATTCGATTTTCACTGATCCGTTTTGGACGAGCCAGTTCAGGGTGCAGGATCCGTTGTCCATGCTCTCCATCAGCCTCTTGCACACTTTCCTGAAATTTTTCTCGCCATCTTTTTCTTTGGTCTGCGTAAAAATGACACGTCTGTAAATGCTGTTAAACAAAAACATTGATGCACGCAGCACAAGTCCTTTTTTGTTTCATGAACCAGAAAGCGCTCTTCTACGCTGCCGTGCTGCCAGTGGGAGGACAGGAAGGTCAGAGGCCACAGCCAAGGCCGTATTTTCCTGTGTTGTGATGTGTTGCTTATTTCTGGTGTACTATTAAAGGGCACAACTGAGGGACTCAGAGGGTCAAAGCTGCTTCAAAAAGAGTTGTGGGAACAAAGGAAACTAGAGAAAGGCAGGAAGGGTTCCCACTAAGACACTTTTTCCACCCAGTGACTGAAATGGTTGTTTTGTTTTAATAGCAGGCTTCACTGCTCCACTCAGACAAAGCTCGCACGCCTAACAGATCCACCCAGCGCCTGTCTGAACACAAATGGTCATCAGCTGTTGAATCTTGTAAAGTTTCGAGGCTCAAAGGTAAAAAGTTTCAGTAACACCTGGAACAGTACGAGTGTAAGCACAGGAAATGCAGCATGTGACTGTGCATCCACAGATCCCTCAGTGATTCGTGATTTTACTAATAAACTCTGCCCTGCATAGATACAGGTAACGGCATTCAGTCTGCAGGCTTCAAATAGATCAGAGCAAAACAAAATCTTACCTCCTCGTTGCCTTTGTGGAAATACTGCAGAGAAAAACAACAAGCATCTCATTCAAAGGCACCGACACTTCTATTAGATGCAAGTAATAATGATAACAACATAGAAGCTGTATGTGCGCCACTTCAGTGCTTACAACAAACTTCTGGGTGGATGTTGGAGTCTTGATAGTGGCCGTGGTGGCTTGCATGGCTGAATCTGTAGTTGCTGTATTAACTCCTTTTTTCACACTGAAGGAGGTGCTGGAGGAGGTGCTGGAGGAGGTGATGGAGGAGGTGCTGGAGGAGGTGCTGGAGGAGGTGATGGAGGAGGTGCTGGAGGAGGTGATGGAGGAGGTGATGGAGGAGGTGCTGGAGTCCCCTGGGTTTGTAAGCTGAGTGTTCGCTCTGGCCTCTCCAGGTACTATTGTAGATTCAGGGATTTCGGTGGAAACTTGGACCAGAAATAACAACAAGAACAACAAGAATAAGGAAGCGTCGTCGTAGTGATGCAGATCCCTCTGAGCCAGCCAATCAGTGACAGCCACGTCACATTTTAAGGTTTGGAGGAAGTATTAAAAGAACAAAATACACCACAGTCAACACCACCTCCTTTAACTTTCCAGCTACTTGAAGAACTGAGCAGATGGACCAACGCTTGTACAATACCAAGTTTAACAGGGTCAGGAGTGTGTGTGGTCTCCGTCACATGAGGCAACAAATACTTAAAGTAGGAACACTCGAATAATAATCAAAAATGCATACCATGAAAGACAGAAATACTGCTTTCCCCAAAATTACTAAGGAATTATGAAGTACTTAAAAGTACGTAAAGTGCAAACTGCGTCTTCTTCCCTGTAAAATACACGACGTTAAAATCATTCACATGGTACCTAAACCTGCGCACGCCGTGCTTCCACCTGGAAACGAGACCTTTTACCCTTTTTCACAGCTGTTCACATCCAAGTTTTCATGTCATTGGAGCGCAGTTTGAACGCCACGCTCTCACAGTCTTATTTATACTAGTTCGGTCAGGTTTAAGTATTTGTTGTGGTGTCTTCTCACTTTAAATATTTCATTTTCAGATTCACATCCAGGGGACAAAAGTCCTTACCTGTGGGAAGCGTCTGTGCCGCGGCTACAGTGGTCAAAGCTGGAGCGCTGGATGTTGGTACTGTGGGGCTGTTTGTGCTCTCGCGTTGATCCTCGTTTGCTGATGACACATATGGTGCAGTGATTTTACTGGACAGAGAATATGTTGATGCCGTTACTGTGGAAGGCTTAGTGCTCAGCACTGATTGGGTGCTGGGGCTAGTGACTGTTTCTGATGGGGCTGGCGTGGGTGTAGCAGCCAAGGTCGAAGTGGTGATCGCAGTCGTAGCCTCTTTGGTGGGAGAAGTGAGAGCTGCTGTGGGGCTTGTTCCTGTTGTTTCTGCTTTGAGAGTTGGTGTGCTCTGAGTTGGGATAGTCTGTGTTGTCTGCACTGCTGTGCTCTGTTTGTCGGTGTTATTCTGACTGGTAGTGACTCCCGCTGTTGCTGTTGCTGTTGCTGCTGACACAGTTGTGGCTGTAGTCTTTGTAGGTTCATCCCCATCTGTGGCAGCAACACTTGTGACATCAGCAGGTGTCCCAGTGGTTGTCTCTGCAGCAGTATCTGCATAGACGCTGTGACACAGAAAGCCTGAGGAGGAAAAGACACGAGCGGTTACCTTCACAGCACAGCTGCATGAGGCTCTGCATCAAACCCATCAAAGACAGCATCTTATAGACCTGCATTTGTAATAGTCACTTGGGGGCAGTACAGTCATATTAGTGCATACAGTAGAGAACTGCAGCCTAATATATTGGAGTATCCAGAAAATGCAGATCAAATAAGCACTCACTGTTTACCTGTATGTCTATTTTAGTCTCCGCCTACTCTGAAGACAAATGTTTGGACCACTTCCTGAGCTCGCGGTCTGCCTGCTCTTTGCTACTGACCACGTGGTCTGCTTGTAATTTAATGAACATTATCTGCTGCTGCTGGCAACAAACGAGAAACTGTAAAGCAAAAGGAAAGTACGCATCATGAAAAAGCTCGAATCGAACATTTCTTTCTCTGTGCTGTTGTTGTTCACAGTGAGTGGAGCCGCTCTCCTCAGCTCGAAGCAGCTACTCCTGGATTTCCTGCTGTGCTGACAACTGTAAGCTATCTTTTTCTCTTGGTCTATTTATAGGGACGAGGACAGGATGCTGTGCACAATAAACTTGGAGGCACCACACCCTTGACCACAGCCTGTTTGGAGTGCCCTCTGCGAACGCTCCTCAGCACCAAGAAAACAATGGCCTTATACACCCTCGTATGACCTCATGGCAGCTTCGCTCCATGCTCAGTCGCTGGAGTTTCACCATAGATCTCTGCTGATACATGCAAACACACACACATGCTAAATGAGAGACAATGACCAAACTGTCCTGAGTAGATAAGACATGAAACGAGGGGCTAACTTGTAGTTTAGTTTGCACATCGTGTTCATTATTTAATGTTTGAGCAGAAAGGTTGTGGCGTTTGTACGCTCACATCCAGCTTTCAGTCAGCTGACTCCTCTTTAGCATCGTCACTGTATAGAAAGTGAGCAATACATTTCTTTCATATTGCAATATTGCATCTGTGCTTCAAGCTTCTTATGGCCTACAATTCAGCTTCAATGTCAGTTTAGTAAAAACAACCAGGTGCTTTGTATCGTAAGATAACGACAATCCTGAAAACCCATCAATCAGATGACTCCAGTGAGCCGGGCGACGGTGGGAAGGATAAACTCCCTTTCAACAGGAAGAAAGCAGAACCAGGCTCAACTTGTGGGTTAGAGGAGGGACAGGACAAAGGACGGACTCTGGAAAAGAGCCAGAGATGAATAATACCTAATGATTGAATCCAAACTGGTGCATAAACAGACAAACCAGTAAAGTGCCGTTACATACAGTGCACGGCCCGTTTCCCAGACAAACGCATCATCACGTTAATGATCAGTTTGTTTGGTTCATTCTGAAATATTGCTCAACATATAATTTTGTGTTATAACATCAAGCAGATGTGAGCGGTCAGTTTACCCCGTGAATCTGCTGCATCCTCTCGGGCAGACGGAGGCTGGCAGAGCCGAGCCTGGCCTGTCTCCTGTCAGCCCGCTGCCTTAACACTGCTACTCAGAGACTAAGAGTGTCAGCGTTATCTGCAGCTAAGTCTCCTGACAGCAGATAACCTGCTTTTTCTTCACTGCATTTCAGAGTTTAGAGGCTCTCCTAATAGATGCTCGTATGTTTTCTTACTTTGTGTGGCAGAAATTGATCCACAAATACAAAAATATCAATCAGCTGAACCACTGTTACACGAGTGCAGTCAGAGGTGAGGCCTGTCTGCACTGTTCGCGTCTTCATAATCCACGCGCCCCCTCCCCCAGATGTGCTGTCTTGTTGGTCTTGACCCCGGTGACCCTGTCACTGATGTATCTGCTTCTTAACATGTGACGGCAGCAGCTAGTCCTGCTGTTATCTGCACCAAGCCTCTGTTTACCTCAGCCACACATTCCTCACCACACACACTACCTGTTAATCACATTTAAACATCCACACAAAGAGCTCACACCACGAATCCCAAACGCTCGCTCACTATGTGAAACGATCTGCTCATTTTATTCATCATATTTTATTAAATATAGTACATAAACAGGTATTTAAAGTGGGACATTTTCTGTCCTTTCATGATAAATACTAACTCATTTTGAATTTGATGGCAGCCACACGCCTCTAAAAAGTTGAGACGGAGCAACAAGATGAGAGAAAGTATGTAGAGCTTGAAAAAGAAGCAGGATGACCTGATTGGGTTTCCTGGCATCGTGGAGAGGGAGACGGAAAGATGCTCACTCAACCTAAACTAAACTGCATCTACAAATTGTGGAACTATGTAAAACTGTGAATATCTCGTCATCTACAGCACATGATGTCATCTAAAGATTCACGAGACAAGGCCACAGATGATTGTGGGACAGCAGTGATCTCCAGGAGACATAAAAACACGACTGTCATGGAAATCGTTGCACAGTTTGACAGACCAGCCACAAAAGAAGCCATGTGCTAATATTGATAAGAAAGGCCACCGTCTGTTGTGGAGCAAAGCTTGTTTAAAATGGACTGAAAGCTATTCTGTCGTGAAGCCTGACGTTTCTTTTTGAGAGAACATAGACGGCCCATCCTCAGGACTGTAGACTTTACAGCGCATACAGTGAAGCTGTAAATACATTGTTTGTATTAAATGCCAAATTTTGTATTTATATAAATAAAATGTTACAAGCTGTCACAATCTTTCATTTGAACAGCTCTCAGTAACAGACGTCCTTTCCTGTGCTTGGACACTTGTCGAGCTCTGAATTTTAAAATATCACCTCGATCTGTTGCTGTTTCCTCTGAACATCTTCCGTCGTCTGAAGCTGTCTGACCTTTCTGATCTGAATTTTGCCATGACTTCCATCAGCCAGCTGACTCTATGCTTCAGTGATCTGTCAGACATCACTGGGCGTCAGACAGCAGCCTGTGTGGGAAATGACCTGCTGTCCTTTCCCTGGCTCTTCTTTCTGGCTCCCTTCAGTGAGGCAAAACAGCTCAGTGATTTGGGACTTTGTGAATTGGATCAACATCAGTATATAAATAAATTTGGGTTACAGGAAACCCTGGTACCTGAACCGACACACCAGTGCTACTGCAAAGGAAGAGCGCGATCAGGGCGGCTGCAGACGTGTTTCTGTCTGCTGAGCGTGTGTTGGTTTTTAAAGCCAATATTCATTTAGCATCAGTTTAGGAAACACCAGAACATCTGTACTCGGATACAAACATGTAATGGTCGCATGCAGTGGGGTGAAAAGCTCCTTCTTCCTCAGTCTGTTCCAGGAAATGGGAAGTCTGAAGCACATTATTCCCCGAGGTGTTGCCTGAGAACCGGCTAGTTTGGGATGTTACCGACACCTTGCTGGGTTAAAGCAATAAAGCTCCTCCAACCGTCAGCAGGTCATCTGTGCTGCTTTGGGCTCAAAGCGTCGTTTTTACCACAATAATATTTTATTTAGTAATTAATGTGAAATTTGGGTGTAGCATCATGACTGACAGCTGCAGAGAAACCTCCGCCCGTCTTTACTTCTGTTTAAATAAAACTTCAAACTGACAACATGAGAAAAAACCAACAGCCGAGTCATCATCTTGGTTTTTCTGTCATTTTGATTTGTAAAGTGAGGAAAGGAAACGACTTGGCTGACCGCTTACAGCAGCGGTCGTTCGCTGCGGCGTTTGCTACTCATGGTGTTTTAATTTGAGAACATTATCCGAGCACATGACTGAAACACCGCCTGTGCTTCATCTCGCTCCACTCACTCCTGGCTGAGAGAACATTTAATTGTTAAATAACTATTTATTAAATAAGTAGTATTAGCTAACATTAAAGGGTGGTGGAGGATCTTTTAGAGCCATTCTTTTAGAAATGGAGCAGTGAAACAGTATGAAAGCGCCTCACCACACAGGAAATGGCTTTATTGGCAAATTGTAGATAAAACATTAACGGTCAAAGCAGTCTTACATGGATCAGTATTACTGCTCTAGACTTTTAACCCTAAATTCTATTTATTGTCTTTAATCTCCAGTAGTGTATAATATTCTATGTGATCATGTTTGTTGGCTGTCTTGTAAGGACCACAGTCTACACGCTGTTTTTAAAAGGTGGATTCAGAGTATTAGAGCCTGATCTTAAGGATTAAAAATAAAGAGAAAGATTAAGGTGTTGTAACAAAACAGGACAGCAAACTTTGTGCCTTTATTTAACCAAGTGATTTATCAGAGAAATCAGTTCCATCAATTTGCTTGTTTTACTGACCCAAACATTCGCTGATGTCATCGAGACAGTTTTTAATAAACTGCACTCTAACTTGTCACCGAGGTTCCAGACATAAATCTCGATGTTTCCACAGATGCACACGTGGTAACCGAGCAGAGCCGTGACAGCAGAGCCACCATCGGCTCGTCCACCATGACGGCCTCCCATCATTCTCCTGTTAAAGATCAGCGGTTTGGCCTCTGGCCTCGACAAACAACCAGCAGTGATATAAAGGATGATGCAAAAAGAAGGTTCATGACGAAAGCTGTTGGAGATGAAACTGGGGGTTTAAACTCGTCTGGGGGTGGTTGTCTCCGTGTTAGCCTGGCACCGTGGCCAGCGCGTCTCCGCCTCTCACCCTACGGCAGCTGGGATTGGCTCCAGCCCTCCCCTGTCATCCCACATTTGATAAGCTGAAGAAAATGGATGGATGGTCCAGAATGTGTGTTTATTGTACTAATGATAGGAATTACATTTTTCTATTCTTAAAGTAACCAAAAGCTTCATTCGAAGTTATTATGGACTGTATCAGGTGTTCATTTTTCACTGAATGTGCTGTCGTCTTTGGCACAGCTCCCATGATTTATGAAAACGTGTCTCCTGAGCAGCTGTTCACGTTTGTATTCCTGAAAACATTTCTCCTCAGAAAACACTGATTTCACTTTGTATTTATTTGTATAGCACCAAATGAAAACAACAGTCGCTTCAGGGCGCTTTACGTCGTAGGGCACAGACAATAATACAGAAAAACACTCAAGCCAGCACTTGGCGACAGTGGGAAGGACAAACTCCCTTCAAATACATAGAAACCTCTGGCAGAAGCAGGCTCGGGGAGGGCAACCAGCTGTGAGGGAGGAAGGCGGGACAAAAGCCACACAGTGGAAGAGAGCCAGAACTCAGTACACGTTGATCTGTGGGCTTAGAGAAACCAGCAGGCTGGCCTTTTGTGTGAGCGTCAGCTATCGCTCCATCATGCCAAGCAGTCTGACTGTAAGCTCAGCCTGATGTGAACACGCCAAACTGAGCCAAGGGAATAAATGAATGTGGCTGTCACTCCAAAGCGCTGGTAAGGCAGTGCTACCCCATTAGCTTGTTGACAGTCCACACAAAGGCCCCTCGTTCGGTCGCGCACGGATGAGCCACCTCCTCGCTGCAGACCGCTGCAGCTAGGCCCCCATCTGTGTCCTATTGAGAGAGGTATTTCAGCTCTCTGTGGGTCTGGGGTGGGCTGCTGGTGGTGCGTGGGTAAGGAAGCAAAGGGTCCCTCTGCTTTACTGAAAGGAGGCGAGAAGCTGTGAATCTAAAAGCACTCGGTGAGAATAAAAGACAGAGACGAGCCAAAGGGAGGAGGGAGGGAAACGGTGAGAAAGAGGAATAAGATGAAGAGCAGTAATTCCACCAGCCACATGGTAACGACTGACCACACACACATTATCCACAAACAACACACTCCCTATCCTTGGAAGCAGACTGGTATGTGTGTTTATACAAGTCGGTGCTCTCATTGCAAAAGTTGAGTGTTAGACATGCGTCAGCTCGCTCCTCCTGTCACATGCGAGTACACTCAGTTTCTTCTGTCCTGTAACCATGTCTGAAGCCTAACCTCCTCTGAGGTCAGAACATACGTGACTGAAGGATGCATACATGTTTATTTATCCTCAGACCAGTTTGGAGCCAAACCTTTAGTCCAGGTGTGACAGTTATAATGTCATCAATGACACCGACCTGTACTGATGACCCAAAATATCCCTTTTTGCTGTTGTACTAATTAAAAAAAACCCCATTATCAAATACACTTGGTGTTGGAAAATAATGCACATTATTATTATTTCTTTCTTTTTCATTTACTGTTAATGATTTAAACCAGGCAAGCAAATTAGGCTAAAACCAAACGTTTGATCTTGTTGAGCAGAAAGTGAGGGTGTTTCTTATTGAACGAACAAATATTTTATTAGGAGGGTAAATCACAAACAGTTTGATCCCAGCTAATGGAGCAACAGCAATTTTGTGTTTGCTCTGAAAGCTGAGACGTGAGGGGAGTGCTCGCAAACTGATGAGGCAGACGAGAATCGTGCTGAGACAGTAAGGAGTGAAAGACGAAGAACGAGGAGGAGGTAAGCTCACGTCCTTGATGGTACCAGCCACAGCGATGATTAATGGACACCTGGGTGCCAGCGTAGCATGGAGGGAAGGAGTGTGTTCTGGAGGTGAAGCTGAAGGCTGCAGCGATGGACAGCTATGAATGGCTTGGCTTTACGGAGAGTAAAAGTTCCTCCCTGATAAAACCTGCACGTGGCTGCCAGAAGTGTCTGGCCTTTAAAATCAGCTCGTCTGCAGAGTAAAGGTGCTTTCAGACGCTGCTTAGCTGTTTCTCAGCTATTGCGTTTGTGAGGTGTAAATGTTATGACATTTGGCATATGAAAGTTTATATCTACAAAAATCTCATTTTTTTCTGTCTTTACATATTTACCAGCAGCAGCCTTTTAGCTTCAGGCTTCGTGGGTTTTGCACCACAGGGCCGAGCACACAGGAGGACACTGGGATGACATCGCATCCATTTTTTGTGAGCAGGGACCAGCAAACACAGGCATGTACAATATATATTCATTTAAAACTAAATAATATGTCTGTCACTAATGAACAACTTCCATATGACAATAATGAAAAAACCTGAGAGCTCACATGTTTCCACAGCACGGATCGCATGTTGGCAAAGCGCTCTTCTTGTAGTGCATGGACATCAGAGTTATTACTGCGTTTGAATGCAGCAACACGAGAGAGCGTAACTTAACTAGTTAGTCAGTTTAAATCAAACCAACAAATTGTCCGTATCTACTTAATTAGCATTCACTGGTTCCACTGGTTTGCAACTGGGTGCACAACATTGTGGAGCCCCACCCATGTATTTCCCTCCATAATCCAACCGAGGGGTGTGGATGGGCCGGACGCTATGACGGCAGCCTTAGGGCAGGAGGCGAGGTCCACTCAGGACAGGTCGCTGTCCCGGGGCTAACACAGAGAGACAGCACCCCACTCAGTGCGTGTCTTTGCACTGTGGGAGGAAGCCCGAGGACCTGAGAGAACCCACGACACAGATACAAGGAGAACGTGCTTCACACAGAAAGACCAGATTCAAACCCAGGACCTTCTTCACTCCAGTTTCAGTTCATCTTTATGTTAACATTCATTTGAACTGAAACCACAATGACTTAAAAACAGTTCTGTAGAAAAAGGCCTGATTGCAACACGGTGCTCAAGGTCATTTCCTGTCACCACACCCTCCTTGGGAACTGGGATGTTGATAAGGTATTTCCCCCCTTCTATTGTTACTCGGTTTTCTCCCATCGACTGGCTGCTGCAGACTCAGACGAGTGTGCCAGGCAGGCAGCTTCTTCGCTGGTGTTTGACTGAACCTGGAACCCTGACTGTCTGTTCTCTTGTAGGAAGTGATAAAGGAAAAGCAGATGGTGTGAGAAGAAGTTAGGAAGTCCGGGAGCAAACTGATAAGAAATGATACCTTCTTCTTAAATTCCATCTTATTTATTGAGTAAGCACTGATATCTTCAAGTAATAAAATGTATTGTGCAAGTTATTTTTCAGGGGAGAAATCACACTGATGATGTAACGGTTTCAACATCTTCTCACGCATCAAACAGGATACAGTTGGTGTTAAAGGGTCAAAGACCATGGCAGCATTACTTTACAGGCAAAGCTGCGTTTGAACAAACCCGCTCGCTGTGAAGCTCGGTGGTGGAGAGCTGATGTTTGTTTTGCAGCCACAGGACCCGGGCACCCTGCAGACTCCACTATGTCTATTATCAGTCCCGTAGGACAGCGAACACTCGGCACAAACAGGACAATGATTCACCAGCATTAAATTCAAATCTGCAACTGACAAAGAAAAGAATCAAGGTGGTGCAACGCCCCAGTCAAAGTCCAGACCTCCACCTGCTGCAGCGGGACCCCAAGAGAGCTGTGCATTAATCACTACGCACAAAGCTCCATGAAATGAAGGAATATTGTAAAGAAAACCCTGATTACTTCAAGTTATCTCTGCTACAAGCTGCTGAATCTCAGGGTTTTTCCCAGTTCTTAGATTCCATTTAGTGACTCCTGTGAAAACGTTTCTTTTTCACATCACTGGGCCGAGTTTTCATTGTGGTTCATATTCTGGAGTTTAGTTTCACTTAGTGTTCAAAGAGTTTGTTTAGTTTTGATTCATTTCATTGTTAATTCAGGTCTTTTTAAATATAATATGCTTGGTGTTTGTCAGTGGCAAAGGTTTGTGTGCTGTAATACAGTCTGTGAATCCAGACCTGCACTTAAAGGCCAGTGATTCATATTCATGGAGACGCTCCCATCCTGCAACGTGTGGCCACAGCAGGCTGCTCTGCAAGCTTGAGTTTTACAGCGGACTGTGCAAACCACAGCACCACTGAAATCTCATATATGTATAAAAACAATAAGACATCAGGAGCGCTCACTTTAGAGTGATCTCATAGAGCAGAGACAAAAGCAGTAGGTCTTGCACATGTGTGGAGCATTTACTTACATGCACATAGTGTTAAACAAATAGACACAGGTGGCTGTTCACAAGCACAAAAACATGCCAGCGTTTATCTTTAGAAAAAAAGGTGCTGACAGCCTTCGGGTGGAATTTTGGGGCTGTGTCGCTTACTCTTTTTCACACGCTTACAAGAAATAAATGAATAAAAGCCTCCCGTCTGAAATCACCTACTGCAGTGGTGAGAAAGCAGCAGGTGCGTAATTAAAGAAAAACACTTTTGTGGTCTTTCAGCCCTGGAGGGGGGTCAGGGGTTGCACTTCATTATTCAGGCTCCTTCTGTCTCTCTGCAAAGCTCTGAGTGGACTTTGTGTGTTTTTGGAGGGAGGGCGAAGCAGTGGTGAGTCCTCGACTGTGGGGGGTGGAGGCAGATGTTTCAGGTCTGAGCCCGAGTGCGCCACTTGGTCTGTGTTTGTGACTGTTTTACTGCAAGTTTCAGACAAAAACGGTGGAAAAACGGAGCAAAGAAGAAAAGAGCTCTTATTATTAATGCTGAGACAGAATCTGAGTTTGAAATAAAAGCATCTATAAAAAAGGCTTAAAGTGTTCGTCAGTCCAAACTCACTCCTTCATCTGTCACTGTTCGGTTCATTGATCCTGAGCTCATGTACCATTTACACTTTTCTAGTTTCTACATTAGAGTGTTGCAGTGTTTGTGTGATGCAGCATTACTACCTAACCATAACCTGCATCCTACATATGAGCTACAGTTTGTTGTTCTACAACCACATAATATAGCAGAGGGGATGAGAAGAAAGATTAGAAATGAACTGGCATTTATGTAGCTACAGTACGCACACACACACACACACACACACACACACACACACACACACACACACACACACACACACACACACACACACACACACACGAACATGTTTTTTGGGATGAATTTACACGACGAGGGGAAAGAAACAACTCTGCAGTGCCAACATGAGTAAATAAAATGTTAGATTTTACAAGTGACAACGCTGTTTTCTATTTTAAAGGTTACACAAGACTTTTGTGAGGAGATGCTGCACACTTCCACCTACAGACGATTGCAGTCAGTAATTAAGACCTGACCTCAAATCCCCAGAAAACAGCCAGGTTTAACTAACAGAGTGGAAAGCTAATGAAACAGCCAGTATTCCTTTAGGTTTTAGTGTTTCTGCTTTGATGCTAATAAGTTTATTCCACTGATTTCACATCTTAAGCTCATAGTTGTAATGCACTGTGTACTTCGTGTGCTCCATCACTGTTAAGGCGTGATGTATGTAAAAGAGTCCAGCACGATATGCACATGCAGACGACTTTACAGTTGACTTCTGTGTTTGGTTATCATCTACAATTTATGTTTCCTATAACTTAAGCATGGCTTTGTTAATTTTACCAGACTGTTAGAAGTAAAAGGAGTTTTAAACGCTTTAAAAGCTCACTGGTTCATCACTGCACTTAACCTCCTAGGACCTGGCGTCCACATATGTACAAGGGCTGATATCCACTTGTGAGGACGTTATACTGCCCCTGTGCTATTGAAATTTCAAATGAATGTCCTACTACGCTGATATCAGGCCTTTGTAGAGCAAAATCAGGTAAAAAGATCATTCTTTGTTTTTACATTCGTCAGTTCCCAATCAGCCCAGGTAGCAAAGAGAAATTAAAAATGCATGCCGTTAAAGAGTTTGGGTCTCAGGAGGTTGAACAAACAGACAGCAAAAGTTTAAAAAACGTGTCACACAGACCACCGGGATCCAGCACCTGTTGCTGCAGCACTCTTTCACGCACAATGAAGAGATAAAGAGACATAAACGATAGAAAAGCCCGAATTCTGACAGAAAGGCTGAACAAACAAACCAGTGGAGCTGTCTGATGTGAACGCGTGGGCTACTCACCGAGTAAAACTGTCAGCCACTTGATCCGCAGAGTCGCTCTCATCCTGTCTCTGATGCTCTCTTCTCCCGGATGGATTTATCCTTCATGCAGCGCTGCGCTACAATCCCTCACTTTGTATCGGGAGATGTTGCGCTAATGGTAAAACTGAGTCCTGCAGCCGGCTGTCACGCCTTTCTTCTTGAATTTGTATCTCAGAACAAATGATCGCGCCCCACGTATTGTAATTTTCTTCTTCTTCTTTTAAACTGAAAGCCAAGAATGTCTTTGTGTGTGTGCACCGCGTCTTTCTCCCCTCTCTCTCCACAGAGTCGGGGATTTGGGGGAAGAGTGCTTCTGTGGTCTCCTTGACTGCACCGTTGTTCCTCAGGCTCTCTCTCCCACTGCTGTATCGTCAGTTCTCACTCTTCTGCAAAGTGTTCAGCTGTTTGCAGACCAGAAGCACTGCCCTGCCTCCCTTATCATGAGAAAGCAGGGGCAGATCCAGTCCCACAACTCACCGCTTCTCCTGACACTTTGGATAACATAGGAAGCAGTGAGACAATGTGTTCCACTGACTTTGATTCATTAGTTAAAATGATCAAAATTGACTGGAGGACGCGGGGTGAAGTCACACATGCAGCCGGATCAAAGGAAATGCCTGCTTCACTGAGGGGACCCGGATTCTTGTGTGTGTGTGTGTGTGTGTGTGTGTGTGTGTGTGTGTGTGTGTGTGTGTGTGTGTGTGTGTGTGTGTGTGTGTGTGTGTGTGTGTGTGTATTGCCCAGCAGACAAGGTTTGGCCACCTCTTGGACTGAAAAATGAAACCTGTGTAAGTGCCACGAACTGGAGTGTCTACTGAGGCTCGCTGTAATAAAAGAGAGAGAGCAGTTTATCTGCTCAAAGTCTTTGTTGGTTTATTAAAGGTCTACGTAAACTTGCTTAACTGATAGTTGTTTTGAACACCAAATAATACCAACAGTTGAACATTGTTGAAAAGTAAATATTCTAATAGAGAAATATCAGAATCCGAATAGTTTAAGACCGTGAGATCTTCAACGCACACCTCCGGCAGAGCTTCAACAGCATTCTGAGGGAGGCTGGGGACACTGAGTCCGAATGGACCATGTTCAGCATCTCCATTGCTGAAGCTGCTGCACCAAATGGTGGACACCAGAGGTGAAGGGAGCCACCAGGCTGAAGAAGGAGTCCTATCGGGCTTGGTTAGCCTGTGGGACTTCGGAGGCAGCTGACAGGTATCGACAGGCCAAGCAGAATGTGGCTCGGGCAGTGGCTGAAACAAAAACTCGGGTGTGGGAGGAGTTCGCTGAGGCCATGGAAAAAGACTTTCGGACTGCCTCGAAGAGATTCTGTCAAACCGTCAGGGGTCTCAGGAGGGGAAAGCGGTGCTCTACCTGCACTGTGTATAGTGCTAGTGGAGCGCTGCTGACTTCGACTGAGAAAATTGTCGGGGGGTGGAAGGAATACTTCGAGGACCTCCTTAATCCCACTGACACGTCTTCCGAGGAGGAAGCAGAATCTGGGGATGAGGGGGATGACCCGCCAATTTCCGGGGGCGAGGTCACTGAGGCAGTTAAACAACTCCTTGGTGGCAGAGCCCCTGGTGGTGGTCCCCATTTTTAAGAAGGAGGACCGGAGGGTGTGTTCCAACTACAGGGGGATCACACTCCTCAGCCTCCCTGGGAAAGTCTATGCCAGGGTGCTGGAAAGGAGAGTTCGTCCGTTAGTCGAACCTCGGATACAGGAGGAACAATGCGGTTTTCGTCCTGGTCGCGGAACACTGGACCAGCTCTTTATCCTCTCGAGGATACTTGAGGGTGCATGGGAGTTTGCCCAACCAGTCTACATGTGTTTTGTGGACTTGGAGAAGGCATTCGACCGTGTCTCTCGGGGTGTCCTGTGGGAGGTGTTGCGGGAGTTTGGGGTGTCTGGCCCATTGCTACGGGCCATTCGATCCCTATACAACCGTTGCAAGAACTTGGTTCGCATAGCCGGCAATATGTCGCAGTAGTCCCTTTGTCACCGGTTCTGTTCATAATTTTTATGGACAGGATTTCTAGGCGCAGCCAAGTGGTGGAGGGCTTTCACTTGGGTGGCCTCAGAATCTCATCTCTGATTTTTGCAGATGATGTGGTTCTGTTGGCTTCATCGGGTGAGGGCCTCCAGCTCGCACTGGAACGGTTCGCAGCCGAGTGTGAAGCAGCGGGAATGAGGATCAGCACCTCCAAATCTGAGGCCATGGTTCTCAGCCGGAAAAGGGTGGAGTGCCCACTCCGGGTCGGGGATGAGTTCCTGCCCCAAGTGGAGGAGTTCAAGTATCTCGGGGTCTTGTTCGCAAGTGATGGGAGAAGGGAGCCGGAGATCGACAGACGGATTGGGGCTGCAGCTGCAGTAATGCAGACGCTGCATTACTGCATATATATATATATATATATATATATATATATATATATATATATATATATATATATATATATATATATATATATATATTAGGGGTGCAACGATACACAAAATTCACGGTTCGGTTTGGTACTTTGGTGTCACGGTTCGATATTTTTTCGATACAAAAAAAATGTTCATGCCTTTTTAATTTGTCATTTATTAAAATTATAAATATATATTTTAACTCAAAAGTACAGTTTTTAAATTTAACCCTAACCCTTGTGCGTGTTTTTTATTTTGACAGTGAATGCGCACCTGCGGACCACTTATGTGCAGCCCTGGTTATTTAGCTCATCATATCGCAGCCACAGAAATTCTTTTGTCCATGAAACCATAAAGCTGCACTTTCTTTTTGCCTTATAGTCTGATTTGTCTTAACTTCTCCGTTTTGTGGTAAGCTTTTCTTTGGCTGTCACTTCTTCACCCTGACCTGTCTTATTTGGCTCAGCAGAACTGAAATGCTTTTACACACTCACATAAGCTCAGCGATTCTCTGCGTGATCAACCTCTCACATGTTTAAGCTGCGGGAGATTTCACTTGTCATGTTTGCATAGTAAGCTAACGATTAATAAGACGATGTCAGAGGAATTGGTGCACAAATTATCATCACTCACAGATCAGTGCTGTCGCTCTCTATACACAGTTCGCACGATTGCAAAGTGAAAGCAAAAAAACAAGCGCAAATTCAAACATGATTTCAATATGTCACATATTGACAGTGGCTCACCGATGCCAATGACATAATTACCCAGCTACATTTCTGAAAGAATGCAAAAGCATTGACATATATATTTTTCCTTCGTACAAAAGCCCGACGGGCAGGGCAGAGATAGATTTTGGTAGCCCGACTGAAAAAATCGCTAGCTCCGGGACGTCGGGCTAGCGATATTGCAAGCCCTGTATCTGATTGAGGAATCACTCATCTTTGGAAAAGAGAGTTTATTACAGAGAAATGCCTCTTTCCAAAATAAAAGCTATACTATCCGCTTCTTCTGGGCTATATTCTCAGCAGCATAAGGAGAATCATGTGCTAACAGCTGTCTAAATGACTCGACTAAAGTTAGTAGCATGCTTGTTGTTTTTGTCTTTGCACTAGGATGATGTCGGCGTAAATGTGCAGTCATATTCGTTGTGTTCCCACTAGTGCTTTCAGGTTAATCTCGTTGAAATGACCTTAACGCCACAACACGGCAAATCTCCGTTAACGAGCTACCGCCGATCGCCCCGTGCATGGGGCTAGACGGCCAACACGTTAACAAGCTAACTGCGCTAACACACTAGTTCCCACCCATGTAATTGAGCATTGCGTGGCACATCCAACATACTGTTTTACTTTAGTCCATGACTCGCTTACCTTCAGGGTCATACGTCACATGAAAACCAAAATAATTCCAAACGCCAGATCTGAATGAGGGTGGGGGAGGTTCATGTTGTAAGGGGAGCTTAACTTCTGTCTCGCTAGCTTGCCCTGCGCTCTTCCTTCTGACTATGCTGTCTGTGTTGAGCGCTCAGTGGATCTGCGCTCGACAGTGCAGCCTAGGCGGAGTAGTCGAACACAGATTCACTGAGCGCTCAACACAGACAGCATCGTCAGAAGGAAAGTTGATAAAATAAATTACAAATGTTGTATTGTTCGATACATATGCGTACCGAACCGAAAGCACTGTATCGAACGGTTCAATATCGATACGAATATCGTTGCACCCCTAATATATATATATATATATATATATATATATATATATATATATATATATATATATATATATATATATATTTCGTCCCTTGCCCACCGATGCCTTCTTGTTCCAGTAGCCCACTTTGGGGCTACTGGAACATATGGGGATGTGGCGTACAACACTAGAGGCCAACTCCAAGCCCATAGCACAAGTTACCATCAAGTGCGGGATCTACCAAGGAGATGCTCTGTCCCCACTGCTGTTCTGCATAGGCCTGAACCCCCTCAGTGAGATCATTAACAAGACTGGCTACGGATACCGACTACGGAACGGAGCAGTTGTCAGCCACCTCCTGTACATGGATGACATCAAGCTGTATGCCAAGAGTGAACGAGACATCGATTCACTGATCCACACTACCAGGCTATACAGCAATGACATTGGAATGTCGTTCGGACTGGAGAAGTGTAGTCGGATGGTAACAAAGAGAGGGAAGGTAGTCAGAACTGAGGGGATTGAACTACCAGAAGGCAACATTGCAGACATAGAGGACAGTTACAAGTACCTGGGGATCCCGCAGGCAAATGGGAACCATGAAGAGGCCGCTAGAAAGGCTGCAACCACCAAGTACCTGCAGAGGGTCAGGCAAGTCCTGAGGAGTCAGCTGAATGGTAAGAACAAGATCCGGGCCATCAACACATACGCCCTGCCCGTGATCAGGTACCCTGCTGGGGTAATAGGCTGGCCAAAGGAGGAGATAGAAGCCACTGACATAAAGACAAGAAAGCTCCTGACCATGCATGGAGGGTTTCACCCCAAGTCCAGCACCCTGAGGCTGTACGCTAAGCGGAAGGAAGGGGGCCGGGGACTGGTGAGTGTCAGCACCACAGTCCAGGATGAGACATGGCCCCAACTGACCGAGTGCTCAGTGAATACCTCAGGCAGCAGAAACCCAAGAAAGAGGAGGGAGACGAGGAACCATCATGGAAGGACAGGCCCCTGCACGGTATGTACCACCGGCAGATAGAGGAGGTGGCTGATATCCAGAAATCCTACCAGTGGCTGGACAAAGCTGGACTGAAAGACAGCACAGAGGCACTAATCATGGCAGCACAAGAACAAGCTCTGAGTACAAGATCCATAGAGGCTGGGGTCTATCACACCAGGCAAGACCCCAGGTGCAGGCTGTGTAAAGATGCCCCAGAGACAATCCAGCACATAACAGCAGGGTGCAAGATGCTAGCAGGCAAGGCATACATGGAACGCCATAACCAAGTGGCCGGCATAGTGTACAGGAACATCTGTGCCGAGTATAACCTAGAAGTCCCGAGGTCAAAATGGGAGATGCCCCCAAGGGTGGTGGAGAATGACCGAGCTAAGATCCTGTGGGACTTCCAGATACAGACGGACAAAATGGTGGTGGCTAACCAACCGGACATAGTGGTGGTAGACAAACAGAAGAAGACGGCCGTAGTGATCGATGTAGCGGTTCCGAATGACAGCAATATCAGGAAGAAGGAACACGAGAAGCTGGAGAAATACCAAGGGCTCAGAGAAGAGCTCGAGAGGATGTGGAGGGTGAAGGTAACGGTGGTCCCCGTGGTAATCGGAGCACTAGGTGCGGTGACTCCCAAGCTAGGCGAGTGGCTCCAGCAGATCCCGGGAATAACATCGGAGATCTCTGTCCAGAAGAGCGCAGTCCTGGGAACAGCTAAGATACTGCGCAGGACCCTCAAGCTCCCAGGCCTCTGGTAGAGGACCCGAGCTTGAAGGATAAACCGCCCGCAGGGGCGTGCTGGGTGTTTTTTTTTTTTTTTTTTATATATATATATACATATATATATATATAGTTAACTGTGATATAGAAAACAGACTTTAAAAACTGCAAACACTGATCAGCCAACTGCTTGCCTTTATTCTTATTCAGCATTCAATCAAAAGCACCAGACCCTGATTATCACTGCCATTCTCTCCCACTGTGGATCTTTAAACACGTTTTAGTTGTTTTTGTTCAAGCGGAAGTTTTTAAAGAATATTTATTTGGTCCCTTGGTGTTATCCTCCAATAGCACCGACTCTAGAAAGGGTCACACTGGTCCTGCTGGTGCTGTGTTTGACGTTTGGATTCAACTCTGGCAGCTTGTTGGATTCTTGCCCTACTGGAACCCCGGAGTCGAAGTAGCCACGATGACGAATATTTACAAAGGTTCCAGGAATTGCTTGCAGTACACTTTTACTATGCCTCCATTCATAAGAGTCCAAATCTGACTTGAATGGCACTGGATCTTATCCAGAACCTTCTGTGAATGCAAAAGGAAACTACTACAGTATAAACTTCACTTCTTTAAGTGAGACTAACTGCTGTAACAGTGCACTCGGGTGTGTATGATGACTTATTCCATTCTGAATGTGTCGGTTTTATGTGGAAGTGTAAATTGTCTCTTTTATGTTCTTTAATCTGCAGTTTCCAAAAGATGACTTTCATTTAATGTAAGAATTTTCTGATCACAGATCGAGTCCTTCGCTCTGGTTCCACATGTGAAGCACCTCGGCATGTTAATCTTTGATTTCCCACAATGTGTTGAGCAGTAAACACGATGTGTTCTGTGCTCTGCAGCCCCAGTCAGCTCCAGAATATTAAAATCCAATGCTCTCTTTTGGTTAAATGAGGAATTAAGACATTTACAAAATGAGACAAAACGGAAAAAGAACAAAGTCAATGCTTCCTGTCTGCTTTTAAGATTGTGATGTTTGCTCATGACCTGAAACTCGAGGAAGAAAGAAACACTTTTCTTTCACAACCTGTCACAATTTCAAAATACTTTTTATTTTAACAAAGTGTGATTGGTACCTGTTACGGATTCAAATATTGGGGATGGAGACAAGAGAAAAACCACAATAACAACACTGGTCCGGCCGGGTTGAGTCAAACGATGATTTTAATGATCACACGCGTGGGAGATGGACACCGTACGCAGACAGCATCAGATCTCAAAATGGTGGAGCATTGATCAACCTCTTATAGCCTCTAGTGGCCCCCACCTTATCATAAAAAGCCTAAACATTCACATGCTTTCTCTCACACAGCGCCTAAGCTACGTCCTTGGCTCCCTGTTTATCTGCTCCTGCTGAGATGGGGCAGAAAACTCCAGCATGTTCTCTTCTAATCAGACAAATAAGGCGATGACTTTCTGCGAACAGTATTTCTTATAACTCAGCAGTATAATGCATCATAAAACAATATCATTCATTCACTGTCCTTACACAGTCTGGCCCCGCCTCTACCTGTGACATGCTGCCTATGTTCTGGGATATTGGCATGTTCTTGTTGCCTTTTCAGTCTGAGCTCAGCAGCTCTGGAGTCTCCTGGCCGACGACCTCAGATGCAAATCTTGTAACCGTTTTTTAAAATCTCTTCCTGACACATCGTTTTATTATTTGGCTTTCTATAAATGCTAGTGCCTTTATCACTCACGAATATAAGTATGTTGCTGTTTTTCTTCTCTTTTCTTACTCGTTCACATTTTAAATAGTTCTTCGTGTCCTTTGTCTTTATTTTTAACTTCTCATATTTGTCGCATTCATTATTGTTAATCATTTTGTAACTGAAAAATGATTTGCACATAAAAATGAAGTCAAAGTAAACCTTCAGGCTCTGCCGCCTGTTGATGGGAAGCGTCTGTAAAAGGAAACGTAGACAGGAGAGATAAGATCAGGGGTGTGGAGGTTCTCAAGGGTGTTTCCTACCATGGAACATTTAGAAGTCATTAATGAAAAGCCTGAGCATCAGAGACATAGTCACCAATCAGGAGTCACGCTCGGACTCCAAGACAGTGAAAATTACACTAAATGATGTCAGGATTGCAACTGTGTGAGTACGTGTGTGTTGCTATCACTCCTGTGAGCTGTGGTGTATCCTGCTGTTAGCCTGTTTCTTCATGAATATTTACCCAAAGACACAGAGAGCTGTCAATGAGGGAAACCTCAACCCCTGACCCTCCGATCCCTGTATGTATATAGCACTAAATCACAACAGCAGGCACCTTATAATGTCAGGTGAAGACGCTACAATGACACAAGACAGTGTGATGCCTCCGCTACACTCTGGGCTGAGTTGTGCCCTCAGGGTGAAAAGTCCCTGTTAGTTGATACAAAGTTGCTCTGACTGATCTCCTACGATGAAACGTTTCCATGCTGGTAGAGTTTCTTCCAGGGTGTTCACACAGTATGATGGGGCATTGAATTACTGCAGCAGAGGTTCCCCGTACACCGACTGTGATCAACCAGTAGATCTCAGTTAGTGTGAGTAGATCATATGACAGTTTTCTTTTTTTAGATTTGAGTCTGTCATCTGTGGTTTAGAAAATGAACTCCACCCTCTTCTATGGGACAAAGGCCATCATGTACATCCAGTTTATATCTACCAACGACAGGATATCAAGCATGTAGAAAGGATGCAACAGTGACCCCCTATGAGCAGCACTTTGGCGACAGTGGGAAGGAAAAACTCCCTTTTAACAGGAAGAAACCTCCAGCAGAACCAGGCTCAGGGAGGGGCGGGGCCATCTGCTGTGATTGGTTGGGGTGAGAGAAGGAAGACAGGATGAAGACATGCTGTGGAAGAGAGACAGAGGTTAATAACAGATATGAGTCAGTGCAGAGAGGTCTGTTAATACATAGTGAGTGAAGAAGAAACACCCAGTGCATCATGGGAATCCCCGGCGTCCTACACCTATTGCAGCATAACTAAGGGAGGATTCAGGGTCACCTGGTCCAGCCCTAACTATATGCTTTAGCAAAAAGGAAAGTTTGAAGCCTAATCTTGAAAGTAGAGATAGTGTCTGTCTCCTGAATCCAAACTGGAAGCTGGTTCCACAGAAGAGGGGCCTGAAAACTGAAGGCTCTGCCTCCCATTCTACTTTTAAATACTCTAGGAACAACAAGTAGGCCTGCAGAGCGAGAGCGAAGTGCTCTAATAGGGTGATATGGTATGGCCAGCAGGTGGATGAGGGAAAGGGGAGGCAGGAGGAGGAGGAGAGATCCAAGGCGGCCGCCGGTCTGAGTGTCAGGTGAACTGAACTTCAGGTATCTGGGTCAGATATAAACCAAGTTTAGGTGGAGTTTATTTTCATTGTGCTGACAGCTACAATGGAAAAGACACAAAGCTGGAGTTATTCTGTGTCTTTGTTGCACAGCTGCTTCTTCTTCTCTCATTCTCTCCCCTCCCTCTCCTGTTTCTACTTCAATCATGAAACTGATCAATGATCAGCTGATCGTCTCTCTTGTTTGTTTATCGCTCACTTTGCGCCAGAAAGAAGAAACCAGCCGTTGTCGCGTTAAACAACAGCGGGGCGTTTGATCAGCTGTTGTTAGAATTTATTTAATATTAATTTCTAGTATCAGCTGATGTTTGCTGGAGCCACAGCTGTGAAGCTGCTGGTCATGATGTCAGTTTGGATATGTGGTGAGAGGGAAACATGAAGATGAAACCAGGAGATGTCCTTACTGAACCATCAGAGCTGAACAGGTGATGGAGAAACAGGTTTACCTTTTAGGTGACATGAATGAGTTGAAGTTATGAACTGTTTCTGAGAGACAAATAACACCAGGATCCTTTTTTTATGTAGCTGACAGCTGGTAACTGTGCAGGGGCGGATCTAGCAAAGTGTTGCCAGGGGGGCAGGTAGGCATTAACAGGGAGAGGGGGGCACAAAGAAATACTTTCTTATTCTCATTTAAAATGTCTGGCTGTTATTAAATAATTATCTGAATCTTACAACAAACGATTGATAGATTGATGCATATATACCATCAGAACAGTGAACATCACTGTCACAACAGTGTTTATTTTCATTCAAAGGCTTTATGATTTTTCCTATAATGGTGGGCCGGTCTCTAGTCAAAACGCCCGGGCTGATTTTCTGTCCCAGTCCAGCTCTGTATGCAGCTCATCTGCAGTCTGCTGTTACCTACATCTTCCTGTTCAGAAGGCAGAATTTCTGAGTTCTGAGTGCAATCAAAGCACCACGACTGCAGTTTTTGTGTTGGATGTAAAAGGCGCACATGACGCTGTGACGTAGGCTAGAATCATGGCGGCGGTCAACGACGGTCCAGGCGTGGGATTTCTCTCGTGGAAATATGCACATTATTTTTTCCTTTCTATTGGTAGGTGGCACAGTGCACTGTGGCAAGTAAGCAAGCTAGAAGACTGGCAGTCTGGCTGGGTATCCAGTTACAGAAGCAACGCATTGACGAATTCTGAGTAAAACCAAAGTTACTTTCCCTAGTAACTAGTTACTTTGAAAGTAATGAGTAACTTGAAGTAACTGAGTTACCTTTGATAGAAGTAACTAGTAATGTAACTCATTTACTAATTTAAGGTAACTGCTTGTATGTGAGGGGTATGTCTGTCTAATTTAGCCAGAATATAGTAAAACCTACACTTTCCCTCACCCCCCTGCATCCCTTCATGCTGCAGTCGACTTAAAATAGAATAGAATAGAAAACAGTTGTATTTCCACTGTCTGCCATCAGATGAGCACTGGCCAGCATACAGCTGGCAGTCATGCTTGATGTTAGCTTTAGCCTCTGCACAGCATGTGGAATTCCACATAGGTCCACATCGCTGTGCATCACCTCTGTGTGGCCTCAGAGAGGCTCATTCATGCTTCAGTAAACTGAGTGATTGTGGTTGGGGGAAAGGGAAGGATGTGTCACACAGCTTCCTGACTGTGGTGGAGATATTTTCTCTTGTCACTACTCTCCCTGCTGTGATCTAAAAGTTGAAAGGATGTTCTTTATCCACTTTGATGTTCACTTCAGTTCCCTGCAGACTGCTGATCATAACCCATTTAAAACAGAGGAGGCCCACACTGTTGCTGATGTGTGAGAACTGCAAAAACCAGATAAAGCATTGAGGGTACCATGTTGTTTCTGTTACGCTATGACAGACATTAAACTTCACTGTAACTGTGATATTTACTGAGATATTAACACATATTGCCATAAAAGTTTGAACAAAACTGACTCTTTTCATCTGCTGGGCTGAAATGCTAAAACACAAAAGCCAATCCTGTAACCCAAATGACCAGTAGTCTAAACACATTTACTAAATGTAGCCACCATATTCCAGTACCATAAACACATGTCACATGAAGACACAATTCACAAAACACAACCCTCTGTACTCATAAATCTAAACACATTTTTCCTTGCTAAAACACATGTTGCAAAACAACTCTGCTCATATTCTCAAATGAAAGCCCATGTGATGCAAAATGCTTGCCACAGTCACCAATCTTTGAACACAGGGAACACACCTGGCGTCAGTCACTACACACAATGACTCAAAATTGAAGACACTTGTTGCTAATGCTGTACCCACATGTAAAAGCAAGTTCAGAGTGCACAGTATGCTGAAGATTCCAAACAAACACAATGGATGAAGGCAGAGTCAGGGGAAGAGGAATTTGATGCAGAGGAGGGAGAAGAGCTGGCCCTGGAAGAAGAGGAGCAGGCCAATGAGGAAGAGGAGTTCAAATGAGAGGAGGAAGAGGAGCGACCAACGAGGAAGAGGAGAAGGCCAACATGGGAGAGGAGAAGGTCCAGGAGGGAGAGCAAGACAACCTCGCACCATCATTACGGACGAGATGCGAGCAACAGCTCAGCGACATGATGCCGCACAGTGATTGTGGTGTGTGTGGTGTGAATAACGTAAATAAAAAAACTTCACACCCTGTTCATGTTTTCAAGATTACTGTTGTGTGCAATAGATTCTGTTTTTGCATTGAGTTGTGTTACAGTAGTGTACGTACATGCAGGATTTTCCATAGATTTATACTACTCATATGAAACTCACAAATCTAAATGCCTAATCCTCTGCAGGGATCTACGACGATCCGTTACTGTATAGTTTCTAAAATATGCATTGGCAGTTATGAAACAAAGAACCTTCTCACAAATTGAGCATTGTGTTTTCAATTGTTTTGCTGTAGTGTGTAATGCTGTGTATAGTGTTTACAGTTTTGACAGCTTCGAGCTGCTCTCTTGGTGTGGGAGTTTGAGTTTTGCAGTGGGAAGGTGTGGTTGTGTTTATGTAGCTTTAGAGAAGGGTGTTGTGTTTGGACATTGGGGGACCTGGTGGTAACGTTTGTGACATGTGTTTTAGCATTTGAGAAAAACTGTAACTTTCTCCAGTGGCATTTCCACTCAGGGAGTCAGTGAAAGCCCTCTGTCTCCACCATCCCTGCCTCCTTCAGTGTGCAGACAGCCTCTGGATGTTCTGCTGCTCTGCTAAGAGAAAAAGAAACACTTGTGAATCAAATGTGTTTGTTTGCTTGTGATGATGTGTGATTTTGCAGAGCAGCCCAGCTTTGCTAAATCCCAGGGTGAGAGATGCTGGCATGGAGCCCGCGCTCTCATGTCCGGTGTTTGGAATTCCTTCGCCGTGAGCTCAGACGCCCTGTGCCGTCCGCCACTCTCCACGTTTTGTCCTGTCTCCGGGCTTGGAGCAGCACCATTCGCTCCCTCCCTTGCCTCATTAGCCTGCTACAATGAGGTGGGCATTCCAGGAATGTGAGCGTACATTTTTCCTTACACTCCCCTTGCTCTCCTCCCCACAACTCCCCACCAGTAACCTCCTCAGCACCTTCTGGGTCTCCTTTAAACACTCACAGTCTGATTCATACCCCCACCCTACCATCCACTCCCCTCACACACATACACACTCCCCTGCATCTTGCATAGCATCCCTCTCACACATCCCCTTTTGCCCCCCTGGTGTCCCCCTCACCAGGCTCAAACCTCCCACCTCGGTGCTGCTCCCTGCTTCTCTCCAGGGCTATCATGTAGCTTTCTGACATTCTCTTGAGACATGGTACCATTCACAGGGAGATAAGATGCTAATCCTCCCCGTGATTTAAGGCATTCTTTGCATCACCTTTGAGCAGATTGATTGTTTACCAATGCTCTCTGGACATGTTTCTCATTGCTTTTTCTTGAGCAGATAAGGTGTGTGAGCTAAATTTTAATCAGTAAAAAATATGAGGAAAAGGAAATTAATCACAGAAGCACCTGATTACGCAAGTAGGCAAAACGAAACACTTTCACAGGCTTGGAAAAGTGCAGCGACCCCCTCACAGCCAGTTTATTTTTCCTGATAATTGTTTTATGTAACATTTTCCATCCATAGTTTTACCTAAAATAAATCAAGTCAATGACAAAATCAAAGCAAAAACCATTCCTGGACTCCTAGAGTGAGACGATCCAGATGCTCTGGTGATGATGAAACGTTTCTTTCCCAACCACAGAGGATAGCAAATCACCCCGCCCCCTTCACTTTGGTGGATTGTCCTATTCACAGCCGTGCCACTGACAAAAAGATCTGGCAATGATCATCAAGTGATGAGGACACGGTTTCCTTCCTGTGTCAGAAAGAGTGGACACTGGGGTTGAGGCTGGTTGAAATAGAGGGTAAATGGGTTTGCTTATGGTCCCAGTGACCAGCTCCTCTGATACATGCTGCTGATTTGTTCTTGTTTTGTTACGCAGGCTTTCACATTCTGTTTAGGTCACAGTTCTCTTTTACTTTTGGAGTGAAATAAAAAACTTTCTTTAAGCAATATGTCTGCACCCAGAGCTGGGCAGTAACACGTTACAAGTAATTTCAATTCAATTTATTTACACAGCGCCAAATCACAACAACAGTCGCCTCAAGGCGCTTTATAATGTACAGTAGATCCTACAATAATAGATACAGAGAAGAAACCAACAATCATATGACCCCTTGTGAACAAGCACTTTGGCGACAGTGGGAAGGAAAAACTCCCTTTTAACAGGAAGAAACCTCCAGCAGAACCAGGCTCAGGGAGGGGCGGGGCCATCTGCTGTGATTGGTTGGGGCGAGAGAAGTAACGCATTACTGTAATCTGATTACTTTTGTCAGGTAATGAGTAATTTAAGGGATTACTATTGCAAATAAGTAATTAGATTACTGTTGCTTTCTTGTAAGCACACTGTGTTACTAAACCGTTGTGATTTTGTTTGTGAGAGTGTCTCATGACACGAGTGTGCGACGTCCGTGGCAGCAACAAACGCGTGCAGACCAACAATGGATAATATGGAGCACAGGAGAGAGTATGACCATGCAGCGTTTAAAGCTTGGAAGTACTAACATTACTTTGAATTTTAGACAAAAACATTAGCATCCACACTCTGCGTGGGAAGAAAACTTCTTACTACAGCAAAAAATGAAACTTCAAATCTGTGTAACTAAGAAACTAATTACTTTTGAAAATAAGTAATGGGATCACTTTTTTGGCGATGTAAACAGTAATTAGTTACTAATTACTTTTTTCAAGTAACTTGCCCAACACTGTGTGTACCTGCGTGTCCTTGGACTGCGGGTACTCTTACATGAATAGAGCAGGATTCAAACAGCTGTTCTTTTTCATGGTAAGTTTATAATCTTATAGTTGATATTATAAAGAGACCATACTGTATGCCATGATGAGATCCATCCATGTAACAGACATCTTTGGACTTCTTTATAAGTGAGTGATGTCTGCTTCAAACCACAGTCTAAACACACACATCCAAACTGGCTGTGTGTGTGAATGTGTGTGTGTCTCTGGAGCTTATCTCTGCTGTCATAGAGTGAGAGGTGGGTACAGGACAGGTCACCGGTCTATCACAAAGCATTACAGTTTTTCTCAAATGTTAAAACACAAAAGCCAATCCTGTAACCCAAATGACCAGTAGTCTAAACACATTTACTAAATGTAGCCACCATATTCCAGTACCATAAACACATGTCACATGAAGACACAAGTCACAAAACACAACCCTCTGTACTCATAAATCTAAACACATTTTTCCTTGCTAAAACACATGTTGCAAAACAACTCTGCTCATATTCTCAAATGAAAGCCCATGTGATGCAAAATGCTTGCCACAGTCACCAATCTTTGAACACAGGGAACACACCTGGCGTCAGTCACTACACACAATGACTCAAAATTGAAGACACTTGTTGCTAATGCTGTACCCACATGTAAAAGCAAGTTCAGAGTGCACAGTATGCTGAAGGTTCCAAACAAACACAATGGATGAAGGCAGAGTCAGGGGAAGAGGAATTTGATGCAGAGGAGGGAGAAGAGCTGGCCCTGGAAGAAGAGGAGCAGGCCAATGAGGAAGAGGAGTTCAAATGAGAGGAGGAAGAGGAGCGACCAACGAGGAAGAGGAGAAGGCCAACATGGGAGAGGAGAAGGTCCAGGAGGGAGAGCAAGACAACCTCGCACCATCATTACGGACGAGATGCGAGCAACAGCTCAGCGACATGATGCCGCACAGTGATTGTGGTGTGTGTGGTGTGAATAACGTAAATAAAAAAACTTCACACCCTGTTCATGTTTTCAAGATTACTGTTGTGTGCAATAGATTCTGTTTTTGCATTGAGTTGTGTTACAGTAGTGTACGTACATGCAGGAGTTTGAGTTTTGCAGTGGGAAGGTGTGGTTGTGTTTATGTAGCTTTAGAGAAGGGTGTTGTGTTTGGACATTGGGGGACCTGGTGGTAACGTTTGTGACATGTGTTTTAGCATTTGAGAAAAACTGTAAAAACTGTGTTGGGCTTGTGGTGATGTTACATATTTTATTTTTACATATTTTGGCCTGAAACATACAGAAATACTGTGTAACCTTAAGAAATGCGTGCTGCAGATGGTGGCCTCCCTGGACTCCGAGTTTCTGCAACTTCCTGTTTTAAAAGAACATATTCTGTGTAATAAAGTGAATACAGTGAAGGGACAAGAACTACAAGAACTCAGGGGACAGATTTCCAGGTTATTTATTTATTGATGTATTTATTTTTCAGTTTGGATCAAAACTGATTGAAAAACCCAAACAAACAGAAATTCAAAAGAAACCAAAATGTTGTGTCTGGTATTTCTGCAGCCTTTGACTCTGTAGAGTCTTCTAGGACTCACTGACTTTCTACCAGCCTGTGGAGAGTTTGGCCTTCAGGACTCACAAACGTGACAAAGCTGGCACACTGGCCTGGTTATGATAGACGACTGGGTCACACATAAGTCCAAACCAGGAAAGGGAAGTTTACATCCCACGTCAAGCCAAAGGTCAGCTGACGTATCATTTTCAGGTTTCTGTCTTTGTCTGTGTCCTAAAGGAACATTCTCCATAAGCCAGGTCAAAGAGGAATCTATGTGATTATGAAGAGCAGCACAGTGCAAAGGACATTGGACACCACTGAGATGGGGTCTGCATCCCATGCAATCATACTGGCAATGGCAAAAATCATATTTATTTTTAATTCACTAAATCATTAATTATTAATTCTGTAATTATTTTCAAGTTCTCAGTTGTTTTCTTTGATTAAAAACAGGCCTTAGCACCTAGAGTGTGAGCACTTTGAGTGCAGACAGCAGAAAAGCAGGATCTAAGAACCAGTCAGTGCATTCGTGTTTACAGATGAGACATACGCTGGCTGGAATGTACACAGCCAGTACCTCATGCTTTCAATGATTACAGTTTTTTCTGAATGCTTAAACCCTAACTGTGATTCCTGTAGCACAATCTCTAAAACTATTCAGACTTATAGCAAAACCACTCACTGAGTTTGCAAAACTAAAAGCACAAAAACTGCTTTGCACTCAGTTTGCAATTTTGTAACACACACTTTGCAAAACTGTAGGCACAATTCACTGCACAACACTCAATTACCAAATTTCCAACACACTCCTAGCAAAAGTATACACATGTATGGCTATCATTAACACTAATTTGCCAACTGTCTGGCACACTTTCACATGTGAAAACTTTTTTAGATAATTAGTTCACTTTGCAATCAGCCTAAGCACTATAATACAGGTAAGCTGTGTGTGCGGAGTACAATGGAGGGAGCAGAAAGAGTGAGAAGTAGAGGAGGCCGAGGAAGAGGACGTGGAGGTGAAGAAGTAGGATGAAGAGGACGACAAGGACAAGGAGGAGCAAGAGGAAGACGAGGAGGGGGGAGAGGAAGGGTAGGAAGAGTAAGAAATAGAATTGCTGATGACATCAGAGCTACAATAGTGGACCATGTAATCAACCGTGGAATGACCCTGAGGGTAGCTGGCCAACGGGTCCAGCCTAACTCGAGCCGCTACACTGTAGCAAGCACCATAAGGACATCTTGAAATGAGAATCGGTGAGTACAGTCACTTCGCACTAAGATCTGTAGCACTGCCATATGCCAATGAGAAACACACCAATACCATTGATGTAAAAATACTGAAATTGTTACTTTACAGAATTGCTAGATGACCAGATGCTGGGGCAGAGGAAGCATGTTCACTGCAGACCAAGTAACCCATATAGTCATTATGGCGACTGCAAATAATCCTATACTTGGAAATAAACACTTGTGGTTGTTTTGATGTGTTTGAATAAACACCAGTACTTGAAGTTTGGATCCCTCTATGCTTATGGATCTATGACAGAAGTATGAGCTCAAACTGACATAGCCTACCTTGTGCACAGAGGAAGCAAAAGCCAGATGTGTTTTGTATTCATACCATCAGTGTGCAGTTGGCGCATTGTGTGCTTAGTAGATGATGGCTTGTGTGTACTGTTTGATACGGAAACACCATTTTTACGAAGGTGTGAAGAGTTAATCTAGCTGTGTTTGCTTTTGCAAGAGAACTACAATGTTTTGATGATTGGGTGACAGGTTTTCTTATTTGTGTGAAGAGTTTTGCAAAATTAGCCAATAGTTACAAAAAATGTGCTTAAGCAATCAGAAAAAACTGTAAATGCTGATAGACCTGCATCGGTGTGGGTGAGGTGGTGACGAATCTATGAGCTGTTTCAGTCTGATGATATTAACACTTTCCTAACTGCAGTATCTCTGTCACAAACTGGTCTCTTTCAAGTAATGCTTAGTGAATCTCTCAGGAGCACAGCAGTCTTTGAAAATGAGTTTAAACATAATTACTTTGTTTATCTGTCCTTCCTGCAGGTTTTGACTCTCAGTAAGCATTTTACAATCTGCTTAAGTTTCATCTTCAGAGATTTTTCATTAGGGTGAGGGATGATGTGTGCACTGCAAAGCTTTCATCAGGAAGATGTTCTCCATTATTTGTTTCTTTGCTCTGCACAGGATGTCTCGTGTGGGAGGAGGTATGAGAGTAATGATGCAAGGCAGAACACCCCACACCTTGTTATCAGAAGCGTGGTACCAAGTGGAGCTGCATGCCTAACATTAACCGCGTGTGTGTGAAAAAGATTTTTTGGAAAAGATTTAGTGTCAGGGGGTTCTGCTCTGGGTAAATGTGTCCTTCCTGTGATTTGTGAAAAGCTTTGATGATCTTTTAAGCTACAAACCGTGCAAACATCTTTGCTTGCAGAATAGATGGGCAGGACAAGGGGTCGAGGGTTAAAGGGAGGAAGGAGCTGACGTAGGATAAGCTAAAAAAGGAGTGGAAGGATGGAGAATGTGTGTGTGTGTTTGTCCTGAATGAACATTCTCCAGATGCAAGGTCTGAGAGGACGCTATCAGTCTGCGGAGCCTCGGAGGAATGAGCGACAGCAGGGGTCCAGCTTGTGGACAGATGCTTCAGTGTGAGATAGAACTTATCTGCAGATGCTGCTAAATGGGCACATCTCTGAGTGACACCACCAAGTGTTGACCTGATCCATGAGCACGCAGAATGACCACCATGTGTTTCTCAAACGTTTTAATGGGAATCCAGCTCTTTAACAATACCTTTTTTTTTACAAATGTATCTTGTAGCAAAAAAAGTGGTCTCTGTCCAAATATTTATGGACCCGACTGGAAAAGGCCTCCTTGACTCCCCATTCAAACAGCTTCCCTCTCTGTCCAGGTCGTCCACAAACATGCACAACACTGAAAGAGTGGTCACTGCACAGTGTAGCTGGACTGCTTCTCTATTGCAGCATAGACCCAGCTGTTGTTTGATTTCCTCAATTTCTATCCAGTTGGTGCTGAACTGCATACACTGTATCACTGTGCGGTTAGACCTGATTCCTGGGGTGGACCAGTTTCTGGTTTAGAGTATGTTTGAAAGCCACAGACATCCAGCATTAAAGAAAAATCCATCTCAGCTGGGCTGATACTTTTGACACATGAAAGTTCACATTTAGCAGTCATCCTTCTTCTCTCATGGATCGTCTGGAGCATTCTTTAGGCAGCTTCCCAGCTTTGACAAATATCCAGCTGGGGTAACCACATTCACTCAGGTCCTGTTTGATATGATGCTGTTCTGCTTCCTGTCAGCGCTGTCTGTGGGGATGGTGTTCCCTCTGTAATGTAGCTCCTGATGAGACCAGATCTGTACTTCAGTGGATGATGACAGTCAAACCACCCAATTTCCTTCAGACCGAATTTCCTTCGGGGCCACCCTTTGGGATCAATAAAGTTTATTGAATTGAGTTGAAATTAAAAACCTTGACTCTCATCAAAGTCTGCTTTGTATTTGAAGATGGATGGATGATCATGGTGAAACATTTTCTCCTCAAAATGAAAAAATTATATCACAGTTTGCATAATGTTCATTTTCTTACAATGTGACAGCAAACACAGACCACGGTTAGGCTGAAAAAGACTTTCTAATGTGGCATTTTGTTAACGCTGTGAGGTCTAACCTCAACATTACCTCTGTCTGTGTCTTTGCTGCCAGTTTTGACTTCTTCTCTTTCTATATCAGAGCTGATGTGGCAGGAGGAATACTCATTGTTTAATGTCTTCAAATGGATTAGAATTCCAATATCCTGAAGGCAAACTATTTTTAAAAAGCGTCAGTATTTTAGTCCTTTGATAAACTGGGATGTAACATCACATTTCTCTGCAGCATATTTAGCATTTTGAAAAGAGGCCACAGACAAACTTGAACTTCATTCTTCTTCCATTCTTAAAAGATTGTTTGCTCTTATTTATGGTGTCTGAAGTAAACGGATGGGTGGAGGGTGGAGGGAAGGATGAACAGACAAATGGGTAAAACTTTAGAAAAGGAGGAAAAGGAAAGGGAGGAGACTAGGTTGTGCTGTTATGTGTGCACAGATCTGGGAACAGCTCCTTAGACAGAGGATTGCTATGCAGCCAATTTATAATGAAAGTAGGAGCCTGTCTGTGTGTCAGTCAAGCGACATGAGAGTCTGCGGGTGGACACTGAAGTATGCCGTTTATTCGTGGAGTGGGAGCGGCTCAGGAAACAGAAGCTTCCTGGGGAAAAAGACCAGGGGCAATCCCTTCAATTCTATAGGAGGAAATGAGCCACGTGGGCGTGGGTCTGATATAGACAAGCCCAGGGGCCCTAAGGTGGGCCCACCCACAGGAAATATGAGATTTACATGAGCTTTACATGTATACTTAGTTATTTATCTTATTGAGAGTAACTGAGTACAGTCTCCGAGTAGCGTAATGTGACAGATTCATCTTGATTAAAAAGAAAATTGACGGGGTAAATGGTACTAAAAAATCATTTTAGAATAGACAGAGCTGTAAGCTTTATTTTACTCAAAGCCCAGTGTAGGACGTTAAATGATCATTTCATTTTGATTTTAGCCCGACCTTCTTCAATGCCAGTACCACTTCCAGTTGGCAAAGAATTCCCAGGAGAGAAGCAATGCAACAGTGATTGGTTGCAAACGCAGCATTTTATTACAGCACCATGCTCAAATTCAGTTTTGTCTTTAGAGGAATTCTTTCTTTCATAAATATCTGTAAAGGCAGACTCCATGGCTAAGCACTTGGTTTTATACTTTGAGCTCGCTACAAAGTCGCCACAAAGCCTCGGGTCAGTCCTCTGTACTCCTTGTCGTCCCCATCAGTGATGAGGTGACTATTGCAGAGTCATCAGAGAACTTCTGCAGGAAGCACTGGGTGGAGTTGTGGGAGAAGTCTGCAGTGTAGATGGTGAAGAGGAACGGAGCCAGAACCGTTCCCTGTGGGCCCCCGTACTGCAGACGACCCTGTCCGACACACAGCCCTGAGTCCTCACATACTGTGGTCGGTCGGTGAGGTAGTCCAGGATCCAGGTAGTGAGGTGATGGTCCACTCCAGAGTTCACCAGCTTGTCCTTCAGGACTGTGGGAAGAATGGTGTTGAAGGCACTGGAGAAATCAAAGAACATGATTCTCACAGTGCTTCCAGCGGTCTCCAGGTGAGAGAGGGAACGATGTAGGAGGTGAATGACGGCATCATCCGCTCCAATGCCAGGCTGGTAGGCAAACTGAAGTGGGTCCAGTGATGAGCTTATTAGGCGCCGAAGCTGAGCCAGGACCAACCGCTCCAGGGTCTTCATCAGGTGGGATGTCAGAGCCTCCGGCCTGTAGCAGTTGAGGTCCTTGGGACGTGGAGTCTTTGGCACCAGTACCACACAAGAGGTTTTTCAGAGCTGTGGGACTGTCTCCAGTCTCAGGTTGGATATGCGCTCCATCACCCCACACAGTTGATCTGCACAGGACCTAACAACCTTTGAGCTGATACCATCTGGACCCGCTTCCTTGTTGGCTTTAATCCTCATCAGTTCCCTCCTAACCTGGATAGTTGAGAGAGACAGGCTGGAGCCTTGTGTTGGGTGCTGTGGTTGGAGGTGTGGAGGAGCCAGGTGTGTGGAGGACGTGTGAAGTGGCTGAGGTGTCAGGGGTAGAACAGCAGCAGTGGGGGTGGGTGAGTCTGCAGCCGATGTTGAAGACTGCATCCTGGATTAATCAAATCAGAATCAGAATCAGAAGGAACCTGTAGGAAACTAAACAGAAGAAAGAAGCATAAACCAGTGACACACTCCAGGGCCTGATCAACCCTGGCAGGGCCTCCTTGGATGAGGGTGACTAGTGATAATGGCCAAAACACTCGATGAATCCAAGGTCTACTACTGATGATGTGTCCCACATTTTTAAATGATAATCTAGATCGATCTCTAATCCCTAAACCTAACCAAGGAAGGAAAATGGCAGATTAGCCTGGGTAAAAGACTGAAAGTTGAGGCACACAACGATGTGTTTCTGGGCTGCCTTACCTCATAACAGCCATCCCTCAAGAGTCTCTCCATCTAAAGCAATGCTTTATCAGGGACTGTAACATCTAGTCCTTTTTACTGAATCAGAATACTTTAATAATCCACAGGCAGGAATGATTTCCTGTGTCGCAATATGGGTAATCTCAGTCTCTCACTGAGCATGCTCCTGTGAGTAGCCAGCCCGTCATGGAGTGGGTGGGAGGTATTATCCAGCATTGTCCTTATCTACACCACCCTAACGGAGCCCAGCTCCATCCCCACAACATTATTGGCCTTAGAGATCAGTTTATTTAGTCTGTTGGTGTCTGTGACCCTCAAGCTGCTGTCCCAGCATGCAACAGCATAGAGGATCGCACTGGCCACAACAGACTCATAGAAAATCCTGATCATTGTCATTGAAAGACCTCAGCAGCCTCAGAAAATAGAGACGACTCTGGCCCTTCCTGCAAAGTACTGTGGTGTTTTTAGCCCAGTCCAGTTTATTGTCCATGTGTACTCCAAGGTATTTGTAGTCCTCCACAATGTCTACGTTGACCCCCTGGATTGAAACAGGGGTCAAGATTTTCCTGGTCCTCCTAAAGACCACAATTAGCCACATTGAGCTGCAGATGATTTTGCTCACACCACGTGACAAAGGGTTGGTAAGCTGAAGGGGACCCAGATGTTGTCTTACTATGGGTCGGAGCTGGTCAAGGGTTTTTTTCAGGGTCTTCATGATGTGGGAGGGCAGTGCCACAGGCCTGTAATCCTGGGACGTGATGTCTTTGGTACAGGGATGAGGCATGATGTCTTCCACTGCACTGGGACCCTCTGCAGACTCGTCATGAACAGTTTATGAAAGACTCCACAAAGCTGGGGGGCAGAGACCTTGAGGACACGGGGACTCACCCCGTCTGGTCCAGCAAACTTGCCTGAGTGGAGTCTCCTCATTCTCAAACTGTTTAACAGTGATTCAGTTCATTTGCCCACCTCACATCAACCCCCCAGCAGAGAGTTTTGATCTTTGTGGCCTGAGATGGTTATAAGGCCTCTCCAGACCTCGCTAACAATCTTCTGCCTGTAGCTGTCCTTCCCATTCCTGATCAGTCCCCTCAGCTCTCTCTGCACCCTTTTCAGCTCCTCCTTGTCTCCAGATTTGAAGGCCCTCCTCTTCTGCTTGAGGACAACTTTAATTTCTAGGGTAATCCGAGGTTTGTTGTTGGGCCTTTCGTCCACACGGAAACGGTGTCTTGGATCACTGAAGACAGAGACCTTTAAAAACTCCTGCCGGGTGGAGGTGCGTTGTAGCTTTTGTTTGATGTCACGCTGTGCGCCACGTTATTGTTTACGTAAGATGAATTTCTACAGTGGCGGATAGAGACAAAATGCTGTTACTGCTAATCTATGTGCAGTTTCTACACGCGCACATAGACACACAGTTACTGTCCCTGCTTTAAGAAAGCGTCAGAGTGAACTTTGTGGCATCTACACACAGACGCTCTCACAAACAAATCCCGACGCCAACGAATAAATGTCTTTTTTTTTTTTTAATTAAATTTGCTGTATGCATTTTGTCCAAAGCTGTGAGTCCACACCAGCCGTACTTCACAGCGCCATGAGAGCCTGTGAGACAACATCTAAAATACAGTCTTTAGTCATTAACATTTAAATGATGAAGGCACTTGAAAAGTAACACAGCTGCCTTTGCAGAAAAACACAAAAACCTTTTAGAAGTGCTTCAGGTTTGGTGAGGCGCCCAAATGCTGTTTACTCCCCCCCAGGCTGCTAGACTTCTGATTGGCCAACATTTCTACACGGTTAGGATTTGGCATGTTCTTAACAGCGTTTGACTTTGTTTTTTTATCATTTACATGTGGACAGAATTTTATAAACGAAAATGGAAAAGTTTTCAAAAATACTCATGTATGTGTGGATGCAGCCTTAAATAACAGAAATACATCTTTATGGTTTCATTATTTTACGTGTAGTTGTTTCTTTCCTGTGTAATAATATTCAACATTGCTATCAACACATTTTTCAAAAATGCCTCTCTGTGCAAAATGGGTTCAAAAACATAAACGACTGTGAGATACTTTGTGTCCCCAATTTGGGCAGGGGCAACAAATCGTGGTAGGATCACCGTGACGTTATTTGTAGCCTCCTGTAACTTTACTGTATAAAGAGCTAACATCTCCAAAATGTCAGGAGTAGTTAGTCGTTATAAGAATTAAAAATGCAGAGAGTGGATATTGTTTGTCCGTGATTTGGACAGCGCAGCTGCTGCTGACGCAGGGGAAATAACTTCTGTCGGGGAGCCCTACCTTGGTACCCACGTGCAGGTGAAGACAAAGGCAGGATATGTCATCATATTTTCTAGTCTTTGACTTTAAGGAAGCTCGTTTTGAAGCATGTTTGTGTGGGAGCCTCGTCAAAAACCTGTCCATTGTGCTAGCAGTGTCCAAGCATTTTGTTTAATTCATACTCCGCATTCAAACACCCCTGCAATGGACCTGCCCCCCCACTTTGGAAACCACCGAGTTGTACTAACTCACCTGTACCAACTTTGCTAAATGTTCTCTGACTCCTTTTGTTAAAGTTAAGCCTCTCAACAGACCAGCTGCACATTAACCTTGCACACTGATTACCTCGGGTTATTAAATTATTTTCCAGTCACTCAAAACCAATTTGCATAATTATTTTTAATAGGTTTTTGTAGGTATTTGCATGTGTGTGTGTGTGTGTGTATATATATATATGTGTGTGTGTGTGTCTGTGTGTGTGTGGAGTGAGAGAGAGATTTTTCACGCCATGCATCCATGTTTGACAAGTGATAATGTTTTGTGTGTCAAAGTTTCCCTTTCCCTCTGCATACTTTTCCAACTCAGTTAATCTTGGTGTCACAGACTTCTAGGAAAGATTTTGGACAAAGTGTAATCTGCCTTCCTGTTACTGATTGTTACCAGTGGTTTACATATTGTTTCAAGCCCTCTGTGTGCCATGATGCTGGGTCTTAGCCCCAGGATTTTGAGCTTGTTCTTTCTCATACTTCTGAGTTGGTTATTTTGTAGTTCTTGGTTTCTTGTCTGATTATGTTACTTCCCTTTCAAACCCAGTGTGTCCCAGTCTTGTCTCTGTGTCGTCATCATCTCCTGTATAAGTCAGTCATGCCTCCATGTTTTGTTACTCTTTCTGCCTCCTCAGTCGTGTCACCATGCCTGTCTGCTCTCTCTGCTTCCTGTCTCCATGCTAGTCAGGGTTACCTGTCTTGCCTACCAGAGGTGTGGACTCGAGTCACATGACTTGGACTCGAGTCAGACTCGAGTCATTAATTTTATGACTTTAGACTTGACTTGAAAAAATGTTCTAAGACTTGTGACTTGACTTGGACTTTTACACCAATGACTTGGGACTTGAATTGGACTTGAACCGGTTTACTTGAAAAGACTTGATATTTTACCCCAAATATAAAATTTAACATGCATATTATATGGAGATTGAAAATGTGACGTCATTCACGGGTAGAACCGCAAAGGATTCTGGGAACTCGTGGCAAGCGGTACTAGCGCACGCAGGCTTTCAATTAAAATCAGTTATACAGCGATAAAAAGAAACACAAAAATGTCAAGAAGCCGTTGTATTATTAACTGCAATAGCTGGTCGCATGACAGCCACGGGAAGCCGACGGGTAAAGAGATCGGTTGTTATCGGATTACGTCGTTGAAGAGAAATTGTTCAAACCATGTTTCCGAAGTAACAAAGAGGCGACGGGTGGCCTGGATTGCAGCCATTCAAAGATCAAATATAACGTCCCAGAACCCTCCAGCTCACAGGTTAGTCTGCTCCAAGCATTTACACGAAGGTCAGTCTGCTGTTGTAGTTAATGCGTCATTTTCATAACATAATTGGTGATATAGGTTACAAGCAAGTCTGGCGCTGAACAGAAATTGTCGCGCTATGCTCCTTTATTTATTGTGCATAAATAGTGAATTGTCCTGACACAATATTGCGTTTCGCTTCTGTTATTATGGTACACTGACAAAAACATATACGTTTATTCACAGGATAAAACAGGTTTTTTTGTATCACTAATTGCCCAGTACGATTACAGCATACAGTATTGTTGTCACTGCTACATTTCTGTGATGAACAAGAAATTATTTCCACTACTAATTAATTACCGTTGAGCTCAAAGGTCCTATTAATAAACGGTTAAGGAATGTGTATTTATGACGACGATTTGTGAGATTGGTAAACTTATGATACGTACGATGGTCTTTCGTTCTACACGGTGCATTTCAAGGTCCTGCACCCATCCGTCGGTAAACTGTACCTGGACTTGTTGCAGTGACCGGAAGTTACTAAACTTCATGAGTGTATGCACTCACTCCAAGAACCGTATGATTATTAATATGCATATAAATAAAGAAGCTATTTTGTGCAAAGATGTCAACTGTAAGAATGCTGTGCATAAACATTTACTCTGCTCCATGTATGATGATATAGTGACTGCTCTGTATAAAAGTGGCACACTGCTTGATAAACAATATAAGCATAAGGAACCTAACATCAGACCTGGCTGGAAAGAACATGTATCCATGTACCATGATGAAGCTCGCATAGCTTATAAATGTTGGGCCATGGCTGGAAGACCTAAACAAGGCCCAGAATTTGAACAGAAAAAATGTGCGAATGCCAGATATAAGTACGCTGTTCGCTTTATAACTAAAAATGAGCAAATGCTAAGAGCAGATTCTTTGGCCAGGAAAATGCTGTGTAATAATACGGCAGATTTTTGGAAAGAGGTGAAAGCTCTTAATAACTGTAAACCATCTCTACCATCAACTGTTGAAGGTGTTTCTGGGGCAGATAACATTGCAGCATTATGGAGACAGCATTACAGTGCGTTGTTTAACTGTATAAAAAGTGAACCATATGAGGACAATCTTGACATGAGTAATGACACAATAAGTGTAAGGACACATGAAGTATATGAAGCCATTCATAGGTTGTCTGATAATAAATCCTCTGGTTTGGATCACATCACTGCAGAACATTTAAAACATGCTAGTGTAAGGCTAGCTCCTCTTTTAGCACTCTGTTTCACTGGGTTTATGATTCATGGCATATTACCAGACTCAATGCTGTGTATTTTACTGGTACCAGTTATGAAAGACAAAGCTGCAAAAGTGAGCTGCTTGGATAATTACAGGCCAATTGCACTAGCCAGTATTTTATCTAAGGTGTTAGAAAGAATCCTGTTTGATAGAGTTAGTGTGTTCATCTCTTCTCTGGATAATCAGTTTGGCTTCAAACCAAAGCGCGACACTGACATGTGCATATATGCACTCAAGGAAATAGTCAGTTTGTACAGGGCTAAAAATTCATGTCCTCATGTCTTTCATTGATGCCTCTAAGGCTTTTGATCGAGTGAACCACAGAAAACTTTTTGATAAAATGAAGAGACGGGGAGTTCCTCAGTACATGGTGAGGATTCTCTCTTACTGGTACGCTCATCAGAACATGCAGGTTAAATGGGTAAGCAGTATTTCTGCCCCCTTTGGTGTCAGCAATGGTGTTAGACGGGGTGGGATTTTGTCTCCAATTTTATTTAATTTGTATGTTGATGATTTGTCCATACAACTGAGAGCCTGTAACACTGGGTGTATATTAGGTAAAGCACTGATAAATCATCTTATGTATGCAGATGACCTGGTTGTTTTTAGTCCAAGCAGTGCTGGGTTACAGGATCTTCTTAATGTCTGTACTGAATATGGTGTGCAATATGACATTGAGTACAATGCTGCTAAAAGTGCTGTTTTGATATGTAGAACCAAGCAGGATAAACAGCTAAATTTCCCTTTGTTTACAGTTTTTCTCAAATGTTAAAACACAAAAGCCAATCCTGTAACCCAAATGACCAGTAGTCTAAACACATTTACTAAATGTAGCCACCATATTCCAGTACCATAAACACATGTCACATGAAGACACAATTCACAAAACACAACCCTCTGTACTCATAAATCTAAACACATTTTTCCTTGCTAAAACACATGTTGCAAAACAACTCTGCTCATATTCTCAAATGAAAGCCCATGTGATGCAAAATGCTTGCCACAGTCACCAATCTTTGAACACAGGGAACACACCTGGCGTCAGTCACTACACACAATGACTCAAAATTGAAGACACTTGTTGCTAATGCTGTACCCACATGTAAAAGCAAGTTCAGAGTGCACAGTATGCTGAAGATTCCAAACAAACACAATGGATGAAGGCAGAGTCAGGGGAAGAGGAATTTGATGCAGAGGAGGGAGAAGAGCTGGCCCTGGATGAAGAGGAGCAGGCCAATGAGGAAGAGGAGTTCAAATGAGAGGAGGAAGAGGAGCGACCAACGAGGAAGAGGAGAAGGCCAACATGGGAGAGGAGAAGGTCCAGGAGGGAGAGCAAGACAACCTCGCACCATCATTACGGACGAGATGCGAGCAACAGCTCAGCGACATGATGCCGCACAGTGATTGTGGTGTGTGTGGTGTGAATAACGTAAATAAAAAAACTTCACACCCTGTTCATGTTTTCAAGATTACTGTTGTGTGCAATAGATTCTGTTTTTGCATTGAGTTGTGTTACAGTAGTGTACGTACATGCAGGATTTTCCATAGATTTATACTACTCATATGAAACTCACAAATCTAAATGCCTAATCCTCTGCAGAGATCTACGACGATCCGTTACTGTATAGTTTCTAAAATATGCATTGGCAGTTATGGAACAAAGAACCTTCTCACAAATTGAGCATTGTGTTTTCAATTGTTTTGCTGTAGTGTGTAATGCTGTGTATAGTGTTTACAGTTTTGACAGCTTCGAGCTGCTCTCTTGGTGTGGGAGTTTGAGTTTTGCAGTGGGAAGGTGTGGTTGTGTTTATGTAGCTTTAGAGAAGGGTGTTGTGTTTGGACATTGGGGGACCTGGTGGTAACGTTTGTGACATGTGTTTTAGCATTTGAGAAAAACTGTAAACTGGCACAAAAAACTCTTGAAGTTGATAAAAAGGTGAAATACCTCGGTCACTTTATTACTGAGCAAATGAATGATGATGATGACATATACAGACAACGGTGTAAGCTCTATGTGCAGGCAAATACTATTGCACGCAAATTCAGCTTTTGTTCACTTCCAGTTAAAGTGGCTTTGTTTAAAGCGTATTGCACACCGCTATATACTGCCCCCTTGTGGTCATCCTACAAACAATGTAGCATGCAGAAGCTGCATGTTGCATATAATGATGCGATGAGAATCCTTTGCAGGATACCTAGAAGTGGTAGTGCCAGCCAGATGTTTGTAGCTGTGGGTGTTTGGACTTTTAAAGCACTTTTAAGGAAGCTAATGTTCAATTTTAGAGAACGACTGGATGGTTCGAGTAACAGTATAATTTTAGCACTCACAGATCCGACAGTGAGTGGTTCCCGTTACTCATCCAGTCTCAGAAAGCACTGGTTAAAGTGTTTGTGTATTTATTGATTTATTTTAAGTAATTGTGTTTTATGTATATTATGGTTTTATGTTTTTACAAATGTTTTAGATACTTATTTATATACATATATATATTTAATGGTGTATACCTTGTGTTGGGGGGGGGGGGGGGGGGGGAGTGTTGTGTGTGTGTGTTTTTTTGTTTTTTGTTTTGTCTTGTTTTTATGGACATGAAGTCTGCCAATTAAGATTGAATTGAATTATAAAGATCCATTAGAGTGTTCATCATATCGTCCTATATCACTCTTAAATGTAGATTTAAAAATACTGTCAAAAACACTTGCTCTCAGGCTAGAGCAACATCTACCATTGTTAATTTCTCCAGATCAGACAGGTTTCGTGAAGGGTAGGCATGGTTTTTTCAACCTGCGCAGGTTTTTGAACATATTACACACCAAGTCAACTACAACCCCTGAAATTGCCTTATTACTCGATGCTGAGAAGGCATTTGACCGGGTGGAGTGGGATTATCTGTTTTATACTCTGCATAAATTTGGATTTGGCCCTAATTTCATTTCATGGATTCAGTTACTTTACTCCTCACCTATGGCACGTGTTAGAACAAATTCGTTATTCTCTTCTTATTTCCCACTTCTCCGTGGTACGAGACAAGGTTGTCCCCTATCCCCTCTTCTTTTTGCATTATCAATTGAACCACTGGCGATTAAACTGCGAGCTGACAGTTGCATTAAGGGCATCTTCAGAGGTGACCAGGAGCACAAAATATCCTTATATGCTGACGACCTCCTGCTGTATATGTCAGAGCCTTTATGCTCTCTTCCCCGTGCTCTTGCCATTTTTGAATGTTTTGGTAATATTTCAGGTTACAAGTTAAATCTGCATAAAAGTGAACTTCTCTGTGTCAACTCTATAGCCAGAAAGATTTCATTTTCAGGTTTTCAATTTAGCGTTAAATCAGGGTATGTGACCTATCTGGGGGTTAAGGTTACCCACTCATACAAAGATCTTTATGAAAGAAACTTTGTCGCGCTGCTTAAAAATACTGAGACAGATCTTCAGAGGTGGAACAATTTACCACTGTCATTAATTGGCCGCGTCAATTCTATCAAAATGAACATACTTCCCAAGTTCCTTTACTTATTTCAATGTATCCCATGCTACTTACCCAATAAGTATTTTATAACACTGAATAAGCATATCTCTGCATTTATTTGGAATGGCAAAAGTCCACGAATTCGTAAAGATTTCATGCAGAGGACTAGGCCAATGGGTGGATTAGCCTTGCCAAACTTTCAGTCTTATTATTGGGCAGCAAATATTCGTAATATGCTGTACTGGATGAGTAATGTTACTACAGAGACTCCAGCTTGGCTCCAAATTGAGTCATCCAATTGTGGCAAAATTTGCCTATCAGCTTTGTTGAGTTCAGCTCTCCCATTAGAACTATACACCTATAAACGTAACCCTTTGTTGTATGACTCGCTCAGAATCTGGGTGCAATGTAGGAAAAGGTTGGGGTTACACTTAATGTCAATTAAAGCACCTATCTGCTCAAACCATATGTTCCCACCCTCCATGATGGACTCTGCCTTTAAAATATGGGAAAGTAATGGCCTTAGAAATATCAAAGACCTTTTTGTAGATGGGATTTTTGCCTCATTCACGCAGCTCCTGAAGCAGTTTAATGTTCCTCGGCAACATTTTTTCCGCTATTTACAAATTCGTCACTTTGTAACGAGTCGATTTCCTTCATTTCCGGAACTACCTGAGGAAACTTCTTTGGATAAAATTATTAATATAAACGTTCATAAGAGAGGGGCGATAAAAGAAATCTATGCTATACTATTAGATCTTCAATCTCCTTCTCTCTTCATCCTTAAAGCACAGTGGGAGAAAGACCTTGGGATGACTATAACAGATGAGCTCTGGCAATCTTTTCTCCAGAGGGTACACTCTTCTTCGATATGTGCCAGGCATGGGCTCCTTCAATTTAAGGTCCTACACCGATTACATATCTCCAAGGAAAAGTTAGCCAAGTTCTATCCAGGAGCTGACCCTCTGTGTAACAGATGTAAAGCAGAAACAGGTTCGCTCCTTCATACCTTTTGGACATGCCCCAATCTTCATACCTATTGGGTGTCTATATTTAACACTCTGTCAGAGATGTATAACGTTAAATATGAGCCTTCTGCTCTAACGGCTATCTTTGGGGTGATACCTCAAGACATCACTTTGCCAAAATGCTATTCGAATTCTATTGCCTTTGCTTCACTTATCGCAAGGCGCCTTATACTTTTAAGATGGAAGCAGGAAGCTCCTCCCACACATGAACAGTGGCTTGCGGAGCTCATGAGGTTTTTACATTTAGAAAAGATGAGATATACACTGGCAGGTTCAACCACCAAATTTCTTAGGGCATGGCAGCCATTCTTGATGTACATGGAAACATTTAAAATGACCACCTTATCATGACCAGATACCATATCTCTATATCGCTATCATAGCTAACTGTACGCTGAATGTCCCTTATACATTTTATTTTTCTATTTGTTTGTTGTTGTTTGTTTGTTTTTTGTTGTTTTGTAGGGGTTTCTTTGGTTTGTTTGTTTTTTCCTTCTCTATTTCTGTTATCTTTTGGGGTATTGTAAATACTGAACAGCAAACTACTGTATGTTCAATGTTTTGTTGTTAACATGCTGCTGTGACTGAAAATAAAATTTATAAAAAAAAAAAAGAAGATTGAATTGAATTGAATTGAATTGAAATAAATATGCTAAGATGAGATAGCTGACTTCATCTAACTAGCAAATGTTGTCCAGGCTACGTTGGTGATGCAGTTTTTTTTTAATGTGTATGATATTTTTGTCATGTGACTTTAAAGCCGGTCCTATAACCGCATCCAAGAATAACATGCAGCGTATCTCAGAACTGTCGGTGAAAATTATTCTTGGAGCTAGGTTTAATTGAGCTGCATTTTAAAGAGGTGCAATTTCACAATTTGTGTATATTTTCTAAGTTCACTATTTTGTCATGTGTTGAGAAAAACACAGATTTTAAAATTACATGGTCTAATATTTACATTTAGCATAACTGCAACATTATTTTTTCGTTTTTTTTTTAAAGACTCGAAAGGACTTGAAATTCAAAGTTTCAGACTTGTGACTTGACTCGGACTTTTACACCAGTGACTTGAGACTCGACTCTGACTTGCCTGACATTACTTGAGACTTGACTTGAGACTTGAGGATAAAGACTTGAGACTTACTTGAGACTTGCAAGACAATGACTTGGTCCTACCTCTGTAGGCAACAGAGGTGGGACCAAAGTACAAAGTACAATTAATTCAGATATCTAAACTTTACTTGAGCATTTTTTTCTGAATACATTTTACTTTTACTCTCTACATTTTTAAACAAACATCTGTACTTTCTACTCCTTACATTTTCAAAACATGCTCATTACTTTTGTGGGTCTGGGTGGAGTTATACCAGCTTGACACAATGAACCCGATGACCACAGCATTGTAGTTTGTCCTTAAATTTACAGTTTTAAAGGTGCAGCTTTCCAGCTGCTTCGTCTCTGCCTATCGTGGCAACATCCTTTAAAGAGGAAACATGATTAGATGATGAGGTCAGGTGTGTGAGTCAGCCTCCACCACACCCTAAACCCACTGAAGAAGGGAGTAATATTAGCACTCTGTCTCCCGTTTAGAATTGCCAGAGTCTATCCACTCTGTTGTACAGGCGCTGCTGACTTTGCTGGGCCTGAAGCAAATTTTCTCATGATAACCTTCCCAATGTGTAGCTTTAAAGTCTTATTTAGCCACTCCACGACCCCCATCAGTCTGTGGGTGGTAGACACTGGTCCGAACAGATTTAATTCCCAGTAATTCACACAGTTCTTTTAGTGTGCAAGACATGAAAGAATTGTCCTGGTCAGTCAGTATCTCTTTTGGGATGCTGACTCAGCAGATGACCTGAGAAAACCCCCGGGGCCTCATAAGAAGGCTGTGCCATATCGTCCTCCCCAGAGTGTCGGGCGACCCCATGTCTCTGCTGAGTGCAGCGCAGAAGCTGCACACCAGTCGGAAACACATCCCCGGCCAATCTGTCCAGAATATTAAGGGGTGTGTCAGGCGTGGGCTAACTGCAGCCTTTACTCTGTATGTTTTGCTCTTGTATTTAATTTGCAGCAGCACTTTGGGATATTTGTGTATTTCCCCATGCAAGCCTCCAATAATGCCCCGGGTCCAACCAGGGTTTGCATGCACCTCGTATCCACCAAGACCTGGCGTATATCGCCTCGGCACCTCACCGGTATGCTGTATGTGTCACGGGTGTATACAAGAAGGGAAACCCTTTCAAACGGGAAGAGCAGCAAGGGATGATCACGGCATGTGAAACCCAGTTAAAATAGTTAAAAAATAAATACACTTTATTTACAGCATAAAAATACCCTGATCAGGGAAGGGAATAATAAAAAAAAAACATAAAACTCAGCACAATAAAAAAAAGAGCCTCAGTCAGCGAGCTAAAGTCCCAAGGGCAGGGATAGCTCAGTAGGGCAGGGATAGCTCAGTAGGTAGAGTGGTGGCCCTGTGATCGGAAGGTCGGGGGTTCGACTCCACTGAACGGCTACCCTGAGGTACCCCTGAGCAAGGTACCGTCCCTACACACTGCTCCCCGGGCGCTGCACTGGCGGCTGCCCACTGCTTCACTGGGTGAATGGGTTAACTGCAGAGGAACTATTTCCCTATGGGGACTAACACGCACACGTTACACTTTACAAGAGTCCCAATCGGGCTCCGCCACACTTCTTGGCCATTAAGGGTCCGTCGAGTCCACCAGTGGGAGCCCAGCCGACACCGTCCTCCATCGTCTCCTCTTTCACACCGCTGCCACTAAGCACAGGAGAGCAGTGGCAGTCAACCTTCTTAGTTTCCCGGGGTGTCTTATGAATCTTAACGATTGGGACTTACCCTGCGAGGGCAGAACTCTAAACTCTGCCCGCCGCTGCTACGTGCTCGAATGTATGGTTGGCGTCAAACTGGCGTCCTTACTGCCATCCTCTGGGCATACTTACTTCGCCCAGCTCTGCTCAGCTCAGCTCAGCTGCTTCCCACAGTAGCTACCTGTTACCACTCCATGGCTCTGAGTCCTCTCTTTCATCCAACCCGCCAGCCCTCTTATTGGCCTTTGGCAGCCACAAAGGGAGCCCTGATTGGTTGCAGTCCTGTGTGGGCTGACTGCTAGGTGTGCAGCCTTAGTGCTCAGTAGGTGAGGGGGCGGGAGTCTCCCCGTCCACATCAAATAAACACAATAAAAGCATGCAAAACTGTAAAGATAAAACATTCAAGAGAACACACCAAACCCGCACACAGCAATACATGCAAAATAATAAAAACCCAGGTTAAAACATGTCAGTTCCACACTGTGACATCTCCCCTCACAAAAATGTTAGCAGTCCCTGCTACGTGCACCGTTTCCAGTCATGCAGTTATCAGGGGTATCAGCGACAGTCTCCAACCTTATCATGGTCTCGAGTTCCTTTTCTACCCTCCCGAGCAAAAATATAACCAGGTGCGTCACTCCATCCACTGCCACAGGAAGCATGAGGCATAAGCCAAACTTAGCTGGTCCTGTGGGGGCCTAACCTGGCTTCATGCTGAATCCCAAGCACCACTGGCTAGCAGCAAATCTCGACCCCACAACCCTGCAGCTAACCTCCCATGACACCTTAAATTTGACCTTTTTCTGCTACTCTTCTCGTGGCCTAACACTATATCTGCGCACACACTTCCCATCACCCTCTGCTCGGGTGGCCCTTTAAACTTCGACAGCCCCGGGACATCATCATCTTTCTGCTCCCCTGTCACCTCAAACTTTTTGAAAACACGTATCCTGAATCGGGTGTATGCTAGAAGGGAAGAGCAGCAGGGGATGATCACAGCAACAGAAGTAAGTAAGTAAGTAAGTAAGTAAAATTTATTTATAAAGCGCTTTTCACAGATAAAAATCACAAAGTGCTTTACAACACAGAAAATGGGAATATAAAACAATATAACAGTAAATAAAACAATGTAAAACAATAAAACTATAAAAACAGCATAAGAAGAAATTAATCAAATGCTTTTCTAAATAAAAATGTCTTCAGCTGTTTCTTAAAACAATCAATGGAGTCCGTGCAGCGAAGAGACAGTGGGAGAGAATTCCACAACCGTGGTGCCACAGTCTGAAAGGCCCGATCACCACGAGTTTTAAAACGAGTGCGCGGTACCACCAGCAGTCTCTGATCTAATGACCTTAAAGCCCGAGAAGATGTATGTGATTTCAGCAGGTCAGATAAATATTGAGGAGCCTGACCATGCAGGGCCCTAAAGGTTAGAACTAAAATTTTAAACTGAAACCTAAAATTTACAGGCAACCAGTGAAGGGAGGCCAAGACTGGAGTGATATGCGATCTTCTCTTGGTGCCTGTTAAGAGACGTGCTGCAGCATTCTGCACAGTCTGAAGACGATTTAAGGCTGATTTGTTAAAACAAGTAAAAAGGCCGTTACAATAGTCTAAACGAGAAGAAATAAAAGCATGAATAATCATCTCAAGTTCAAGCTTTGATACCATTGGTCTGAGTTTAGAAATATTCCGTAAATGATAAAAACAGTTTCGGACTAGCTGCTTAGAATGCTGCTCGAGCGACATCGAGCTGTCAAATAAGACACCGAGATTTCTAAGGCTTGATTTTACGTAAGGGTCTAAGAAGCTGATATGCTGTCTAATTTCTGGGACCATATGGTCTGGAGCAATAATTAGAGTTTCTGAAAAACGTGAACCCCAGTTACAATAAATACACTTTAATAAATAAAAAAAAACTTTATTTACTGATTCGATTCCAATTCACAAGGTCCCGATTCAATTCAATTTGATTCCATTCAATTCAATTTTGAATCAGACAGTGAGAAATATTATAATTCTGATCATTTATCAGTACATATTTTTATATCTATGTATAAAAACGAAGCTGAGACTTGATCAGAGGTGTGATCATCACAGCAGAGGCCTTTGCGTCAAAGTAACGGAGGATAAAACAGAAAAACATGAAGCAGATTTTCCTGTTCTGGCTATTTACAGCAGATAACCTTCAAAATATTCTGCAGTAGAACAAAAATGGAAGAAAACCATGAATCAACATGTGAACATGACCTGCTGAAGTGAAGCAAAGTTACAGAGCTGAGAGTTTTGCAGCTTGGCAGAATTTAAAACAATTTAAGTGTCTTCGGTTTGAAGAACAGAAATGAGGCTTTCTTGTTGGAGGTCATTTTTGGAAAAAACAAAAGCACCTGACATTGCTGCACACAGCTGTAGACCGGTGCGTAATAAGCACCAAAGCACCATAAGCAAGCGAGTAATGCAGAAAATAGAGATTTTGATGGTAAACTGGTCTCTGAGTACACTGAGAGAGAGAAAGCTGTGCAGGAAGTAAAAGCACGAGTCAGAGGGAAGTCATCTTTGTCAAACGTGACGCGTAGTTTTGATCTTTTGCTGCTGGTTCAGTGAATTTTGGTCAGAGTGACCAAACCTGTGAGACGTTTGCTGTCAGCACCCAAAATCGATTTGAACTGCACCCATAGTTACTGTTTGGTCACTTTGATGGACAGTTCAGGTTAATGCGTTAAACTGAGTTACACCATGGCAGCGCTGTTTTGAACCACATTACAAACTGAATCTGGATTACTTTACCTGAAGAAATCCTTAAAACAAAGGATTCTAAGGCAAATTCTGTGAGTGTATTACTTCCTGTTTTACTTTGATAGTCTTCCGTATGGCGCGTGAGCTTCCAGCTGTATGTTTCCCAGTTAGTTTGCGTTGTTACTGTTTTATCTACTCCACCTTTGTGAGCTAGCTGAGATTTTCAGTTTGCTTCTTTATTGCATTCTGGGTCAGTCTCTCTGCCTGCACATGCCCCTGACATGGCACTGTACTTCTATTTATGATTGTGTCTTATTTTTTACCTCACAAAGAGGTTCCACTGTTTGGTTGTCCACTTCAGTTATTTTTTTCTGGTTTTTCAGACCTTCTGGTGTTAATGAGCCGTGTAGTGCATACTTTGAACATTTTTAACTTGGTGACTCTCACTGGTACATCTAGATTTTTCAGCTTAGTGCTAGCCTTCATCAGCATCTCTTTTGAGCCAATATTGAGGCCAATATAAAAATAATTTTTTATATAAAATTTACGTAGAGGGAAAATCGAGAATAACGCTTCAGAAGATATTACGACGTATCTATTGAGATCTTATTTTTCTGTCACTAAACAGTTTAGGACAAACAGAGAGAAACCCAAGAAATTGACCTGTTCAAAGGTTAACTCGTCATACAATAATTCACCCACAGCTCAGTGCTCTGGCCCCCACCTTTTTTCCATGCCGTCTGTCTCACGGTATGGTTAACTATTAGTATGAGCTAGATGGATAATATTTTACATTTAAATCTTCATCGCTCAGCAGAATTAAAATGTATTTAAAGGATGCCAAGGTTTGCTTTAGTCTAGTCTCAGATCGATCTCTGTATGGTGACATACAAAAGTCTGTCTGATACCAACTGCTGACATTTTCCAGTAAAGTCATTCCAGGATCACAACTATGACTTCCAAATCCAAGGGTAGTGTTCCAGGTGACAAGGCGTCCTCATCTCTACTTCTGTCCTCTCCACCTTATCAGCGCCTGATCACCAAAGAGGGACGCTGTGCTTTTCGTGTCCCTCTGTCTTCTTCAGGCTCACGGAGAGAGTCTTTGCACAGAGCTTGGCTGCTGGCCCTGCAGGACCTGTGGGGACTGCTGGTAAATCTTCGCTGGAGATGGACTCTTCTGGCCTTCTGCAGCTCCTTCGTGGCTCACTGGTTGTTTTTTGCCTGTCTCTGGTATTTGTTGGCTCATCTGAATGGAGACCTTGATGTGCAAGATCACGATGCCCCACCACAGGGGCATGTTGTCTGTGTAAAGTACATTACAAGCTTCTCTGCTGCCTTTTCTTTCTCTTTGGAGACACAGCTAACCATCGGTTATGGCACCATGTTCCCCAGTGGAGACTGTCCCAGTGCCATAGCGTTGCTAGCTGTACAGATGCTGCTGGGGCTCATGCTGGAAGTATTTATCACAGGTAAAGCGCTCATCAGGTATTCTAATTCTAGTTTTAACGTATAAATTGTAAGACAAAAGAGAAGGTAACAGTTTTTCTACTTTGTAAAAAGTAAATGACATTTACAATTTCAGAAGATTAGGCCTTTTCATGAAATCTTGCAATGATTTACTCGTAAAAAAGGGCATTTTGAAATTTTCCTCGTTAATCTGAGTCTATGGTAGCAGTGTCAAATCAATCCCTGTATGCTCACATAGAGCACATCTGAAAGAGGCATGAAAAGAATCAGGACTTTATTCCAAAAGTGACGTCACTGTGATTTTATTTATTTCAGTAAAAACGTTATAAAAATTGGTCACTTTGTTCTTTCACTTGCTTTGAGACTTGCTGCCTTGCCTTAAATAACAGCAGATCAAATCATTGCATAAGCATGCGTATTTATTCCTGATGATGTCACAGTATGACATATTTGTTCATGAATGATGTCATTGTCTTAACATTCAGGTGCATTTGTAGCCAAGCTCTCCCGCCCCCAGAAACAAGCAGGAGCCATCCAGTTCAGCCCCCAGGCAGTGGTAGGTCAACACCTGGGCCAGACGTGCCTCATGGTCCGAGCCACCAATCTGCTGAAGCGGCCTTTGGTCGATGTAAAGTTGAGTGCTGTGCTTTACAAGTGTGAAGGTCAGGCTCTCCACCATACCTCTCTGGACTTCTATTTGGACCATTTGGGCCAAAAGGCATGTCCTTTGTTCATATTCCCACTCACCTTTTACCACCCCCTGGAGCCTCAGAGCCCGCTCTACCCTGCCCTGTGTGAGGGGTCCTCCACTAACTTTGAGTTGGTGGTTTTTCTGTTGGCCTTGCAGGAGGGAACTGGTGACTCATGCCAGAAGAGGACCTCCTACCTTCGCCAAGAAATCAAATTAAACCACTGCTTTGCCCCTGCTTTCAGGATAGACTCCCGTGGGAGGTACACAGTGAGCTCCCAGCACTTAAGCACAGCCCCTTCAAATGAGCCTGTGAACAAAGACTCTGTAGTGCAGATCAACAGTGATGGGATGGAGCAAGGATGCTGAAGGAAAATCTCAAGAGATAGTAATTTTCTTTTTTCTCAGGAGGTATTTCACTGAATCTTGTAAACATTAATATATGATTAAGCATAAAAAAATCAAGTGCATGTCAGACACACTGTCAGTGCTGGTGCAGACTCCATCACCATCAACTCCTCGGTGCAAAACCTAAGGAAGCGTGTTCCTGAGGTCCATATGTAAAGATTTTGTACTTGTAGGAAAATATCTGGAAATGTTATGTTTGTGCATCCATACAGGAGAACGTGTGTGTTTGTAAAAATAATTACACAAGTTGCTTTTTCATTGTTGTTTCGGTCTGTTTGCTCATACAAAGCAAAACAATAGGTGTAAAACTCTGCGTTCATGTTCCGTGTGCGAGTTTCAACTTGCAAGTGCAAGACTGACTCGATTTTCTTCCTTTCAGCTGATTGGTCAATGTCATGGCCGTCACAAATGTAACAATCCAATCAGAGAACAGATGGGTTTGACTATCAGAGGTGTGCTTTACTGAGCTTCAGGTTCTGGGAGGGTAATACAGTTTGAAGATGGATGATGGTGACAGCGCTTCTGCGGCTCAGTGTGAGTCACTCTGTGGTGTGACTCACAGCACTGGTCCTGGGTCACCCCTGACTTTGTGTACACAAAGCAATACTAAAGTAATAATCATATTTTTGACCTTTGGTATACCACAACCTAATCCATGTGGTATACCAATGGTACACTGCTACCAAAAGTTAAGGGACGTAGCTGTCGCTGTCCTCCAGCTTCAGACTGTTTTAGCCTTCCACAACCTGAAAAGCGCCCGTCCGACAGCCAAGCCCATCTGTTCTCTGATTGGACTGTTAAATTTGCTAGCTCCCCTTCTGATTATGCCAGTAACTTGGGCATATTACTGGATAGCTTGTTTAAATTTGCCAAGCAAGTGTTTGCTGTACTGTGGTCTAGTTTTCATCAGCTGCACCTCATTTCAAAGGCTAAGCGCTATATGCCGCATAAAGATCTGGAGAAACATATTCATGCATTCGTGACTCCCAGGTTGGACTACTGCAGCTCTCTTTACATTGGCCTTTCCTCCTCCCTTCTCCTTAGATTGCAGACTGTCCAGAATGCGGCGGCACGCCTGTTGACGGGTAGCAGGAAATTTTCCTCCATCACTCCTGTTCTTGCTGGCTTGCACTGGCTGCCAGTTAAGTACCGTATTCATTTTAAAATACTGCTCTTCATGTCCAAAATTATCAATAATTTGGTGCCGAACTACCTCAATGAGCTTCTTAGGTTACACACTCCTGTCAGAGCACTTAGATCTGCTACCCAACTTCTTCTGGAGCAACCTCGTTCTCGGCTGAAGTCTCGGGGCGACCGTGCGTTTGCTGTTGTCATTATCATTTAAAGTCAAAGTGATGTGGCACCATAGCACCATATAAATAATGCTGAACTGAATACATCACCACAAGCCATAAATGAAAGTGTTACATCTACAAGCAGCTAGAAGCACAAAGAACAAGTGTGTTGGTTTCCCAAACAGTTATCTCTGCTGCACGAGTGCAACACTAGCAGAACGTATCAGCACATTTTCACTGAAGATGTGAAGTTTAATGTAAAAAAGGAGAAACAAAGATAAACAAATAATATGCTAATTTTACTTTGAGAGCAATTAAAAAACGTAGAAATCAAAGTAGAAAACTCTCACTGTATTTTTTAACTGTGTGGTTATAAATGAATGTCTCCAAACTAACGGTATAAAACAAGCATCTGTGTACAGTACTGTGCAGAAGTGTTGAGTACTGATACTGAGTCACATTTTTAAAGTGGTCTTGAGCAATAGTTTTCCAGGTTTTATTTTCCCAGTATATCTTTGAACACTGGCTGCTTGTTCACTCTTTTCCAGTCCAGTCCCTGTAGCTGAGCTATTTCACAGGAAAGCGTTTTTTAATCCATTTAACATTAATCTGTAACTCTGTTAATCAAAAAAGGCACCTAAGTCAAGGAATGAACCAGAGTTGTATCAACACATAACACAACTCAGAAAAGAACCAGTTTTAAATGATAACTTTAGGCACTGCTAACAGCCTGCTGCAAAAACAAGTCGTTTGTTCCTCTTCCTTTAGTTGAATCTAAGACAAACGCCAAGGTTAACACAGTTTGACAGACATAAAATAGCACTTCTGTAACAGAAAAGAGCTAAAAACCCGACATAGCTCAGCATGGTTGTGATTTAAGGACAACATGCAGTATCACCTGGACACCACCGGCAACAGCTTTATTTAGCATGGCAACATTGAGGAAGAAAAGCCCAGCATGCAGATGCATGTAGACAGATATAACACAATGCAAAATCTTCATTGAGGTTGAAAGCAAAGTGCAGACACTCAGAATCCATGAAAAGGAAACAGCAAACTAAATGCTTTGATGTAGAGGACACAGGGGAAATAACACTATGACAAAAACAAGGACAAAGGAAGGACTGGGTCTATAAATAAAGATATATTAAAACATGTCAAAGTAAAGTGATCTTTCTCCTTTCACCTCAGACGGCTCGGTCATACGGCTCCTCACCAGCTTGCATCCATCCTATACATCACTGCACCAACTGCTGTAGTCAATACTGAACTTCAGCTGCCGTACAGTTCAACCTGCCTCTGCTCTGCTTTCAGATTCTCTGAGATTAGTTACAATTTGCACTTTTATGGAAACAAAAGTATCAAAAGCATCAGCAAATAGTTATTATATAGGGAAGTGTGACAACAACAGAGAGGCCTGGTCTAATAAAACAGGAAACATCTTTGAGAAACTTTTTAAAAACAATTTTTTCCCCAACTCTCCTTATTCTTTTTTCATTAATATTTTTAGCTACTGACAGTTAACCATGTAACACACTGCTTGAGTCTTTCAATTCAGTTGCTTTTTGTTATTAATGTTTTAAAATACATTTTAAAAATAAAGATGTAGGCTGTGTTTCTGTGTTGATACATTATATTGCCAAAAGTATTCATTCACCCTCCTAAATCATTGATTTCATGTGCTCCAATCACTCCCATGGCAACAAGTGTATCAAATCAAACACCTAATCTGCTTCTACAGATACTTGTGAAAGAAATGGGTCGCTCAGTGAATTCCACAGACGTGGGGAACCACCGTTTCGCAGGATGACAAGTTTATTTTCAGTGTCTGAGTGTTCAGAGCTCATCTCGGTACATGCTCATTTTGAGAGGACGTGTAGAATTTTTATTAGTCCTTTATTCATCCAGGTAAAAAAAAATCTCATTTCCAAGAGAGACCTGGCAAAATACACAGACCACATAAGGTTGTGAAATAAAGGTTACATAAAAACAGAGGGATGGAGTGACCAAAAATGTAAAAGTTAGAGCTGCCAGCGTTAGAATGACGCTAACGCCTACCCGCATTAACGCAGCAAATCTGCGTTAGTGAGTTAGCACAGATCGCCCCGTGCGTGTGGCTGGACGCGGTTAGCTCATTAACGTGTAGCGCAGTTAGCCGTGCAGCCCCACGCACAGGGCGATCCGTGCTAACTCGCTAATGCCGATTTGCCGCGTCAATGTGGTTATGGCGTTAACATCATTTTAACAAGATTAACGCTGACAGCACTAGTAAAAATCAATCAAAAATGAACATTAGATAACAACTCATACCTCAAGTTTAAACATTCATGTTTATTTTCCCAAATGTAAAGTACTCTCACTGATGCACTGCTGCAATTTCTTCTTCCAAACATGTCCAACATTACTGAATGTCAGCCGTACACCACCCTGATATTCAATCTAGACTCACATTGAACTCCGTAACATTATATATGAAGCATTTATCAACTTATTTCATTTGTAACAGCAGTTTCACTTGAACACACACACACACACACACACACACACACACACACACACACACACACACACACACACACACACACACACACACACACACACACACATGATGTCTCCTTCCTTCAACAAAACACGATTTCCCAGTGTTGATAGTTCCAGAATAGCCTTTATTGTCATTGTACATGTGCAGCAAAGTTGTGGGTTCTCCACACCGACTGTGCCAGGAAATAGTGGACCACAGGACTAAAGAGAAAACAGGAGAGATACACACAATCAAGAGGAATGTAGACAAAACAAGAGAAACAAATACTAAAAATAAAACAAAGGCACACAGAGAACAAAAAAGTTTCAGAGATGCGAAGAAGAGACTCGGTCTGAACAGAGTCGGTGTGTGAGGGGCTTGAATGATGGGAGTCAAGCTGGGCAGACACTGTGCGACTTTTTCAGTCGCACGATTCAGCTCCTGCTCAACCTGTACGATTGACTCGCAGAGGTTAGAAGTTGGTGGGTCACGATGCAGGTCTCACACTATACGGCCCGATGCTCTGATGCAACCCGAGTGCTCACACTGTGCGTCCATAAAAATGAAGGTTATAACAAAATCTGTCGCTCACTCTCTCTCTCTGTCTTTCACTCACACAGACACACCACCACCATCAACTTTGCTAAATTGCTAATGAAAAACATGATCAGCTGTGATTGAGCAGCAGTGTAGATCAAACTATTTTCACGGTTGTTGTGGTCGTGATAATTTTGTGAGGCCACATCGAAAAAAAGCTCGGATGAGCTTTCCAAAGTTCTACAAGTGCCCCCATCGCTTGTGTCCAGATCACAGGCTGCACCGCTGTGCTACGTCACAATATAATTCATTAAGTTACATATTTTGATTACCAAATTATGGAAGCGTGGAGCTGCCACCCAGGCAAAAGCAAAATAGAGCTATATCACATTATAACGTGAAAAGTTTATTGTTCTAACATTATGCTTTTCATGTTTGTATAATATAATATCACATTATTACAATATATATTGTATTGTATTGATTATTGTAATAAGGTGATAATATATTGTACAAACATGATAGTATATTGTTAGAACGATAAACTTTTCACGTTATAACGTGATATACTTATATTTCTCTTTTGCCTGGGTGGCAGCTCCACGCTTCCGTGCCAAATAAGCGAGAATAAAGTAATATTTGAGAAAAGGCACCTGCTAGCTTGATGATGGAGGCTTCGTAGACCGGCCACCTTTTGGCTCCTTGCTGCCACTCCACGAAAAAAAGGTCAGTTTCCTCCATGCCGGCTAATTATTCATCCTCATTAAAATCTCGTATATGTTCAGTTGGCAGAATTTTACATCTTCCAACCACTTAATTAACACGAACATAATAGACCCTGTGCACAAGAAAATGCTAACTTCCTGTTTTAAGACTGGATGTAGGGTTGTACATTTCCAGTAGCTTTATTTTGCAGTCAATCGCTACTGCGAAGGTCGACTCAAAAATCATGTCCAAAATACGAAAACAGAAAGATTACGTTAAGTTACAAAGAGCAGGAGGTGGGAACACTCACCACTGCTGTGTCATAAAAAAGTCTAATGATCAACTTTGACGTTTAAAGCGTTTAGATCGATCAGCTGTTTACATCACTCAGCACAAGCAGAACTGCATCACTGCAGCAGAAGACACATCGTCCACATTCAGAAGCACATCTCTGTATAGTGACTGGTCTCATGATTTAAACAGGCAAATGTTCAGCATTCAAACTACAGGTGAAGAATAGTCAAACCAGATGTTTCTCTGTTATGTCGATACCAGTACACACCTACACAGCATGTTAACAAACCGTGAAAAAAAGCCACAGGATATAAAAAAAATACATGAATGATTGCTGGTAACGGTTTCTATATATTAGTATTTACGAAGGGTATGTTGTGACCTATCTTCTCAATTACAGTGGTCCCTCGCTATAATGCGGTTCACCTTTTGCAGCCTCGCTGTTTCGCGGATTCTTTTAGTGCAATTTTGCATGCTTTTTTTTTTCTAAGCGCATTGTGTTCTGCGTCCTGATTGGCTGTAGATCACTGTCGATCTCCTGCATGCCGTCTCTCCTGTACAGTACAGAATCGCTACATCAATCACTAGCAGTGTGACTCTGAAGTGCTGCACTGTTTGTTTGTAAGTTTTCTCCCCAAGAAACAACAATGTCAACGAAACGTTTTGCACCGTCAAAGGCACCTGCGGTAGCACCATGCACAAAACGTTGGACTTCTGGTCATACTAATAATAATGGATTGGATTTATATAGCGCTTTTCAAGGCACCCAAAGCGCTTTACAATGCCACTATTCATTCACTCTCACATTCACACACTGGTGGAGGCAGCTACAGTTGTAGCCACAGCTGCCCTGGGGCAGACTGACAGAAGCCAGGCTGCCATATCGCGCCATCGGCCCCTCTGGCCAACACCAGTAGGCAGTAGGTGAAGTGTCTTGCCCAAGGACACAGCGACCAGGACAGAGAGCCCAGGGATCGAACCGGCGACCTTCCGGTTACAGCTGGTTATTGTTTGGCTTTTTCAGTGTTTTATTTGTTTGTGAGTAAATTGGTTTAGCTGTTAAGTTATTATCTTAGATTAAATTAAATTAAACTTTATTAATCCCTCGGGAGGGTTCCTCCGGGTTTTCACACAGCTGAATAAACGTCAAACAGAAAATGATTAAACAGAAGAGTTTAAGTCAGCGCCCGGGTTATATTTTAGATAGCAAGGAGCAGACAGCAGAGTTTCACTCCACTGAGGGAGCTCATGATGTACTATCCAGCTTTCTTTAGACTGCGAAGGCCGCGTCCTCAGGTGGAAGCAGCCTCTGAATTTGGACACCACCGCTATTTCCGGACATTTAACGTATTTTATCTGATAAATCAACACTGTAAAATGTATTTAACACCGCCCCCAACAGCCTTTTTGAATGTCTCCCTAGTATGGCCACAACACCTCACCTTTTTTCCACATGTATTGCAAACCACGTCTCAGCTGTTTGTGGAGGTAAAATAAGTCCTCCCATGACTCCAATTACGCTCAGCCATTGTTGTGAGTGCGCACGCCAAGGGGCTGCGAGACATTTATACAGCCGTATTTCGCACATGACTATGAAAGGCGGAAGAGGAAGTAGTTCCTTTGAATGTAGACAATCCGAATGTTATAGTTTCTTTCCACTGTGTTCCTGTTAATGATAAACTACAAATTTACCCTAAATTACTAAAATATCGATATTTTAATGTGAGAATTGATTCTAGAACATAAATGATTGGTATCGGAGGAATCGATATTTCAGGATCGATCCACACATCACTAGCTTAAATTAAACAATTAAGCTTAAAGTTAAATTCATTAGTTCAAAAATCTGTCATTATTATTTATAGATAAACAAATATACTGTATGTTTATTTCTCAAATAAATGTTTGGGACTGAAAACAGGTTTTGATCTTTGGTTTCAAAACAAGAGAGAAAAGTGTGAAACTGTTCATGCCTGTCTGAGAAAAGTGCATAAAGTGTGTAGTGACGGGTTTTACAGCCTTAAAACATCTAAAAGTATTGTAAAAAATAAAGCTGGCTACTTCGCAGATTTCACCTCTCGCTGGTTATTTGTAGAACATAACACCCGCGATAAACGAGGGAACGCTATATACAAATACTGAGAATTTTCAATCCCTTTTCTCTTTTGCTCTGAGGGGCAAGGGAAAAATATCGACAAGTCGATGAACATCATCTACAGATATATTTGGTAAATGCCCAAGACATCTTGAGAAATGTAACTCGCTGCTTGATTTGTCCATTTGGTGGCCTTTTTTTTTGGAAAACCCGACCGTAAACAAGACGCGAATATCACACCGGAAACGAAGCGCCTACAGGAGTTTCCCCACCGGAAGTAGCATATGGTAAGGTGCATAGTCTATCGGCGTGTTTCTTCCCGTCTCCTGTATCCGGCCGTTCCTCTCGCTGTCGGAATTCGCGCCTCAGAGACGAAGTTATTTTTCAAAAAAAAAAAGAAAGAAAGAAACAGCAACAACTAATAAACAGAGTTTTTGCACGTTCATTGCACATTTGTGGGAATATTTAAATCTGTACTTTTTATTAATTACTTTTCATTTTATCTTTATTTTTAAAATCACCATGGTAATGCGCATGCGCATATCCTCCTGCACGCAAAGGGCTTTGGAGTTGACGTAACGGCGCAATGCATTGTGGGAGCGCAGCACCATCTTGGCAGGCCACGAATCAAAACAAGATTGTTACGAAGCATTCTGAAAAGTAGCTCAAAAGAAAAAGGACGGTATAGGGCTTTGGAGTTGACGTCACGCCGCAGTGCATTGTGGGATCGCGGCGCCATGACAGAAGGCCACAAATCAAAACACAGTAAGTGTTGGAAGCAGGACTGCCAGAACCATGCTTAAAATCAGCACAAAAGACAAAGGGCTGTATCGCGACCGATTGCGCCCAGACGCCAAGAGATGGTAGCGTGCATTGGTAATGTGGACCCGTCTGAAATAAGGCAGCGGAGCAGAAACCCAGACAGCCTACCGCCGTTGTCCTATCCCGATATTTTCGCGTACCTTGTCTGTGGAGTCAGCGCATACACGGCGAATCATTTTCGGAATTATAAATCGCTGGAGGCGCACACCTAATACCCAAACAGTTGGGTACAAGATTTGGCCGTTTTTAAGCCTCCACGTTGTGAGTACGTTCACCATATGACCAAGATACAGCCACAGGTTGCACATAACATTGACTTCTCCTCAGCAGCTGCCCCAAAAATTGCTCTAGATGAACGATTCACCATTGGTGCCAGCTGTGCGTTGCCATGTAAATAGTTTGCATTTCATGTGTAACCGCACATGTATTTGCTAAGTACATGTGAACAGATCTTGAATAATAATAAAAAAACAACAACATACTTTTCATTTCTGTTGTATTGAAACCACTTCACAGAAAGTACAATTATTTACAATGAACTGTACATGCAACACAGCAGTTTTATGAATATTCAACAAGAGCAAGCTTCATTTGGCCCTGGTTTGACAACCACACAAGTTCACCAAAACACAGCACACCTTAACATTGTTATCAAGCAGTGTTGTGTCTTCACCCTCACATGATATGAGTAACTCCTGTCCGCAGCCTCCATGACATGGTGATTTTGTTGTTGGTCTTCTGTCAGATCTTCATCTATTACTTCTGCACGGTGCACACCTTCAGACTCTGCAGCTGTATAATGAAAGCCTGTAAGATAAAATTAGTGCATACACATAAGGTAAATGTACACCAGTATTCCAGGTGTGTGATTCATCTGAAAGTTATGTGCAGATTAGCGTACAATGAGCACAATTTTGTATGTTTTTGGGTGCTCTTTTTCGCTTTCGTTGCACTTGCCTTGCGTGCCTGACGTCTTCGTTTAGTAATATCGGATACATGAGATCCCTCCCGTTGCCTCCAGGAGGGGAAACGATGAAAAGAGAGCCCATCATGTGATCTAACGTTGCAACCGACCACGCAGTACGTACGAACCATAGCTGACGCTTCCGTGTGCTTCGTTTGGCCTACTGTCATGGCCCCCTCCCGTGACATCACGTTCCAAAGCCCTATAGAGATTGAAAATGTGACATTATTCAGGGGTAAAACTGCAAAGGATTCTGGGAACGAGTGGCAAGCAGTACTAACGCACGCAGGCTTTCACATGAAAAAGTCACACAGCGATAAAAAGAAACAGAGTGGCAAGAAGCTGTTGTATTATTAACTGCAATAGCCGGTCGCATGACAGCCAGGGGAAGCCGACGGGGAAAGAGATCGGTTTTTATTGGATTCCATCGTTGAACAGAAATTGTTCAAGCTGTGTTACCGAAGTAACAAAGAGGCGACGGATGGCCTGGATTGCAGCCATTCGAAGACCAAATATAACATCCCAGAACACTCCAGCTCACAGGTTAGTCTGCTCCAAGCATTTACACAAAGGTCAGTCTTCTGTTGTAGTTAATGCGTCATTTATCATAACATAATTGTTGATGTAGGTTACAAATAAGTCTTAATTTGAATTGAATTCGTTGCTATGCTGCTTTGTTCACTGTGGCTTTGCAGGCTAATGTTTGTTGTGTTTTGTAGGAAAACCAGCCAACAAAATGCTGGAATGCGATCCAGACTGGGCCCCTCTATCAGCCTGGGTCACACCGAGTTTAAAGCTGCTACCACAGCCAGATTTGATTGGTTAAGAGAGTGAGAGTGATATCAAAACAGCCACGAAACGTCCCGCCAACTGTTTTCCAGTATGTTGTTTTGCAATGTTTGGTTTTTTTTTTGCATTGTTGATTTGTTTTTCACCGAAGCAGCTAATAGAGCACGGTGGATTTTTACAATTTTGCCTCTTTCCTGTAAGATTCTATAACAGAATGAAACAATAATGTCAAATCAAATCAAATCAAATCACTTTTATTGTCACATCACATGTGCAGGCACACTGGCACAGCACATGCGAGTGAAATTCTTGTGTGCGAGCCCCACAAGCAACAGAGATGTGCAAACACAACAACACAAACGAGCAAAATACAAGAATGGCCAACCTGAAACTAATAAATATATGTACAATATATAATAGTGTATGCATTTCTGGATGTGTATACTAAATATTTTCCTGTGTGTGTGTGTGTGTGTGTGTGTGTGTGTGTGTGTGTGTGTGTGTGTGTATACACATTTTTACAAATTAAATAGTAAAAAAAAAAAAAAAAAAAAATAATAATAATAATAAAATATAAAATATACAGAGTGAGACATGTGCAAAACAAGTGGCATTTATATACAGTGTGGAGTGCATAATGTTGAAGTTCCAGTAGTGAAGCTGAGGTGTCTATGACGTGTTCAGCAGTCTGATGGCCTGGTGGAAGAAGCTGTCTCTCAGTCTGCTGGTACGGGACCGGATGCTGCAGAACCTCCTTCCTGATGGAAGCAGTCTGAACAGTTTATGGCTGGGGTGACTGGAGTCCTTGATGATCCTCCCCGCTTTCCTCAGGCAGCGCTTCCTGTAGATGTCTTGGAGGGAGGGAAGCTCACCTCCAATTATCCGTTCAGAGCACCGCACTACTAATGTCAGTTATAAATAAAGACAATAGTTGAATGAATTACGAAACTCATTTTATTTCTATTAGATCTGAAAATGTTGTGTAACAATACAACCTGAAACGACAAATAGATGCGTTTGCCTGTACAGGAGATAAAGGAAAAAACAACAGCTGTGAGATGGAATCGTCCAAATCACCAAAGTAAGCTGGACCTGGGCTTGTTGCAGGATCTGAAGTTACTAAACATGTTGTGAGTGTATGCACTCACACTTAGGACCATATAATAATAATAATGTGCGTGATGAAAGTTGGGCAGCACGCTAACATCCTTACTCCACTCTGTATGCTCGTGTGGGTCTGACCCAATGACTGTATAAAAGATGGACGACGTGACCCCGCCTCCTACCATTGTGCAAAAATGAAGCCAAAATATCCCGCTTGTGGAGGCTGCCATCTTGCAAATTTGGAGCCAGAGTCTGCGCAGTAGTGACTTGAGGTGGAGCGACTGTGTAACACTCCCGCCCACACACCCGCTGGACGTGACCGCAAACACGCCCCCTACACTTTTTACGTAGCACCTGTGGCTCGAGTTTTTTGCTGGTTTATCGCGACTGACGACTCGTTTAATTAAGGTAAATACAGGGAGTGCAGAATTATTAGGCAAATGAGTATTTTGTCCACATCATCCTCTTCATGCATGTTGTCTTACTCCAAGCTGTATAGGCTCGAAAGCCTACTACCAATTAAGCATATTAGGTGATGTGCATCTCTGTAATGAGAAGGGGTGTGGTCTAATGACATCAACACCCTATATCAGGTGTGCATAATTATTAGGCAACGTCCTTTCCTTTGGCAAAATGGGTCAAAAGAAGGACTTGACAGGCTCAGAAAAGTCAAAAATAGTGAGATATCTTGCAGAGGGATGCAGCAGTCTCAAAATTGCAAAGCTTCTGAAGCGTGATCATCGAACAATCAAGCGTTTCATTCAAAATAGTCAACAGGGTCGCAAGAAGCGTGTGGAAAAACCAAGGCGCAAAATAACTGCCCATGAACTGAGAGAAGTCAAGCGTGCAGCTGCCAAGATGCCACTTGCCACCAGTTTGGCCATATTTCAGAGCTGCAACATCACTGGAGTGCCCAAAAGCACAAGGTGTGCAATACTCAGAGACATGGCCAAGGTAAGAAAGGCTGAAAGACGACCACCACTGAACAAGACGCACAAGCTGAAACGTCAAGACTGGGCCAAGAAATATCTCAAGACTGGTTTTTCTAAGGTTTTATGGACTGATGAAATGAGAGTGAGTCTTGATGGGCCAGATGGATGGGCCCGTGGCTGGATTGGTAAAGGGCAGAGAGCTCCAGTCCCACTCAGACGCCAGCAAGGTGGAGGTGGAGTACTGGTTTGGGCTGGTATCATCAAAGATGAGCTTGTGGGGCCTTTTCGGGTTGAGGATGGAGTCAAGCTCAACTCCCAGTCCTACTGCCAGTTTCTGGAAGACACCTTCTTCAAGCAGTGGTACAGGAAGAAGTCTGCATCCTTCAAGAAAAACATGATTTTCATGCAGGACAATGCTCCATCACACGCGTCCAAGTACTCCACAGCGTGGCTGGCAAGAAAGGGTATAAAAGAAGAAAAACCAATGACATGGCCTCCTTGTTCACCTGATCTGAACCCCATTGAGAACCTGTGGTCCATCATCAAATGTGAGATTTACAAGGAGGGAAAACAGTACACCTCTCTGAACAGTGTCTGGGAGGCTGTGGTTGCTGCTGCACGCAATGTTGATGGTGAACAGATCAAAACACTGACAGAATCCATGGATGGCAGGCTTTTGAGTGTCCTTGCAAAGAAAGGTGGCTATATTGGTCGCTGATTTGTTTTTGTTTTGTTTTTGAATGTCAGAAATGTATATTTGTGAATGTGGAGATGTTATATTGGTGTCACTGGTAAAAAGAAATAATTGAAATGGGTATATATTTGTTTTTTGTTAAGTTGCCTAATAATTATGCACAGTAATAGTCACCTGCACACACAGATATTGTCATGGTCCTGCGGCCATGACTCAGTGGCTTTGTGTTTGTGTTCCTTATTGTTATTATTCTCTTTATTATTCTTGGGCTGTTTTGGGATGGTTTGTGTTTTGGGATTTTAGATACTGGGTTTTGGGTTTGTGCTCCCTCTATTGGTCCCTGGTGTTAGTGTTCCCCTGTCTCGTCAGGTTAATCAGGTCCAGCTGTGTCTCCCACCTGTGTGTGATTTCCCAGTGTCTCTTTGTGTACTTATAGTGTGTGATTTCCTCTGCTCCTCGTCGCGTCGTCTGTGTTCATACCTGGTGTAATCCCCTGCGTGCTCTCCCTGCTGTTCTCCCTTCATGCTCAGGTTTGCTATTTCTTTGTGTAGTTTCTCCCAGTTAGTTCATCCTTAGTTCTGTTTTACCATCCCCACTTTATATTGGATATTATCAATAAATCACCCTCACACCTGAATAAGTGCTGCGTTTTGAGTCCTCCTTCCGCTCTCCACACGGCCGCTGCCCCGGACCGTGACAGTACGACGCGACCACAACATGGACCCAGCAGCGCTTAACCCGTCCAGGGAGCTACGGGAAAATCTCATCGATGCCACACAGGAGCTCATCGACCGGTGGCTGGAAAACCCGGGTGGCACGTCCCAGCGCGCTATAGAGAGGCGGCTACAGCGTCTGGTGACCGGTCTCCCATGGCTTCTGGGCTCGCTTTGTTCGTGGGAGCGGGAGTTCCTCCTTTTGGACCTTGGACTTCACCCCCCGTCTGCTTTTACTTTCGAGCAGCCCGAGGCGGTGAGCGAGCGACATGTTCTGGCTTCCCCAGATTCCGGGACTCTGTTTTCTGGGGCTATTCAGAGCGGGATGGGAGACTGTATGGATCGCTTACCTACCTTCGTGGTAACGGATCCTTCCCAAGTGGGCGTGTACAAACCCGCTGCAAAACTGACAGACTGTGTCTCTGCCGCTCCTTCTGAGCCAGGACTTTATTGCCATTCTCCGGCTCAGTTCTGTGTCCAGCCACAAGCTTCCCAGTCTGTAGCTCCACCGTTAGCCTCCCTAAGGGCACAATTACATGTTCTGCCGCCGCTCCAGTCAGCCACTCAGCCACCACCACCGCTAGCATCGCCGCAACCCGTAGTTCAGTTAATGGCTGAGTCACAACCTTCACACTGCTTTTCCACCGCTGTTTCTGAGCAGGGAGACAAACTGTTTCACTACGGACTTGTTCCTCAAAAGCTGGAAACATTAGAGACTATTGCTCACTCCGGGGCTTCCCCAGAGGCTGGGTTACTGCCCTCAGCTTACTCTGGACCCCTGGAGGCCAAGATGCCAGCTGTGAACTGCACCGGGCTGTCACTGCCTGAGCAGGGTCAGTGCTCTGCGCAGCTGCAGCCCTCCTTATGTGTGCCGGAGGCCCACGTGCCTACTGGTTTTGTTTCATATGTGCCAGAGGCCCACGTGCCTACTGGTTTTGTTTCATCTGTGCCAGAGGCCCACATGCCTACTGGTTATGTTTCATGTGTGCCGGGGGCCCCGGTGCCCACTGGTTCTGCGGCTGTTTTCGCTGGGGGGCCCGAGGAGCCCGTCCAGCCTCATGTTTCGCCTGCTGGGGGGCCCGAGGAGCCCGTCCAGCCTCCTGTTTCGCCTGCTGGGGGGCCCGAGGATCCCGTCCGGCCACCTGTGGCTGCTTCTCCACCTGTGGCTGCTTCTCCACCTGTGGCTGCAGCGCCGCCTCCTGCAGTACCATCACCTGCAGCGCTACCACCTGCTACTGCCACGCCTCAGCCTGAAGCTTCATTCTCACCTGGCCTGGTTTCATCCACGCCTGGTCCGGCTTCATCCTCGCCTTCATCCTCGCCTGGCCCGGCTTCATCCTCGCCTGGCCCGGCTTCAGCCTCGCCTGGTCCAGCCTTCGTGTCTGCATCCTCGTCTGGTCCAGCCTTCGTGTCTGCATCCTCGTCTGGTCCAGCCTTCGTGTCTGCATCTTCGTCTGGTCCAGCCTTCGTGTCTGCATCTTCGTCTGGTCCAGCCTTCGTGTCTGCAGCATCCGCACCATCGCCTGCAGCAGCGTCTTCAGCATCCGCATCATCGCCTGCAGCAGCGTCTTCAGCATCCGCATCATCGCCTGCAGCAGCGTCTTCAGCATCTTCGCCCGCTGCGGCCCCGGCTTCCATGCCTTCAGCCTCGCCTGGCCCAGCCTCGTTTGGGTCTGGAGCTAAACGGCCGTTTTCTAGGCCGCTGGCTAGGCTACTGGCCGGGCGCCGTCGCCTGACTGGCCGCCATTACCTTCCGCACGGCCGGCCCCCGGACCGCCATCGCCTGAGCGGCCGCCGTTGCCTTCCGCACGGCCGGCCCCCGGACCGCCATCACCTGAGCGGCCGCCGTTGCCTTCCGCACGGCCGGCCCCCGGACCCTCTTCGCCTGAGCGGCCGCCATTGCCTTCCGCACGGCCGGTCCCCGGACCCTCTTCGCCTGAGCGGCCGCCGTTGCCTTCCGCACGGTCAGCCCCCTGAACTTTTTGCGCGCCGTCACGGCCTTCTTCGTGGACGGCCTCCCGAACTCTTTACGCGCCGCCACAGCCTTCTTCGTGGCCGGCCGCCTGAACTGTGCTTCGGACTCTGCTCCCCTGTGAGTTTTGTGAACGTTTGTTTGGGACTCTGGGGTCTTCGTTTTGGTCATGGCCCGGTCCCTCCGTCCTGGGCCCCCTGCCGCCCGCCCGGGTCTGGTGGTGTGTTTCTGTGGCTGTCAGGGGCCAGCCCTTGAGGGGGGGGGTACTGTCATGGTCCTGCGGCCATGACTCAGTGACTTTGTGTTTGTGTTCCTTATTGTTATTATTCTCTTTATTATTCTTGGGCTGTTTTGGGATGGTTTGTGTTTTGGGATTTTAGATACTGGGTTTTGGGTTTGTGCTCCCTCTATTGGTCCCTGGTGTTAGTGTTCCCCTGTCTCGTCAGGTTAATCAGGTCCAGCTGTGTCTCCCACCTGTGTGTGATTTCCCAGTGTCTCTTTGTGTACTTATAGTGTGTGATTTCCTCTGCTCCTCGTCGCGTCGTCTGTGTTCATACCTGGTGTAATCCCCTGCGTGCTCTCCCTGCTGTTCTCCCTTCATGCTCAGGTTTGCTATTTCTTTGTGTAGTTTCTCCCAGTTAGTTCATCCTTAGTTCTGTTTTACCATCCCCACTTTATATTGGATATTATCAATAAATCACCCTCACACCTGAATAAGTGCTGCGTTTTGAGTCCTCCTTCCGCTCTCCACACGGCCACTGCCCCGGACCGTGACAGATATCCCCCTAAAATAGCTAAAACTAAAAACAAACTAAAAACTACTTCCAAAAACATTCAGCTTTGATATTAATGAGTTTTTTGGGTTCATTGAGAACATGGTTGTTGTTCAATAATAAAATTATTCCTCAAAAATACAACTTGCCTAATAATTCTGCACTCCCTGTACAACCATGTCACTGTTATAAGAAAAGACACGCAGCTTATCGTCTCATAGTTCTAAAATCGCTCTGTTGTTAATTCGTTTGCTAGATTAGCTGCTAGCATACGCACTGTGTTGGAGGCTTGTTGCTAGCTAGTTAGCGATGCTACACACCTGCTACTCTAATAGTCTGTGTTATTGAAGGATTCAGCACTCATGTTTTTTTTTATCCATTTTTAGACAGCGATCAGATCGGCTGCACACTCCACAGAGGCCCAGTGTTACTGTTAATATCATGCTGTCCTTTGAGATTTTAACATTTAAGACTAAGTGTAATGGATCTAAAACTGTTTAAATCTCTAGTCTACATCCTGGTAACATGGAAACTTTAAAAACAGCAGCAGAAGGTTTCAGTAGTGTAGTCTAATGTGTTCTTTTTATTTAATAATAATCCATATTATGTATAACAGCTACATTCAACCTGGAGAGAAACTAGTGAGGGAGACCATCAGGACCAAGCTGGGTTTCTGGGTCCAGAGGTTTGGAGAAACTTCTTCCCTTTCTTTCATCACAGCTGTCCTGTGCCAGATGTTCTGTTGACCCACTGAAAGAGGCATAATTTAAGAAACACCAGGAACACTGAAGCTCATCGCATTGATCAAGCAGGACTCATGATCTTCACCAGCAGCTCCCTCACAGGGAAATCTTCAGCACTCCTCCGTAGGCCCGCCCCAGGAGATGGATAAACCCAGCATTTCATGAACACTGTGATGGAGACCTTTGGTTTGTGTAATGTTATAAATACTCGGATACTCCCCAGAGGCTCCGGACTTTTACATAAAGATATTATATTCAGTCCTGTAGAAAGTTATATATTTAAAAAGATATGATCCTCTCTGGTTACTCTGGTATGAATAACTCTGCATCACTTTATGGTAAATAACACACTATGTGCAAAAAACTGTGAAAGAATTCCAGATGACAAGTTTGTAGTTCAACATAGAAGTGACGACCTTTGACTTTAATCAGGTTTTATTTAATTGTGTTAAGAGAAACTCAAACGTGCTCTTCATGCAGCTGAGTACATCAAGTGTTTAAAACGGAAGCTGTGCAGGTCTGAGATACAAACTGAGGTCCTGTTAATGCTGATATATAGTGACACAGTTACAGGGGTGATTAATCCTTTTGGTTTTTTGTCTTTAACTTAATCAATAAAACAGCTGCAGCTTTCACTGCAGCACATGTGGTACTTTAACCTTTGTACTGTTTTCATCAGTTCATTTTGCAGTTAAAAATTGAAAGATGCCAAGGAGCAGCTCAACAAAACCTTAAAAGAGCTGAAGGCAAAAGAAAAGCAAGCCGAGGACAGGAGGGGATTCTGGAGCAGCCTGCTGAGAAAGAACTGACCCAGCAGCATCAATAGTTTCTTCCTCCTCTCTCCACCTTTCTTTCTCCCCATCCTTCTTCTTGGGACGTTTGCTTGTTTTTATAAAAACGCTAATCTAAATACATGTACTGAAACACACAAATAAAATTGCCATAACTTGACCTCATGTTGCCTGCTTCTTTTCTTGTGTGTCTGTGGATGTAAAACAGTAACACACCTCCTGCTCTGTGTCTTTAATTGTAAATAACTGCAATATGTTTTCATTTTAAAATGCAGTGCAAAAAACTTCTGCTCTGAATCTTTTTTTTAGCAAAAAGCTTTTTTTTGCCTGTTGTGGAAGTTTTCCATTCAAATAAAGCCTGCAGACGAGCGGTGATCGGTAGCTAACATTCTTTAATCAAACACACAAAGAACAGACAACCAAGCTTGATGGAGTCCCTGCATGACCGCGGGACAGACGGTCAGCAGAGTCTGAGCCTAGCATGGCTCTCAGTTAAATACCTTCTCCAGGAACAAAAGGCAGTACACAGCTGTTTCACACCTTAACACTAGAATTACTGAGCCTTTTTTTCCCCTGGCGCGAGTCCCTACTACTAGATTTACTAGCCCTGCGCAAATTTGCGTAAATTCCACTGGTACCGCGTTGTCTTTACAGTCCCTGGCACAGCAGCTGCAGCAGCTTCAGCAGCCTGCGTCTGTGCTAATATTTCCTTGTGCTATATGAATCGGCAACGAAGTTCCTGAGCTAGAAGACTCAGAAACAATCTTCTTTTGCCTGTCCACCCTGTACATGCCTTGTACAAAATGTAGGCATCCACCGCCGCCAGGTCCAGCATATTGTAGAAAACCGCTACTGACCACCTGCGTGTTGCTGCTCTTATGGAATACATCCGCACAAGTTGAGGAAGTTCACGCCAGACTTTATTCACCGTGCCCCATAACGGCGTTTTGCACTGCAGCAGTCTGTGCGACAGTGACAGTGAAATAAAGAAATTGTCTGTTGTGACGTTTCTCCCATCATCCAAAATCAGCTCCATCAGTTTCATGACCACGTTCTCTGCCAGCCTCTCTCCCTTCTGACGACTGGGGTCTTTTCCCAAGTAAGGAGATGCACTGCAGACATATTTGGTGTCCAAGTCCGTGGCCATCCAGAACTTGATCCCAAATTTGTCTGGCTTGGTTGCGATATACTGTGTGAATGGACAACGAACCTTGGTAGGGAACAGCTGTTCATCTATGGTCATGTGTTCTCCTGGCGTGAAACTCTTAGCACAGTTCTTGTTGAAGCATGTCCAGATGTCGGAGATCGCCGCAAATTTATCTGTTTTCACCCGTTCTGCCCGCGTGTCCTTGTCATCAAATCGAAGGTGTTGCATAATTGAAATGAATCTATCTCGGGGCATTGTCTCTTTGATTACTGGCACCAGAAATCTTTCTGACCAGCAATCCACAATGGCACCAACAGGACACATGATTGCTCTTACAAACAGGATTGAAATGAATGCCATCAGTTCATGAACTGACAAATTCCAGTCCGGCTCTATTCTGTGGGCTCGATGGACCGTACACTCCCTGATGGTCTGCAGCATTCCCACGTCTAACATGCAAAGGAAGCTTTGGAGCACACTTGTAATCTTACGCTGTCAGAAGATAAACAAATAGAGAATGGTAAATTTACATGGACCTCACTCTAAATGGGTTTATATAAATATCGATCGTGGCTCAAGAGTTGGGAGTTCGCCTTGTAATCGGAAGGTTGCCGGTTCGAGCCCCGGCTTGGACAGTCTGGGTCGTTGTGTCCTTGGGCGAGACACTTCACCTGTTGCCTACTGGTGGTGGTCAGAGGGCCCGGTGGCGCCAGTGTCCGGCAGCCTCGCCTCTGTCAGTGCGCCCCAGGGTGGCTGTGGCTACAATGTAGCTGCCATCACCAGTGTGTGAATGTGTGCGTGAATGGGTGGATGACTGGATATGTAAAGCGCTTTGGGGTCCTTAGGGACTAGTAAAGCGCTATATAAATACAGGCCATCATATGTAATATGGCAGTGACAAACCTTAGCAGACTCTGTGGGTCCAGCTTGTGCAGTGAAGCACGAGCGATTTGCTACTGCACTGGGCTGGAAAAAACATTGGACATTGGAATATGTCCAATGTTTTTTCTTGAGAACTGAGACCTGACAATTTTTTGTCTGATACCTGACAAATTTTTTCTTGAGACCTGACAATGTCCTAAAATGTACACCGTAGTCAGGGTATCTGTTAAGATGTTAAGAATAACAAGTATCTCTTAAAATGTTTCCGATAATGAAACATTTCAATATAATGTAGACAAAAACAAAAAATAAAAAGATAGTTACGGATCAGGACTCCCAATCCTTACTGCACATGTGCAAAGTCGGACCGTACAAATCGGGTCTACCAGATCCGTACCAGGCATGTGCAGGGGTTTTCTTCTTCTTCTGTTCGTTTAATGGCCATTTACTCCCCAGTGTACGAGGATACTGCCACCTGCTGACTGAGCAAATGAACCCTATTGTAAACTGAACTAGCGTCATTACAAACGTGTGTTAAATTTGATTTAGTGATAGTGGAGTGTGTTTATGTGTGGAGAGGATTGATTGGAATAGTAATGATGATGTCCGCTATCACTGTCAGTTGTCAGTAAACACTTAATCTGGCTGATGAATCTTCGCGTGACATATTACAAAGTCTGTATTATTAACTCTGTAATTATGCGCCATTCTTCTTATTTTACGGTGCTGTTGTTCAATCGGGGAACGCTCTGTGTTGAGGAGAAAAGCATGAATTTGTTTGTATACGAAGGTATCCATTGTTTAAATGTCCCGGTAGTCGAAAAGGAGGCAGAGCTGTTGAGAAATGCTAGGTGCTAACTGGGCGCTAACCGTATCATTCAAATATATTGAATGTTGCAATGCTGGCAAAGAGAGGAAATGACATAAGATTTGTGCATGCAGGGTACCGATCGGGTTTCCGGTACGGATCAGGTAGTGACACTGTGCACGCTTCGTGGTCCCATATATTCCACAATTCATAGCGCAGCGGTGGCTGTGGATAATTTTGCCGCAAAATGCGGCAGAAGGGAGCGGCTGAAGAGTGAACTGTCAAAAGTAAGAACTGAATATTATGTAACTTATTTTTGTGCAAATGTTTAATAACGAAGAACATTAAAACATTACTGTTGGCCACATGTCGGCGAAGTTACGTGACATTAGTGATGTTTGTACTTTCAGCGTTAACTTGGTTTTAAAGCCTCTACTTCAATATATATATATATATATATATATATATATATATATATATATATATATATATATATATATATATATATATTCGACCTTGATCTCAGAGAGAATGTGATGATTTTATGGATAAATAAAGTCAGTCTGTGGCGTGGGTGTGGTCTCTGGCCAGCTGCAGAGGAGGGGTGACGCAGTGAGCTTCCGGGGTGGCGCAGGGGCGGGGTGAACAGGTGTGCTGGGATCTGACAGTGATTGTGTCTCTTTATATGTTGGCAGTGACAGTCAGAGGAGGGAGGCGGATGTGACAGCAGAGAGAGAGAGCGGGAGTGTCTGTGTCCCAGCACAAAACCACAGTATTAAATAAAAGTTCTGCTGTCGTCATATTCGCTCCAGCTTATGTTTCTTGGGTCCAGCGTTACACAGTCATATATCCACAAACACAACAAGCTGAAAGTCAGTGATGCTGCTCGGTCCTGAATATGACGGCACAAGCAGGATCCACTGCACTGTTAATGTTAGCTGTGTTATATTGCTGCCTCTGTTCGGTGGTGTCGAGCCAAACGGACTTTAACGTGTGTTTGAACGAGCTGACGGTTCACTCGTTAAGCTGAAAGAAAGATGCTTCAATCACAGCAGTCACACATGTGTCCACTGCACCATCTGGGACTCTTCTTGTTTACACTCGTAATAACACAAACACTAAATCCTCCTGTTGTGTAGCAGTGTGTACACCTGAGACTGTCACCTGTCTGTCTGTCCTGCACTCTCTCTCTGTTTCTTTCTCTCTGATTGTGGAATAAAAGTATGAACATGTGTTTATAAGTTACACTTGTGTCTGAATCCTGCAGCTTATCACACATTTGATTTCCATGTGTGACGACTGCAAGTGTCCAGAGTGAGGACAGACTGAGGGACCCACTGCTGCACATCATCTGTGAGGCTTTGCACCCCTGATGATCCACCAGGACAAACTCAGCAGTGTGTGAGGAAGAGGAGGAGGAAGAGCCAGCAGCAGCTGACAGATGGAGAGAATAGACAGACTGTTCCCTGTTTGTGAAGGACTGCTAGGAAAGTTTAACATAACTGTCTGTGCTGAATCAGTCTTATTAGGTAATGTTCAAATAATGTGATCATCCCAGTGTTTCCAGTGTGGGAGAAAGTACTCAGGGCCTTCAAGCTACACACTATGAAAGGCAGCAACAAGTTTAATGTTCAGAAACCTAAAGTCTGTATCAGCAGCAGAGTGGAACTAAAATAAATGTTGGTTTCAGTTCTATGAAGCTTTGAGTATTTTGGATCAGTAGCTGCTGTGTTTGTTGCATCATATTGCTGTAACTGTTTATATGCTTTATATATTCTGAGGTATGTTGATCTATAGTGTTACATCATATTCTATAAGGATGTTATGTGTTTGTAGACTTTCTGCCCAGTTTGACCCATTTAGCAGATGTCAGCCTGTTTAAGGCTCTGATGTCTATTCTGTGTGACTTACAGCAGTTATGACATGGTCTGATTTTCTCACCCAATAAAGGAATATTTCATATATCAGTCTACTCTTCATTCTATCAGACACAGTTATCACAGCTCCTACATTTGCTTTTTACACATGTATGTAAGCATTGAGCCAAATTTAGTAATGCCAACATATTAAACGAATAATATTTGTCTCTTATATATGATACATCTGTAGATACACTGTCACAGATACTTGTCTTTGACTGAAGATTTAAGGTGATAGGAAATATAAATAACTGCAACTTGAATCTTTGACCCAAAGTTCAAGCTCACTGCTGTAATATATCTTGTAATACATATATATATATATATATATATATATATATATATATATATATATATATATATATATATATATATATATATTAGGGGTGCAACAATACACAAAATTCACGGTTTGGTTCGATACGATATTTTTTCGATACAAAAAAATGTTCATGCCTTTTTAATTTGTCATTTATTAAAATTATAAATATATATTTTAACTCAAAAGTACAGTTTTTAAATTTAATGTTGCTGAAACAACAAATCTTTGGATCACTCATCTTTGGAAAAGAGAGTTTATTACAGAGAAATGGCTCTTTCAAAATAAAAGCTATACTATAGCTTCTTCTGGGCTATATTCTCAGCAGCATATTAAACATATCAGGTCCCCATAAGGAGAATCCTGTGCTAACGGCTGTCTAAATGACTCGGGTAAAGTTTGTAGCATGCGTGCTTGTTGTTTTTGTCTGCTTCCACTTGTCTTTGCACTAGGATGATGTCGGAGTAAATGTGCAGTCATATTCGTTGTGTTCCCACTAGTGCCGTCAGCATTGATCTCGTTAAAATGACATCAACGCCATAACGCGGCAAATCTCCGTTAACGAGCTACCCCTGATCGCCCCGTGCGTGGGGCTGGACGGCCAACACGTTAACGAGCTAACAGCGCTAACGCACTAGTTCCCACCCATGTAATTGAGCATTGCGTGGCACATCCAACATACTGTTTTACTTTAGTCCATGACGCGCTTACCTTCAGGGTCATACGTCACATGAAAACCAAAATAGTTCCAAACGCCAGATCTGAATGAGGGTGGGGGAGGTTCAATTTGCCATGTTGCAAGGAGAGCTTAGCTTCTGTCTCGCTAGCTTGCGCTGCACTCAGTGGATCTGTGCTCGACAGTGCAGCCTAGGCAGAGTAGTCGAACGCAGATCCACTGAGCGCTCAACACAGACAGCATCGTCAGAAGAAAAGTTTTGTAAAATTTTGTATTGTTCGATACATATGCGTACCGAACCGAAAACACTGTATCGAACGGTTCAATATCGATACGAGTTGATTATTATGATATATATATATCATAATAATCTGACAATACATATAATATTGGCCATATTATATTTACATTACCACAGTGAGATGATTTTAGTCTGAACAACATTAGCTAATTGTTATTTACTAACTAATTTGGTAAGCAGGTGTGTGATGATCAGCTGATGTGTGATGATCAGCAGGTGTGTGATAATCAGCAGGTGTGTGATGATCAGCAGGTATGTGATGATCAGCAGGTGTAAATGATCAGCAGGTGTGTGATGATCAGCAGGTGTGTGATAATCAGCAGGTGTGTAATGAGCGGCCCTGAAAATCTTAGAAATATGGTATCTAAGCAGATTCTTACTCTGGATGGCATTACCTTGGCCTCCAGTAACACTGTGAGGAACCTTGGAGTCATTTTTGACCAGGACATGTCCTTCAACGCACATATTAAACAAATATGTAAGACTGCTTTCTTCCATTTGCGCAACATCTCTAAAGTTAGAAATATCCTGTCTCAGAGTGACGCTGAAAAACTAGTTCATGCATTTATTACTTCCAGGCTGGACGACTGTAATTCATTATTATCAGGATATCCAAAAAACTCCCTGAAAAGCCTTCAGCTAATCCAAAATGCTGCAGCAAGAGTCCTGACAGGGACTAGAAAGAGAGAGCAGATTTCTCCTGTTTTGGCTTCCTGTTAAATCCAGAATTCAAAATCCTGCTCCTCACATACAAGGTCTTAAATAATCAGGCCCCATCTTATCTTAATGACCTTGTAGTACCATATCACCCTATTAGAGCACTTCGCTCTCGCTCTGCAGGCCTACTTGTTGTTCCTAGAGTATTTAAAAGTAGAATGGGAGGCAGAGCCTTCAGTTTTCAGGCCCCTCTTCTGTGGAACCAGCTTCCAGTTTGGATTCAGGAGACAGACACTATCTCTACTTTCAAGATTAGGCTTCAAACTTTCCTTTTTGCTAAAGCATATAGTTAGGGCTGGACCAGGTGACCCTGAATCCTCCCTTAGTTATGCTGCAATAGACGTACGCTGCCAGGGGATTCCCATGATGCACTGAGTTTTTCCTTTCCAGTCACCTTTCTCACTCACTACAGGGAGTGCAGAATTATCAGGCAAGTTGTATTTTTGAGGAATAATGTTATTATTGAACAACAACCATGTTCTCAATGAACCCAAAAAACTCATTAATATCAAAGCTGAATGTTTTTGGAAGTAGTTTTTAGTTTGTTTTTAGTTTTAGCTATTTTAGGGGGATATCTGTGTGTGCAGGTGACTATTACTGTGCATAATTATTAGGCAACTTAACAAAAAACAAATATATACCCATTTCAATTATTTATTTTTACCAGTGACACCAATATAACATCTCCACATTCACAAATATACATTTCTGACATTCAAAAACAAAACAAAAACAAATCAGCGACCAATATAGCCACCTTTCTTTGCAAGGACACTCAAAAGCCTGCCATCCATGGATTCTGTCAGTGTTTTGATCTGTTCACCATCAACATTGTGTGCAGCAGCAACCACAGCCTCCCAGACACTGTTCAGAGAGGTGTACTGTTTTCCCTCCTTGTAAATCTCACATTTGATGATGGACCACAGGTTCTCAATGGGGTTCAGATCAGGTGAACAAGGAGGCCATGTCATTGGTTTTTCTTCTTTTATACCCTTTCTTGCCAGCCACGCTGTGGAGTACTTGGACGCGTGTGATGGAGCATTGTCCTGCATGAAAATCATGTTTTTCTTGAAGGATGCAGACTTCTTCCTGTACCACTGCTTGAAGAAGGTGTCTTCCAGAAACTGGCAGTAGGACTGGGAGTTGAGCTTGACTCCATCCTCAACCCGAAAAGGCCCCACAAGCTCATCTTTGATGATACCAGCCCAAACCAGTACTCCACCTCCACCTTGCTGGCGTCTGAGTGGGACTGGAGCTCTCTGCCCTTTACCAATCCAGCCACGGGCCCATCCATCTGGCCCATCAAGACTCACTCTCATTTCATCAGTCCATAAAACCTTAGAAAAACCAGTCTTGAGATATTTCTTGGCCCAGTCTTGACGTTTCAGCTTGTGTGTCTTGTTCAGTGGTGGTCGTCTTTCAGCCTTTCTTACCTTGGCCATGTCTCTGAGTATTGCACACCTTGTGCTTTTGGGCACTCCAGTGATGTTGCAGCTCTGAAATATGGCCAAACTGGTGGCAAGTGGCATCTTGGCAGCTGCACGCTTGACTTTTCTCAGTTCATGGGCAGTTATTTTGCGCCTTGGTTTTTCCACACACTTCTTGCGACCCTGTTGACTATTTTGAATGAAACGCTTGATTGTTCGATGATCACGCTTCAGAAGCTTTGCAATTTTGAGACTGCTGCATCCCTCTGCAAGATATCTCACTATTTTTGACTTTTCTGAGCCTGTCAAGTCCTTCTTTTGACCCATTTTGCCAAAGGAAAGGACGTTGCCTAATAATTATGCACACCTGATATAGGGTGTTGATGTCATTAGACCACACCCCTTCTCATTACAGAGATGCACATCACCTAATATGCTTAATTGGTAGTAGGCTTTCGAGCCTATACAGCTTGGAGTAAGACAACATGCATGAAGAGGATGATGTGGACAAAATACTCATTTGCCTAATAATTCTGCACTCCCTGTATGTGTTAATAGACCTCTCTGCATTGAATCATATCTGTTATTAACCTCTGTCTCTCTTCCACAGCATGTCTTTTATCCTGTCTTCCTTCTCTCACCCCAACCAATCACAGCAGATGGCCCCGCCCCTCCCTGAGCCTGGTTCTGCTGGAGGTTTCTTCCTGTTAAAAGGGAGTTTTTCCTTCCCACTGTCGCCAAAGTGCTTGCTCATAGGGGGTCATATGATTGTTGGGTTCTTCTCTGTATCTATGAAGCGCCTTGAGGCGACTTTTGTTGTGATTTGGCGCTATATAAATAAAATTGAATTGAATTGATCAGCTGATGTGTGATGATCAGCAGTTGTAAATGATCAGCCGGTGTGTGATGATCAGCTGGTGTGTGATGATCAGCACATGTGTGATGATCAGCAGGTGTGTGATGATCAGCCGGTGTGTGATGGTCAGCCGGTGTGTTATGATCAGCCGGTGTGTGATGATCAGCTGGTGTGTTATGGTCAGTCGGTGTGTGATGATCAGCAGATGTGTGATTATCAGCCGGTGTAAATGATCAGCAGGTGTGTGATAATCAGCAGTTGTAAATGCAGATGTGTGATGATCAGCAGATGTGTGATGATCAGCAGGTGTGTGATGCTCAGCCGGTGTGTGATGATCAGCAGATGTGTGATTATCAGCCGGTGTAAATGATCAGCAGGTGTGTGATAATCAGCAGGTGTAAATGATCAGCAGATGTGTGATGATCAGCCGGTGTGTGATGATCAGCTGGTGTGTGATGATCAGCACATGTGTGATGATCAGCAGGTGTGTGATGATCAGCCGGTGTGTGATGGTCAGCCGGTGTGTGATGATCAGCCGGTGTGTGATGATCAGCTGGTGTGTGATGGTCAGCCGGTGTGTGATGATCAGCAGATGTGTGATTATCAGCCGGTGTAAATGATCAGCAGGTGTGTGATAATCAGCAGTTGTAAATGCAGATGTGTGATGATCAGCAGATGTGTGATGATCAGCAGGTGTGTGATGCTCAGCCGGTGTGTGATGATCAGCAGATGTGTGATTATCAGCCGGTGTAAATGATCAGCAGGTGTGTGATAATCAGCAGGTGTAAATGATCAGCAGATGTGTGATGATCAGCAGGTGTGTGATGGTCAGCCAGTGTGTGATGATCAGCCGGTGTGTGATGATCAGCTGGTGTGTGATGGTCAGCCGGTGTGTGATGGTCAGCAGGTGTGTGATGGTCAGCCGGTGTGTGATGATCAGCAGATGTGTGATGGTCAGCAGGTGTGTGATGGTCAGCAGGTGTGTGATGATCAGCAGGTGTAAATGATCAGCAGGTGTGTGATAATCAGCAGGTGTAAATGATCAGCAGATGTGTGATGATCAGCAGGTGTGTGATGATCAGCCGGTGTGTGATGATCAGCTGGTGTGTGATGATCAGCAGGTGTGTGATGGTCAGCCGGTGTGTGATGGTCAGCAGGTGTGTGATGATCAGCAGGTGTAAATGATCAGCAGGTGTGTGATAATCAGCAGGTGTAAATGATCAGCAGGTGTGTGATGATCAGCAGGTGTAAATGATCAGCAGATGTGTGATGATCAGCAGGTGTGTGATGGTCAGCCAGTGTGTGATGATCAGCCGGTGTGTGATGATCAGCTGGTGTGTGATGGTCAGCCGGTGTGTGATGGTCAGCAGGTGTGTGATGGTCAGCCGGTGTGTGATGATCAGCCGGTGTGTGATGATCAGCAGATGTGTGATGGTCAGCAGGTGTGTGATGGTCAGCAGGTGTGTGATGATCAGCAGGTGTAAATGATCAGCAGGTGTGTGATAATCAGCAGGTGTAAATGATCAGCAGATGTGTGATGATCAGCAGGTGTGTGATGATCAGCCGGTGTGTGATGATCAGCTGGTGTGTGATGATCAGCAGGTGTGTGATGGTCAGCCGGTGTGTGATGGTCAGCAGGTGTGTGATGATCAGCAGGTGTAAATGATCAGCAGGTGTGTGATAATCAGCAGGTGTAAATGATCAGCAGATGTGTGATGATCAGCAGGTGTGTGATGATCAGCCGGTGTGTGAAGATTATCCGGTGTGTGATGATCAGCCGGTGTGTGATGATCAGCAGATGTGTGATGATCAGCAGGTGTGTGATGATCAGCAGGTGTGTGATGATCAGCTGGTGTGTGCAGCTTGAGAGTGGGAACTCTCTCCATGGTCCTGATGCTGCACAAAGTCAGGAACACCACACACACACACACTGAGGAGGGACAGAAAGAGAAACCTCAGGTCAGGCCAGCGAGGACACATCACTATCATCACTCTGATTAAAAGATGTAATCTTTATCTTTTTAATGGCTCATAGTCCATGCTGTCTTCAGTCTTGTTTCCTCTGTTTTCTCTTGAAGACAAATAAACAGAACACAGTTGATAAAAAGTGATCTTCACAGCGGACTTCCAGGATCCATCATTGAACCTATTAAAGAGGTACAAAGAGGGCGTGACCCACAAAATAGAAGCTACTTTATTTGGAAATGAGTTCATGAACTTCACTTCAAGTGAAGGTAGAGACAGAAATCTGAACTACACAGTGTGCTGAGGTGCACCTGATACAAACTTCATGTAACTGAGGAAGAGTTTAACACAGCTGAAGAGGTTCACATCTCAAAACACCTTCGTCCCATTGGGATGGTAGCTGAAAAATAATTTAGCGCACTCATTTAAGAAACCTAGCAGGTGCTACTTTAGCCATTAAAAGAACACAGTGCCCCCTGCCCCCTGAAAAGAGCCTTGAGACTGTGAGAGTGGAGCTACTTTTAGTGGTGAGTTTTCAGATAAAAATAAAAATGCATATAGAAGATATGTTGTAGTATGTGTCACACTGAAGGCTTCCAGTAAGGTATGTATTGTGAGGTATGTATTCAAGGCCGCAGGGGGGTTGGAACCCAAGGCCAGGAGGCGGGGTGCACCCTGAACTAGTCGCCAGTCTGTCGCAGGGCCTGCAGCTTAATTTGACTCAACACAGGAAACCGCTCCCAGCCCAGACACAAAAAGGATCGACAGATTGATAGCTCTGTCTCAAGTCTGGGTGGTGCATGGATGCTCTTATTTGCTGAAATAAGTAGTTTACAGTTGTTTTTGGTAGATCATTGTGTTAAATATTGACTATGTTCTACTGCCTTTGTGAAAACTGACTGGTCATAGTGAGTTGTAAAAATATTTATTTTTAACTTGTGGACGATTTTATTCCTTTTATTTTTCATTATTATTATTTTTATTCTTTTATTCCTCTTGTTGCACCTGAAATTTGTAATGAGCACAAACTGTACATCAAAGACTTTGGTAGATTTAGACGTCACAGACAAAAGTGTCAGACTGTCACACTTTCCTCATGGTTTTTTTGTACAGGGTGGGCCATTTATATGGATACACCGTAACAACATGGGAATGGTTGGTGATATTAAAGTCCTGTTTGTGGCACATTAGTATATGTGAGGGGGCAAACTCCTCAAGATGGGTGGTGACAATGGTGGCCATTTAGAAGTCGGCCATCTTGGATACAACTGTTGTTTTTCCAATAGGAAGAGGGCCATGTGACACATCAAACTTATTGGTAATGTCACAAGAAAAACAATGGTGTGCTTGGTTTCAACGTAACTTTATTCTTTCATGACTTAGAATAAAGTTACGTTGCACAGAATTTGCAGAATGGGCTGGAAAAACTCAGGGAACGTGCCAGCTTCAGTGCATAAAGAGGGAAACACATCATCATGTAGCAATTTCAAACATCCAGTGGCCTTGAGGTTTCCATTGATGAAGAATGGACCCACTATCGTTGTCCCCATATACCACACCAAACCATCACTTTTGTTGTTCCAACAGTCTTGGAGGGATCCATCCAATGTGGGTTAGTATCAGACCAATAGCGGTGGTTTTGTTTGTTAACTTCACCATTCACATAAAAGTTTGCCTCATCACTGAACAAAATCTTCTGCGTGAACTGAGGGTCCTGTTACAATTTTTGTTTTGCCCATTCTGCAAATTCTGTGGCCGATCTGGGTCATCCTCGCTGAGATGCTGCAGTAGCTGGAGTTTGTAAGGGTGCCATTTGTGAGTAGCTAATATCTACTGAAGGGATGTTTGACTAATGCCACTCTCCAGTGACATGCGGCGAGTGCTACGCTGTGGGCTCTTGCTGAATGAAGCTGGGACAGCCACTGATGTTTCTTCATCAGTGACAGTTTTCTTGCGTCCACATTTTGGCAAATCCAACACTGAACCAGTTTCACGAAACTTAGCAAGCAGTTTGCTGACTGTAGCATGCGAGATGGGTGGTCTCGTAGGGTGTCTTGCATTGAAATCTGCTGCAATGGCCCGGTTACTGCGTTCACCAGATATCAACACAATTTCGCTCCTCACGTGTTAACCTCTTCGACATGTCAATGGCTGTGAACAAAGAGAAACTTGTAAATAACTCATGAAAGAAGTTACGTTGAAACCAAGCACACCATTGTTTTTCTTGTGACATTACCAATAAGTTTGATGTGTCACATGGCCCTCTTCCTATTGAAAAAACAAAAGTTGTATCAAAGATGGCCGACTTCTAAATGGCCACCATGGTCACCACCCATCTTGAGGAGTTTGCCCCCTCACATATACTAATGTGCCACAAACAGGACTTTAATATCACCAACCATTCCCATGTTGTTACGGTGTATCCATATAAATAGCCCACCCTGTACTATGGTCTCATTAGTGTCAAAGGTGAATAAATTAGTGTATTCTCAGTGGCTAACGATTTTCAAATAGCTAATGAGCATTTAATGCCTGTTGTTTCACAGGCAGAGCTGCCCTGCACTAATGATGTGTGGTTTAAAAGGAAGCTGAAAGTAGCAAAAATTTCAAAACAGAAATTCCCTAAAGGCCTACACACTGAGAGTGCTGCAAGTAAAAGATACACATGACATGCAATTCCTCATTTTTGGAACTATAAATGTTTTATAACTCATACACACACAGAAAACTTGATGAGATGAGATTTTTCTTTTAAAAAATTGTTCTCATAATAAAGAAGTGTGAAAAACATGAAGTCAGGCAACAATCAGCTGGTCCTGATGTTATTAAGAAGACAAGGATGAAACTGAGATTCTGGGTTTATCTGGGTGGGCTTACCCCTCACTCCAGCTAGTTGTGCCAAATGAATTGAATTCTCACAAGACAGCAACAGGGAGAATTTCATAGCGTCATCGAGGAGGTGAAGATGTTTAATGACCACTTTGGTGCATGTTTGAGCTCTTTTTGGCAGAGTTGGGAATCTACAGCTAAGAAACCGTAAAGGATTATGTGAATGTGTGCTGGTCAAATTAGAGTTTCTCAGAGTATTTTTTGTTATAACTTCTCTTTTCAGATGAATGCAAAGTTAAAGCGTATTACCACGGTGCCACTGCTGCCCAGATTTCTCTCAAAGACAGATGTGCTATCTGCCAAACTCATACAGCTGTTTAAAAAGCCAAGATTATAGGACAGGAAGAAGACTGCAGAGTGAAACACATGGGCCAGGTAAAAATACTTGTATAATTTGGATGAGCTTGATGTGTAATCAGGGAGCTCTGCGTTTATCTCAACAAAGATCTGGATGATTTAGTGACAGAGTATGTTATGAGCATTACAGTTTTTCTCAGTCGCTTTGGTGCGTTTCTCAGATCAGAATTGAAATTCTCATAACTATTAGTTCAACCTCCACAACACTCAGTCATTTGTGCACATCATAGTAGCAATTTCTCCTCTCTCTGAACAAACTGCAAATGATTTTGGACATGAATCAGTTGCTTCCATACATTTCCCTGCTGCTTTCTGACATTTCCATTTGCTTATGTCATGTCAGTCAAAAGTAATCATACCTATGGATGCTGAATAGTCGTTCCTAATAAAACTAATAGTCATACATCCATTGCTTGAGTCATCACACACAAAATTGTTGAACTAGTTATCACATGCCAAATATTGGCCATCTGTCAAGCAAATCCTATACCTTCCTGTATCATTGTTCCTGGAAATGTCTCCGAAATTGAACAATTGATCTCGGGTGAATTACAGCTGTCACTCATGAGGAGGCGTGTGAAAGTTTAGTTGTAACCAATGACAAACAACTTGTTCACTGTCAATTATGGATGAATCCTGTGAATCCCCAATTGGCAAGCATATATAAACTGCGCAGGAGCTAGTGTGTACCATTTCTACACTTCTGTGACACAAAATGGAAGATCAGCACCGTGGAAGAGGGGTGAGGATGTGGGGAGGAAGGGGAAGAGGGAGAAGAGGCAGATATAGGCGGATTCCTAATGAAATAAGGGCTACAATTGTGGACCATGTTGTCAATCACGGCCTCACCATGGAGGAGGCTGGTCGAAGGGTGCAACCCAATATTGGTAGAACTACTGTCAGTTCAATCATTCAAACATTCCGTAGGGAAAACAAGTATGCAAACAGTAATACACTGTACTGTACTGTGCCATCTCAGACACATCACATGTTACTGTACTGTATTTGCAATTTCACAAAAAGTTCACTCTGCACCACATAGGATTGTAAGACAACCTCGCGGAGGCGGAAGAGGGCCCCTTTTTACCCCACAGCAAGAAGAAGCCATTTGTGCAATGGTCATTGCAAACAATGCAATAAAGCTGAGAGACATACAAAGCGCTGTCATAGAGAATTACACGGTATTTGGCAATATTGAATCTGTTCCAATTTCAACAATTGACAGAGTACTCAAGAAAAATGAAATCCACATGAGCAAATGGCCCTGCTAGCAGGCATGGATGCAGCATGTGACGACATCACAGCAGGGTCCTGCATAGGATGGATTCGCCACTCCAGGAGATACTTTCCTCGCTGCATTGCGAGGGATAACATCTGTTGTGATGTAGATGAAAATATGTGGCCAGACAGACAGGAACGTCTGGATGTGCCAGAATGATTTACTGTACTGTTACATGTGCTGTTTATTGTTCACATTAGTGCACAGCTCTACCAAATGGGTGATTTTATGTTTACATGTATTCTACAGTGCACAAGTGACTGTAGCATATTTTTCTTTTGCACAATTCTGTAGGATTACAAACACTTCTACACAATGGAAATGTGAAACGTACGTATTCAGTGTCTCAGTTACTCCCAAGACTCCCATAACATCTACAGTGACTTTACTGCACATTTCAGATGGCTGTACAGGTAGGCCATAGTGCTGTCGTCAGCATTTTCAGGTGTCACCAATTGTTTTTGCAATGGGAAACACTGAAATTATAAACTGTCATAGTGGAAACATGACAATGCCATTTGACTATCTTGTTCATAAAGATGGTGTCAAGACTTTTCATTTTGATGGCACTGACAGTTTCATTGACATGGATACTTGCTTTTGAGGTATGGATAATCAATTCTGTGCATGTGACGTGCTTTTGCAGGCTATCCACTAGGTTTTGCAGTTTGCACTAATTGTTTTGGGAAATGCACTAACTGCTGTGCAAATGTTAATGGTGTTCTGAGAAACGCACCAAAGCGACTGAGAAAAACTGTAATATAGAGCATCAGTACTTATTTTATATGCCACAGTTTCACTTTTTAACAGACATATTTTCAAAACATTATCTACTGGGGTCTTGCTATTTAAGAAGCTTTGCCTTGTTATGTTACTCAAGCTGTTAAAAAAAACGCGGGAATTCAAATTTTGAACTGGATCTGAGGTTCTGAGGATCACCACGAGCACATTAGGAAGCCACCCCCAAAAAATATCAGCTGTCAGGGAGCATTTTGACATGTTATCGCCCAATAATAACATGAGCCTTAAATCAGCCTCAGAGAGGCTGGTTAGTTAGAGGTGTGTGCATGTATATCATACAGGACCTCATATGGGTATTCTGCGATTGATACATCATTATGTTTATATATTCAAACTAGGAACTATGGAGAACACACAGCTAGAGGGGACGTAACACAGAGCAGAGAGAGGCGCAGACAATGTATACACAGCAGGAGATGAGGACACACACAAAACTGAACATAACATACATGACAGGAGACTATCAAAATAAAGCAGGAAGTAACACACACTGAGACTCAGACTAAGACGTGTGGGTTTGGCACTGGGACCGGGGGAAACACAGAGAGGAGACTTTTCAAATTTTATTCAAAGGATTTTTAGGACATTAAAGCACATGGTAAACTGTCAACTTACAAAAGAGCTGCATAATCTAGTGAGACGGCTCCTCTTGATTCAAACAGAGAAGACATGAAAAAAAAAGCATCCAATGCAACATTTCCCTTTATAACCCCGTCCAACCCAGCCCTACCCCAGAGAAGAGGAAGGAAAAAAAGGCATAAAAGCAAACACATTAACACGAAAGCACAAACAGGAATTCATCACTAAATCATGTACGAAGACTAGCCTTTAAAATAAAGCCTTGAATTTCCCAGCTGCTCTGGAAGCTCCAAAACATCTGGAACACTGCAACTAGAAACTACACTTTCTACTAAACAGGCAGTGGCTTCTCTGTACATGAGGGATTCTGCAACACCCCCTGCTCTCTCTCTGATAACCTTCACCCGTCGGCCGGGCCAGATGTCATCGGTGATCGGAGAGTGTGCACGGAGCCGCGGCGTTCAGGCTGGGAGTGATGGAGCCTCGTCATGAAAACTGGATCTGCTGTACAGTGGGAATCTGGAACAAAGAGAAGCGAGCATCACCAACAAAATTCCACTTTTCACGAAAAACAATCACAAGATGAAGAATACGAATTACAGACCATGAGTCAATATACAAACTATAACGAGTACTCGGCTGTGTCCACACAGTAAAATGTATTCAGGCACATCTGTGCAGAGTTAGCCAAAGAAACCTGTCATCAGGTTTAGCTTCTGCTTTTATTACACAATTTTCTGTCGAGCTGACTGCAAAGAGTTTTCCAAACTTAGGATAAAACAATCCAACTACATGACTGATGTGTTTCCTCTTAGTAGCAAGATAAAGGCACAGCACAGCACTTATGTTCTTTTACCTGTTGATATGATGTGGTGTACACCATAACGTTCTGCTGCTGACCATCTGCTGTGATAATCCCAGCTGGCAGTGGATTTGCTGATGAGAAAAGAAGTGGAATTGATTAGGACTGTTCATTAACGAGGGGACGCTGCTTGTGTTTCACTTACTGAAGCTGTCCTCTGAGAGGTCCTCACTAAGGCCTTCTCCCACAGTCACACCTGCCATTCCTTTCTCCCCCTTCATTGCCTGGAAGACAGCAGAAAACATTTTCACGTTATTCTGTGCAGTGCTACGAAACACCAATTACACGTGCAGCATTTACAAGAGTAGAAGCAGCCAGGTGCTGCCAAACTCGTGTGTTTGATTATCTGATCATCAGCGAGCAGGACCGCTGTATTTAACAGTCATTACAAGTAGGGCTGCCACAAACGATTATTTTGATAGTCGACTAGTCACCGATTATTTTTGCGATTAGTCGACTAATCAGATCATCATCCATTGGACGTAAAACTACAGCTTATTGCACCAGCAGAATCTGCTCTTATAACTATCATTAGCTTACAGCTTTAAGTGTTTCAGGTGCTAACTAAAAATAAAGACAAGATGATAGTTTATTAAATTTTAATGAAATTTGCAGATTGTTTCGGTGAAGTTTAATAAACTCCTTGCTTTCTAAAATATAACGGGACACCGGAGTAAATTCTGAGCATCTCACACTTCTGATAATCAGCTGTCTGCTTGATGTTTATTCAGCTGTGTAAAAACTATAACTTTAATCTCAGACAAACTGATTTACTCAGGAACAAATAAAATACTAAAAAAAAAGCCAAACAATAACATTTTAAGTTATCTAAGTGACTCATATATATTTAACCTGAGTAGCCAAAGACGGCGGTGGGTTTGAAAACGATTTGCGGGGAGTCCGGTGTTCTCCCGGCGCTAGTGAGCCTAGCCCCCCGGCTCGCTAACGAGCTAGTGGGTAACAGATGTCTCCGAAAACGTCGGAGCGCTTTTGAAAATATGTGGTGTCCTGATAAACTGAGCAGATATTTGAGGTTTACACAGCTACATTCTCGCCTGAAAATATGTTAAACGTTTATTTTGTGACCCAGAAAGAATAATAAGAGTAACATTAAAACTAACTAGCTGCTGCCATTGTTGGAAACTGCGCTGGGCCGCGCTATGAATTCTGGGACACAGCTGCTTCTTCTTCTTCTTCGGGGTTTAACGGTAGCTGACATCCTTGTACATGCAGTGCTGCCATCTTCTGTTTCAGTCCGTTATTACACTCTTAAATCCTGCCACTTACTCCTGCGTCTTTTGTGATCTTACAAAGCTTCAAACGACGCGTCGACTATTAAATCAGTCGTCGACGATTTTGATAGTCGACGTAATCGTGACTAGTCGACAAATCGTGGCAGCCCTAATTACAAGTAACGACATCAACTAATTAACATGGCAAGAAGGGAGTTTTTCCTTCCCACTGTCGCCAAAGTGCTTGCTCATAGGGGGTCATATGATTGTTGGGTTTTTCTCTGTACCTATGAAGCGCCTTGAGGCGACTTTTGTTGTGATTTGGCGCTATATAAATACAATTGAATTGAATTGAACCCAGAAGAAACTACAACATGATTTAATTACCAATTTCTAAATAATATCTCATCTATAAGCTTACATGAGAAAACGCTTTAATCAGCACACACATTCCAGAAATGACCACGGCTTCATTCACAAACATTACTGGTACTAGCACTATGTTGCTTTCTGGAAAAAAAAAGGTTTGTTGGAGTTTATGGATTCCCTGATTCGACTGAGAATTCCATTCTACAATTTTTCATTGCTTAACAGCATCTATCCCAATCCCTCCACTTGCACCACTTCAGTACTGGTCAGAGGAATCCAAGTAGCTGTGCAAACTTACATTTTTCAAGCTAATTAATCAGATTTTGAGTAATCAAATTAGACTGCAAATAAAAATCTGACTGTACTGGTGACACCTGTGAACACAGCTGCCTTATGGTCCTGATAAATTGGACTGTTGTGAATCACACAGGTAGATAAAAAGGGCATAAGAACAGTATCATGTTCTAAAACTCTATGTGATCATCAAAGCTACTTGCATTCATAGCTCTCGAGTTATTTGAGGAGTTTGGATCCATCAAACAGCAGTATTAACAATGAAACACAAAACTTGAGCAGTGAGCAATCACAGAAACATGACAATATTCAGAATCTCAACTTAAATATCCAAATAAATGGGAAGCTGCGCCTCACCTCTCTGAACTTCTGCAGGTAGAGCTTCAGTGGATCCACATACATGTCAAAGCCCAGCGTGGACATGGCAAACAGGATGTCCTCCCCATTGATGGTCTTCCTCTTTTCCTGGTGACAACGCTCACTCGCCTCAGATGTGATAAAGCTGATAAACTCGCTCACGCACTCCTGCACACACTCTTTGGCATCTTTTGCAATCTGTGCAAAAAAGAGACGCAGACATTACAGACGATTCAAAGCTGGCCTTTGGAAACTGCATCAGGCCAAAGTTCTTAGCATTCGTTTCCACGTCTCACTATGTGATGTGTCTCCCTGCGTACTCCTCATATACTTTGAAGCATAGCTTAACTTGCTATATGACAGTGTCCTGAGCCCTTTTCAGAGGGGTGTCAATCCAGGACATCTGTGCAGCAGCGAGCTGGTCTTCACCTCTCACCTTCGTCTGGTTTTACAGGCTGGACGTCTCCACTTCAGGTGTAGCTCAAGCAGTGCTGGCACTGGGTCCTCGCGTGGATAGGTGAGCTGCTGGCTATTGCAGTGATTGCTTGAGATAAGCTTGTCTGGCATTAATGGAGTCTCCATTTCCCATAGTGAGACATCCAAACGAACGCTATTCAGCTCCATTCAATTTTATTTATACAGTGACAAATCCCAACATAGACCACATGTCCATGCTGCTGATCCCTGCATACACTGACCCCCCCCACAAAGACTGTGAAAACCTGTCCAGAAGATGCATCACATCAGCTGCAGGACTGCTTTGAAAACACAGACTGGACTGTGTTTGAACACCTGGACCTCGAGAGCCCACATCAGTGCTCTCGTACATCAACTTCTGTCAACAGCGTCACTGTGGACAAACGTCTCCGGGTGTATTCCAACCAGAAACCCTGGATGACTAATGAGGTCCAGGTCCTGCTGAAGCAACGTGACTCTGCCTTCAGGTCTGGTGACAGCAAGCAGTACAGTGCAGCCAGATATGAGCTGAAAAGAGGCATCAGAGAGGCCGGGGGGTCTTCACTAAGATCTTCACGCTTCACTGCCCCAGTCCTGCATCCTGCGGTGCCTAAAGTCGGCCACAATCGTCTCACTGCCAAAGTGTACCAACCTCAGCAGCCTCGACGACTGCCGCCCAGCTGCTCTAACACCTGTTATAATGAAGTGCTTCGAGAAACTGGTCCAACATCACATCATGTCCTGCCACATACAGAGCTAACAGATCAACTGAAGATGCCATTGCTACAACCAACACACCACCATCTCCCACCTGGAACAACAGGGCCGTTACGCCAGGCTGCTCTTTGTTGACTTTGGCTCTGCTTCTAATACGATACTCCCCGACAGACTAATAGTTAAACTGCTGGATATCGAACTTCCTCCGACCACCTGCTGCTGGATCGGAGACTTCCTGTCAGACCGTGTACAGCGAGTTAGAGTGGGCCCTCAGCCTTAACACCGGCTCTCCACAACTCTGTGTACCGAGTCCCCCACTGTACACTCTGTACACACATGACTGCGTCAGTACCCACCCAGATGATACCATCTTAGTGGGGCTCTTCTCTGGGGGCGACGAGATGGCGTACAGAGCTGAGGTTCAGAGGCTGTCAGATTGGTGTGTAGACAACAATCTGGACCTCAATACCACCGAGACAAAAGAGCTGAGAGTCGACTTTAGAAGGAGGAAGTCTGAGCTGCATCAGCATGAATGGTTAGTGTGTGGAAAGGGTCTCCAGTTTCAAGTTCCTGGGTGTGCACATAGACTCAGACCTCCAGTGGAGCTCAAACACCTCAGTGGTTGTAAAGAAGGCAAAACAGCATCTCCATTTTCTGAGAATCCTCAGAAAAATGGGCCTGAAGGAGCTGCTGGTCGTCTTCTACCATTGAAAGTGTGCTGACATCCTGCATCTGTGTGTGGTTCTCCAGCTGCACCATGGCACACAAAGAAGCACTTCAGAGGGTCATTAATATGGCCCAAAAATCACTGGACATCCTTCTCCCTCCCTGAATGGTAAATGGCCTGTATGTGTATAGTGCTTTACTCAGTCCCTATGGGCCCCAAAGCGCTTTACACTACTTTCAGTCATCCACCCATTCACACACACATTCACACACACCCTGAAGGACTTGTACAGCACTAGTGTACTAGGTATGACTGTGCAATGACATTAAAGAGTGATCTCCCATCTCTAACGATGGCTGTCAAAGTAGCATGAGTGAGACATCTCACCAGACGGCCCTTCTTGCTGAGGCAAAGCTAGAAGAGGTGCTTATCGTAACAGTGAAAGCTATTTAAAGGTGGCCAGGATGAAAGTGAAACTGAGGAGGTTAAGAATCTCTTTGTGAGCTCAATAACATACTGTGTGAAGGCGTTATTATTTCTGTTTTCTTTCTCTTCCCTTTCATCCCTCACAAACCTTTCCAGTCTGAGGAACAGCATTCTTCATGATGCGAGCCACATTAGCAATGGGAAGATATATGTCCTGTTCCCTGTAGTTCTCCTTACTGCTGCCGTCTTCATGGTCATTCAGATTCTCATCTCCATCATCTATGAAACACACAGAGAGTCAGCGCTATAAGAACAAAGCCAAAATGCACTTCGATGAAGATGATGATTTTATACTGACACTTTGTTTTTCCTTACCTTCCTGAGGCTGGAGAACATAGTGACTGGAAGCCATGTACTCTCCAGTGATGCCCAGCTGGGAGGCGTCGGTGGTCGAGCTGTCTCCGTCCATCTGCAATACCACACAGCTGGCTTAGTTATTTGGAGCTGTAGCACTACAGTAAACCTATGAAGCCTGAATGTAGCCAGCTTCTTAGAGCCACACCTTAGGCATGATCTGAGTTATTTAGAAGGGTCCCAGCATGCATGCTCCTCTAGGAAGGAGAAGATGTTTTCCTTTGGGATTCAGCCACATGCTGTTTTACTATGCTCTGAGCTATGAAACAGAATAAATAATGCCTGCTTGCTGTTTTTCTCCGTAGCTACACTGTGACTCCAACACTCAGACTGACCTAGATATGTCTGACATGGGTGAGCACAAAAGAAAGTGCAGCTATGACCTGTTAAACAAACCATTTATCCATTTTATTTATTGATCTTTTGCTTGACAGTAGCAGACCTACTGTTGTATTGAGTAGGGTAAGGTGTTGTTTAAATGAACACAGAAGCTTTAAAGTTTAAAGTAATAGTATTTTTAAATGGATCATGATAATGATCAATGCTGACTGATTTGAGCATTTTTATCATAATGTTTTAGGCCATATGTCAAACCCTGCAATCAACAGCGAAACACACATCAAGGGTTGACCTAACAAGTGAAAGATCGCTGGTTCGATCCCGGGAGGAGACACAAATCCCTTTGGGCTTGTGTCAGGAAGGGCATTAAAAATAATACCAACTAAAAGAAGCTGTTACTGTAGCAACTCTTTGTAAATAAGGGGGCAGCTAGCTTTAATTGTTGCAGGTTAGGACACTTTAATTATTTTTTTCTTTTATTATGTATTAATTAGCGAGGTCATTCAGCTGTTCAATCAACTGGTAAGCTAAAGGCAAAGGCTACTTTATTATAACATCGCATCTATCAGGGAGAGAAGGCCATCGCAATGTTTTTATAGCGTAATACTAAGTCATTCAACATTTCAATGTACACTAAATATCAGTAGGTCTTATTCGGTGGAGGTAACCTGGCCGTTAATAGTGCGCCAAACGTGTTTTGTGTTGTCACCCAATCCTGATACATGCGTGTGTTTTTGTTTTCCAGCAGACTGACTTGGCGGGTTTGTTGCTATTGCGTCTTGGTGCTTGTTTTAGAGGGTTTATCTGCATCCTGAGTTTCTACTAACGACTAGCTTGGTTAAGTAGCGTATTTCGGTACTCAGACGTGTATAAGGAGGAATGCCACAATAACAGCGCTCCCTCATACTGTGCGCACTTTTATATCGGCCTGTGTGTTTGCACTGAGAAATGTTTAACTTGGCATGACACAGCTAGCTACCCACTGGAACTGTTAGCATTTATCTGAAAGGGAAAACGTAAAACAGCTGTAAGCCAACGGTGAGGCCAGCTTACGTTAGCCACATGCTAAATACACTGGCATGTGTTTGGCTACCGTGTGGTAAGTAGCGGTTATCATTTGTGACATTTTTAGCTAATGTTAGCTAATGTTAACCCGGGGATGGGGTTAGCCCGTGGCCTCGCCAATATTGGGGAAACCAGTGCTTTTAACGTAATGAAGAGAAGCTTTCCAGTGGACTGTTACCTTGAGTAGTTAACCCTATTCAGGCACTGAGTGTCCCTTAAATACATTCTCACTGCAGATCCAACGCAATTCGCGTCCGCCTTGGCCTGTTCTTTGTGGTGCACAGCATAGCAAGACGTGACCAGGGCCGAAATGTTTAGTAGTCATTTTTAAACTTTCACCCGCTGGATACTTCCTGATGAGCAGCCCTCATTCACCCAGACAACAAATAAAAAAATCAGACAGAGACGGACATTTCCATTCGAGCTAACGAGAAATCGGTTAGCAATCATTGGCCGGAGCCAGGAACAAACCTGCAATGAAGCCCTGGTTGGTTACCTTCCTGAGACGGCTGTTTGGTTGGACAGAAAATGGCTGCAAAAGGACCAGTCCCAGCGCGGAGCCGCGGCTGCAGTACCCCATCTCAACAGTAGAGGCCCGTGCTGCGTTCATGACCTTCAGTACCGCACAAGCCCACATCTACATAGGAATGGTAGTTGGTACTGTTATCGAAACTATATGTCCAAGAAGTAACATAAACGAAGTAGAAAACCCTTACATCCTTAGATAAAGTACACATTGGTTATAATGTAATATAATGTAATCTCACAGAAAGTGTAGTTCCTACATCTACGGCAGCAAATGAACGCATCTTGTAGCGCGTGGATTTCCAGAAAACGTCTACGTGGTCTGCCTACCGCCGCTGGCATATGGTATAATAAATTAATAATAAAAAAACAAGTAAAAAACGAACAAACACACACACACAAACCCGAAAAAAACAGCCACTCAAATTTTGTTTTAAAGCGGTTGAAAGGCGCAGCAACAGTAATAGTTCCAGACATTTCTGACTGAGATAGGCTTTTTCATCTCGGGGAGCATTTTTCAACCAAGTGCGACAACAAGTCACTATATGGTTGCCTTGTGTTACACTTTATGGTTGTTTGTTTTGTGTCTGGGGCTTTCGTATGTCTGGGTCATTTCGTGTGCACTTGCTCAGAATCCCCAAACCTTGTTTTACTGCTTAGTGGCTGCTGCTGAGTTGAAAATGTTATTCACAATTTTCACCACAAGATGGCGCGACAGTTAAACAGTCCATTAAAAAACCCCAGGTAGAGCTATGACACTAATTAGTTGTGATCAATTCTGATTGATTTTCATTTAATAGAAAAATAGTACCTAGGGCACATGTGTTTGGTTTTTCATTAATGAGATATGTCTTGCTTTCTGCTTTCAGATAAACTAGACGAGAAAGAAGGCGGAAATGCATATACTCATAGATATTTATACTCTTTATACAAATTTTTTATTGAAAAGTTGAATTGTAAGATATTTGATGTTGTTATCCTAGCTATGTATAGCTTCAAATGAAGGAGACTTCATAAAAACTGGAGAAGGTAGGAGAACAAATTTATTACTTACAACATACCACTATTAGGAACCTTTGCAATGACAGACACATTATTAGGATTTGTGGCATTGCTCACAGATAATGTGGAAAATCTTGGTTCTGCAAATTTAAAGTTTAAAACTTCTCATTTGGATTAGATGTTGTTCAGCATGATTGTTGTGACCTGGCCTAACTACCACTGTGACTGTGTATTTCCAATCCCAAAGAGTCTGATGTAAGCAGTTGCATGAGGTCAAAGGTGTTAGGAAGATGATATTTAGTCAAGAACTCAAAGATTTTCCTCTAGAATATTTGCAACATCGTGCTGTACCAGAGAAAACACAGCATCTCAAAGTCTCTCTCTCCCTCTGTCTCACACACACACACACACACACACACACACACACACACACACACACACACACACACACACACACAAGATCAGCATTATAGACAAAAACTAGAGTCACATGTCTGGGAAAAGGAAACTTTCATCTAAGCTTATGCTATAAACTCACACACTTCAATGAGGCGACAAGCCCAAATGACTTTTAGCACAGATAAAATATCTGTAATGTCTGTAAACATGAAACAAATGAGAAGTCACAGGTCTTCAAAGACTGACTTAATGAGTCACTATACAGGGTGGGCCATTTATATGGATGCACCGTGATATTAAAGTCCTGTTTGTGGCACATTAGTATATGTGAGGGGGAAACTCCTCAAGATGGGTGGTGACCATGGTGGCCATTTAGAAGTCGGCCATCTTGGATACAACTTTTGTTTTTCAATAGGAAGAGGGCCATGTGACACATCAGACTTATTGCTAATGTCACAAGAAAAACAATGGTGTGCTCGGTTTCAACGTAACTTTATTCTTTCAATGTGCCACAAACAGGACTTTAATATCACCAACCATCCCCATGTTATCACGGTGTATCCATATAAATGGCCCACCCTGTATAACAAATGCTTATTTCTAAAACTCCTCATTCCTCAATAATCATTCTGTTCTCTCCTTCTCTTTTGAACACCTCTTTTTAACTTTGATTACTAAACTTAATTTAAAATAATACTGCACTAGCTAAGTACTCTGTGAGCACGCTCAGAAAAAGTATTTTTACACATTTGTTTAACAGGTTTGCAGGCACTTTATACAACCTACGTACATATACTGCATTTAAAAAAGGTTAGTCACAAGAGTGTTATCAGATCCAAGGGTTCAACTCACCTCAATCAAATGAGCCAAATCATAACAACAGTCAACTCAAGGTGCTACCCTACAATAATACAGAGAAAACCCCAACAATCAAACAACAACCAAGCAATTGGCAAAAGTGGGAAGGAAAAACTCCATTTTAACAGGAAGAAACATCCGGCACAACCAGGCTCAGGGAGGGGCGGGGCCATCCGCCTGCAGCCAGTCGGAGGTGAGGGGGAGGAAGACAGGATAAAAGACGCGCTGTGGAAGAGAGCTGGAGATGAATAACAATAATAAAAACTAATGATTAAATGCAGAGAGGTGTGTAAACACATAGTGAGAGAAAAAAGGTGAGCGAACAAGAAGTGCATTATGGGAAGCCTAGTACAGCACAGTCTAGGCCTAGTGGTGTAACTTGGGCTACATCCACACTAGCCTGGATAAATTTGAAAACGTCGTTTACGTCTGAAAACGCTCCGCGTCCACACCAGCGTTTTCAGTCGTCTTCACAGAGTTGTGCGTCCACTTTGAAACGGCCGTAAACACTTACATTCTAGTCCTGCGCATGAAGAAAAAGATTTGACACAAGAAGATTTGACCTGCCTCATTTCTGTCTGCCGTTTATTTACTCTCCGGCTCTTTGAAACGTGGCGGCAGAATGTTGAGGAAAAGCACCGAGTTCTTTAAATGGACTCACAATGAGGTGGAGTTGTTGCTGTGAGTAACACAAAAGTACAACGTTGCAAAAGCGAGTGAGAATTAAAGAATTTGTAGCATGTACAAACTGATGTTAATCTTTAATAGGGCTGTCAAAATTGAGAGCAAACAAAACAACTGCTGTATGATGCCCTCCGCTATTTTAGTTTAATTGGTCACATGACTGCATCACATGACTAAAATGTGTCATTGTTTTCGAAAGTCTGCATTTTTTCGAGAGTTTTCGAGAGCGTTTTGAAAACGCTGCGTTTTTCTTCGGGAAAAACGGCGTCTCAGTGTGGATGGGAGGCCAAAAAGGAGAGGAAACGAGTGTGGATGTAGCCTAAGGGAGGGTGTATTGTGACCGGATCCAGCCCTAACTACTGTAAACTTGATCAAATAGGAAAGTTTGAAGCCTAATCTTAAATCTAATCTCCCGAATCTAAGCTGGTTTCACAGAACAGGGGCCTTAAAGCAACAGGCTCTATCTCACAGTCTACCCTAGCAACCACACAGTACCTTCTATAATTACTATTCCCAAATATCAGTCATTATATGACTACTATAAGGCATAGATTGCTCTCCTTTTATTCATATTTGTGCATCCCCACGTTCCTTTGTATGCATCCAGCATTAACTCCTGCTGCGCTCCCAGTAGTTAGAGGACACTTCACCAACTGCACCTCATAATTACTGCTAATCTGGTCAATGAATGCACTCTTTGCCACAGCCCAGCTCAGATAATTATCATATTAATGGGCTTCATGGTAATGGGATGATGTGTGAGCAGCTCTCGACACGAGTGGAAATGAGATGAAGGGACAAGAGCTGGGACTGTTGAGAAGGACAAATGCTTAGGCCGTTTAAATATTTAATTTCTCTCCTTCAAGTTGCTCTCTGACTGTTTTCCTCTCCTCTTAATCATTCAGGAAGCTGCAGCGTTGGGGAAAAAGGTGCTTGTCTTTGACCTCATGGCCACCACTCCAAGAGGCACCAGGGGCGAGTGTTCAGTTTTTTGAACCAGAGCTATGGTGATAAATATTAAGTCCTGTCCTTTCCTTGCCTTGGCTTTCCTTTAAAATTGGGAGCTTTGTTTTTCAGGATTGACAGCATCAGGAAATTTGAACAAGCGGCATCACTGCTGGGAGAGGCCAAGACTCTACAAAATATGGTTGGATGTTTAACCAAGAGGGAATGTTTGTGAAACAGAATATGTTTTGGTTTTAAATGGTAAAATGAATTATTTGACCCCATTTGTCATTCAATTATAGATAAGCACTAGATTTGTTAATCGTGCAAACATTCCAACTTCACATGAAATACAAGCACTTGAGTTCTTGTATAACTATGTGTAAGTCCAAATGCAAATATCCAACTCTTGATTCATTTCAGTGGGACACACCTGGGTGCAGTTTAGAGCTGAAGAGGGCGCTGCAGAGCTGTGGAGTCACTGTCCTCAGTGCTCATGGAGAGATTGCAGCACCTCATCTGTTAAAATACATTCGATCTTTGATAGAATCACTGCAGAGAAATCATCAGTAAATACAAATGATGTGCTGTTTAACAACAACAACAAAACAAACAAGCAGATGGTTTCTGACATTTGTCACAATGTTATTATTACATGCTCAGTGCCTAATAAGATTTCTCATACTTTCAAATATCTGTTGACAGTAATGAATTGAATTGTGTGTGAAGTTGAAAAATATATATATTTGAAAAGTGAGTTTTGAGAGATTTTTGCATTAACATCCATGCACTGGTAATATGTTTGGAGCACCCTCCAGTGGCCACTAGATGAACTGCAGCACAGAAAGATTGTCTGTAGCATTAATGTGCTGACTATTTATTGCTGGGAAGCCAATTACCTCACTGGTTGTCAATATTAGTCATTTCTATTAAAATATAAAACTTCTGTTATAATCTAAGCTGCTTTCACAATTTCCAATTCCCAATAGTTTAAGGTGCAGATATGGATGTGAGAAAAAGCCACCTGACAGCAGACCTCAGTATCTTGGCATACAGAGACAGAGAGGTCAACTAACATCTCTACAGAAAAAAACATCTAAAATCTATTGACCATCACCTTAAAATACCTTTCCTTCTGTCGCCAGTCCAGCCTCACTCCCCGGGTCGAACCCTGGTGGTGGGCGGGTCTGTTGAGGGATTGGAGCGTGCTGACTTCCTGTCGGGTCTCAGACTGGCGGTCACCGTCCTGCTGCAGCCTGGCCTCCTCCCAGGCTGAATGGCTGAATAAGATCTGAACTATCCGACTGGTGGAGGAGTGGACTTCCTTTATCACTGTTCTCTCACTGAGGTATATGACGATAACAATATGATAATTTTCTGTATAACAACACATCATCAAAACTTTCAACGCCTCTCCTTGTCTCTTAGGTAGAGCAGACTTTGGATGTCTTTTAGGGTATGGTAATTTCTTTTTAACTTATTAGAGTTCAGTTTTATTAATAGCAGCAAATCACAACAGTCACATCAAGGCACTTTATATTTTAAGGTAAAGACCCTACAACAATACAGAGAAACAGAATATCAATTATAGGTTATATTATAATAAAATTGCTTAAGATCCTAAAAATAGTCCTTCTAACAGTTTGAGGGATGTTTATCTGTTTTTTTAGAGAATTTTACACAGCAGACATGTAATCAACCCAAATTATGGCCTAAATACATCCAAGGTTTAATATCTGCAAAGAACAAATAATGGTGGAAAGTAACTGAGCAATCAAGTACTCGAGTACTGTACTGCACTACAACAGTGACTGCATGGTGTAGTGATTAGCACATTTTCTTTGTATGTGAAAAAGTCCCTTGTTCAAAACTGGAGGAGACACAATCCAGCCTTAGAGCGTCAGAAGCTTGTGCGCTGCGAGTGCTGGTCCCGAGCCAGAATCAATTCAATCCAGTTTTCTTCATATAACCTAAAATAAAATCAGCAGTCACATTAAGGTGATTTATATTGGGTCAGAAGGACATACTGCGATACTGTCAAATCAGAAAACTACTGTAAAATCTAATAAATGTATTTAGCCTCAGAGTGAAGAGGGACATGTGATTTTACTGTTAGAAACACTGAGTTTGCCCAATCACCAATTTTTACACTTTCTTGCTTTGAAGACATTAAGAAGGGGTGTGACGCTTTCCTCTGATGATAGAAACTTGGTAGTAAAAAGTACAGCGTCTGCTATTTCAGGCTATTTGGTCAGTGTACAGTGGATTTCAGATACTGGCTTGGATTTATATAGTGTTGTTCTCTTGTTGCTGACCACTCAGAGCACTTTGGACCACAAACCCCCATACAATGCTGTGCATACTTGAAGAACTTTATCTTTTTAACATCCACGGCCAGCTTAGAATCATCAGGTAACCTAACAGGTGTCTCTGGACTGCGAGGTGGTGGGAATACCCGGGGGAAACCTGGGTATTTCCACCACCGCTGTGTCTCAGGCAATCGGTGGTTAAATGGATGAATGGATCCTTTTTTGTTAATGGCTGCTGTTCAGATTCAGCATTATTATCGACTGGTTTGGGTTTGATCCTGTACAAAAAGACAGACATAAAATTGTTAGCATTTTATCAGAACTTTTGAGAAACTTTTCATCAAATAACCTTTTAAAAGTCCCCAAAAACAAAAATGTCCACTAAAGCAAAGAGCAAGGATTAGATAAGGTCCCCAAACTTAATGTTCTCACCCATTAATCACCTCGAGATCTCTGAGATTTATCTTCTGCCCCTTTGTCACCACAAGGCTGGAAACAACAACACTTGAATAATAAAATGTACATAAAAGTAATATATTAGTCACAGAGGCTATTTCTATACAGACTCAGTTACTCAGTTTGATGATATTTGTTAAAATGTGCTTACATATTTGTAATACACACCCATGCACAATATTTTAAGATTCATAGATTAAAAACGTCTTTAAATAATTCTTTAGGTCACTGGTTTGACACCAAACCCTAAAAATGAGCTTCTCAGTCCTAATCCAGTACCCAGTTCACTCTTGGCATACAGCTTGATGTCATCCATGTACAGGAGGTGGCTGACAACTGCTCCGTTCCGTAGTCGGTATCCGTAGCCAGTCTTGTTAATGATCTCACTGAGGGGGTTCAGGCCTATGCAGAACAGCAGTGGGGACAGAGCATCTCCGTGGTAGATCCCGCACTTGATGGTAACTTGTGCTATGGGCTTGGAGTTGGCCTCCAGTGTTGTCCGCCACATCCCCATTGAGTTCCTGATGAAGGCTCTTAGGGTCCTGTTGATCTTGTACAATTCTAGGCATTCCAGGATCCAGCTGTGGGGCATTGAGTCATAGGCCTTCTTGTAATCAATCCAGGCAGTGCACAGGTTGGTCAGTCTGGTCTTGCAGTCTCGGCTGACTGTTCTGTCTACCAGTAGCTGGTGTTTTGCGTCTCTGGTATTCTTGCCCATCCCTTTCTGTGTCCCGCTCATGTATTGACCCATGTGCCTGTTCATCTTAGCCGATATGATGCCTGACAGGAGCTTCCATGTGGTGCTGAGGCAGGTTATTGGTCGGTAGTTGGAGGGGACCGGTCCCTTCTGGGGGTCCTTGAGGATCAGGACTGTCCGACCTTCGGTTAGCCATTCCGGGTGTCTCTCGTTAACTAGCAGCTGGTTCATTTATGCTGCCAGACGCTCGTGGAGTGCAGTCAGCTTCTTTAGCCAGTAGGCGTGAACCATGTCGGGGCCTGGTTCCCTCTCTCTGTCTGTAGTCCCAGCCTGCTTCAAAATGGCCACCATCGTCCCTGTACCCAAATCCTCCACCATCTCCTCATTGAACGACTGGCGACCTGTAGCCCTGACCCCCATCGTAAGCAAATGCTTCGAGAAGCTGGTCAGGGACTTCATCTGCTCTGCACCACCCGACTCACTGGACCCTCTACAGTTTGCATACCGCCACAACAGGTCCACTGATGATGCCATAGCCCTGACACTACACACTGCCCTGTCACACCTGGAGAAGAGAGACACGTATGTGAGGATGCTGTTTGTAGATTACAGCTCAGCATTCAATACCATCGTTCCCTCGAAGCTGGACAGGAAACTGCAGGATCTAGGACTGAGCAGCTCCCTCTGCAGCTGGATCCTTAGCTTCCTGTCTGACAGACGCCAGGTGGTCAGACTGGGCAGCATCACCTCATCCCCCGTCACACTGAACACTGGTGCTCCACAGGGGTGTGTACTGAGCCCTCTCCTGTACTCACTCTACACCTACGACTGCACAGCCACTAACAGCTCCAACATCATTGTGAAGTTTGCGGACGACACTACAGTGGTGGGTCTTATCACCAACGGTGATCATCATCATCATCATCATCGTTTATTTGTATAGCACTTTAAGAACACACCAGGCAGACCAAAGTGCTGAACAACACAGATCAAAACAACAACCAACCAAATTAAAAATACCATAAAATCATTACAAACAATAAAATAAATAAGAAGGTGTCAGTTTCCTACAGAGTTAAAAGCCAGGGAATAAAAATAGGTTTTCAATCTGGACTTAAAGACCTGCACTGATGACGCTTGTCTAATTTGGAGGGGAAGGTTATTCCAGAGCATCGGAGCCGCAATTGAAAAGGCACGGTCTCCTCTGCATTTCAGCCGCGACTTAGGGACCGACAGCAGCAGCTGCTCAGCTGAACGGAGCGAGCGAGGAGGAACATGTGACTTCAGCAAGTCAGTTAAGTACACAGGAGCCAGACCATTTAAAGATTTAAAAACCAATAAAAGGACCTTAAAACGAACCCTAAAATCAATGGGAAGCCAATGCAAGGAAGCCAGAACCGGAGTGATGTGATCGAATTTCCTACTACCGGTTAAAAATCGCGCTGCCGCGTTTTGCACTAACTGCAGGCGTGACAAGGTGCCCGACCCGACCCCTATTAAAAGGGAATTACAATAGTCCAGACGTGAGGTGATAAAAGCATGAATAAGAGTTTCCAAATTAGGTTTGGAAAGGAAAGGCTTAACCTTCGACAGGCGTCTGAGGTGATAAAAAGCTGATTTTACCACCCCACTTACATGACCTTCAAAAGTAAGCGCAGAATCAAGTTTAACACCAAGATTAGTGACTGAACTTTTCAGATGAGAGGTCAAATCACCAAAATCAACATCTGGAGAATCAGTAGAACGATGCGGGCCATATAAAATTGCTTCCGTTTTGCGACCATTAAAATTCAAAAAATTATTTGCCATCCATAATTTAATATCGCTAAGACAGTCAAGCAGTGATTGACATGGGGAGGTATCCAAATGACTAAAAGGTAAGTAAAGCTGACAGTCATCGGCATACAAATGAAATGACACTCCGTGTTTACGAAAAATCGCACCAAGGGGGAGTAAATACAGCGAGAAAAGTAATGGCCCAAGGATAGATCCCTGGGGCACACCCCAAAGCAGAGGGGCCACAGAGGAAGCGGCCAACCCCAGCTTGACACAAAAACTCCTTTCGGAAAGATATGATTTTATCCATGACAATGCCAGATCAGAAATTCCCACACAGTGATGTAAGCGGGAGATCAGCAGGTCGTGGTCCACTGTGTCAAATGCAGCTGTCATATCCAATAAGACAAGCACAGCATATTTACCACGATCAGTAGCAACAAGAATGTCATTCATAACTTTAACAAGAGCTGTCTCCGTACTGTGAAAGGGCTTAAAACCAGATTGGAAAATTTCAGACAATTGCGAGTCGCTCAGATAATCCAACAGTTGGGTATGTACAATCCTCTCCAAGATCTTGCTTAAAAAGGGAAGTTTGGAGATAGGTCTAAAATTTGACATAGTAGAACTATCAAGGCCAGGTTTCTTAAGTAAGGGGTGTATGACTGCATGTTTAAACCCACTAGGAACTTGACCGGTTAACAGACTAGTATTGATAATTTTCAGGATATAAGGTCCAAGGATGGGAAATACTTTTTGGAGAAAGCGGGGAGTAACAACATCATTTGGGGAGCCACAGGGCTTAGCATGTAGCACCAACTCCTCTAAGTCACGCAGAGAAATCGGTGCAAAAGCAGGGAATAAGCTTGAGCAAGGAGAATGCATGGCCGGATCAACAATAGGTGGAATCAGAGGCCTCAGGCTAGCAATTTTGTCCACAAAAAAGGTGATAAACTTATTGCACATAGCCTCAGAGGACGGCAAAAGGTTGTAACCCTCCAAGTTAAGTACAGAATTAATCGTATTGTATAAAACACGAGGGTTATGAGAGTTGGCCGAAATAAGTTGAGAAAAGTAGGAGTGTTTATCGGCCTTAACTGCCCTCTGATAAGTTTTCCAACTAATCTTTAGGGCTTCCAGGGAGACATGCAATCTGTCTTTTTTCCACTGTCTTTCACATTTCCTACATTGTCTTCTAATAGCTCGGGTATGATCTGTTAACCAAGGATTAGTCTTTGATTTACATTTTCTTACTCTCAAAGGGGCAACAACATCAAGCACAGATTTACAAGCAAAATCAAAATACAAAAGTAGGTCATCTGCAGTGGGCAACTCAGGGGCATAAGACATTAATTTGTCAAACAGTATAGAAAACCGTTCGGCAGAATCAGAGCCAAAGGCACGATAACATCGAGCAGGTGCAGTCTGATTTGCAAAAGCGTTAGAAGGAGCAATATCAAATAAGATAGGCATATGATCAGAAAATACTGCATCTTCAACCCGTACATTGCAAACAGATAAACCATGAGATAAAACTAAGTCCAGTGTGTGACCACGTTCTTGAGTGGCACCACTAACAAATTGGACAAAATTAAAAGAGTTCACTAAGTCCAGAAAGTCCTTGGCCAGGGGCTTCCCCGGACAGCAAACGTGAATATTAAAATCACCAAGCAGGAGGATCTGGTCATATCGTGATGCACAATCTGCAAGAAACTCGGAGAACTCTGATAAGAACACCTTGTTATATTTCGGCGGGCGATAAACAATCGCACATAACAACGAAGGCGAGTGGCCCAGTTTACATAAACAGAGTTCAAAGCTGGTGTAGCGAGACGAAGGGAAAAGCTGCTTCAAGTCCAAGTGAGCCTTAAAAACAACAGCAAGCCCTCCTCCGCGACCAGAAGCTCTCGGAACATTAAAAAAGGTACAGTCAGCGGGTACTAGTTCAATGAAAGCGCTTAACTCACCGGGAGATATCCAGGTTTCAGTCAAGAAGAGTAAATCCAGAACACGAGAGAGAAAAAAATCCTTCAATATGAAGGTCTTGTTGACCACCGACCTGGTATTTATTAGACCCAGCCTGAGAGGGACTGGGTCCAAAACTTCCGAGGTATTAGCAACCAGATCCACCGGTCGAAGATTTTTCTTGTCAACTCCGCGGCAGCGCATATGCCGTAGAGGAGTGATGAGACGGCTTACAGGGAGGAGGTCAGCGCCCTGACCCACTGGTGTCAAGACAACCATCTCACCCTCAACGTCGCAAGGACAAAGGAGTTGATAGTGGACTTCCGGAGGTGCAGAGAAGTACACACCCCCATCACCATCAACGGCGCTGCTGTGGAGAGAGTGAGCAGCTTCCGGTTCCTTGGTGTACATCTGGCTGAGGATCTTACGTGGTCAGTACACACAAACAAAACAGTGAAGAAGGCGCAGCAGCGCCTCTTCTTTCTCAGGAGACTGAAAAGATTCGGCATGAGCCCCCGCATCCTCAGGACCTTCTATCGCTGTGCCATTGAGAGCATCCTCACTGGATGCATCACCACCTGGTATGGCAACAGCACCGCCTACAACTGCAAAGCTCTCCAGCGAGTAGTGCGGTGCTCTGAACGGATAATTGGAGGTGAGCTTCCCTCCCTCCAAGACATCTACAGGAAGCGGTGCCTGAGGAAAGCGGGGAGGATCATCAAGGACTCCAGTCACCCCAGCCATAAACTGTTCAGACTGCTTCCATCAGGAAGGAGGTTCTGCAGCATCCGGTCCCGTACCAGCAGACTGAGAGACAGCTTTTTCCACCAGGCCATCAGACTGCTGAACACGTCATAGAAACCTCAGCTTCACTACTGGAACTTCAACATTATGCACTCCATACTGTACAGTAATGCCACTGTTTTGCACATATTCAACTCTGTATATTTTATATATTTTATTATTATTATTATTATTATTATTTTTTATTTTTTATTTTTTTTACTATTTAATTTGTAAAAATGTGTATACACACACACACACACACACACACACACACACACACACACACACACACACACACACGTAGGAAAATATTTAGTATACACATCCAGAAATGCATACACTATTATATATTGTACATATATTTATTAGTTTCAGGTTGGCCATTCTTGTATTTTGCTCGTTTGTGTTGTTGTGTTTGCACATCTCTGTTGCTTGTGGGGCTCGCACACAAGAATTTCACTCGCATGTGCTGTGCCAGTGTGCCTGCACATGTGATGTGACAATAAAAGTGATTTGATTTGATTTGATTTGATTTGGTGCTGTCCAACTCTTCATACTGGAGACCCTTTCTTGGATATCTGCCACTGTGATGGTTACTGGACCCTGTTCAGGGAGGTCGCTGTGGTCTGCCCTCAGATCCACTAGCCACTGAGCATTGCCGTTATGGGTTGCGTCCTTCACCCGTATGCTCTTCCAGTATTGCTCCGTCTTCAGCTTTGGTGGTGCTGTTCTCTTATTGTTCCCTTGCCACTGAGAGTACACCTTTGCTGGTTCTGTGGAGAACAGCTGGTTTATTCTCCTGCCTTCTATCTCTCTGGTGTACCTCCTCAAGCGGCTGGCCAAGGCTGTGAGTCTTTGCTTGGCAGTTTCCAAGGCCTCAGGTATGGACAGCTTGCTGTATTTCTTATGCACCTTCTTTGCCGCACCTTTCTGCAACTCCGATAGTTGGCTAACCTCCCTCCGTGCTACTTTGATCTTGCCCTCTAGCCTCCTTCTCCATGGAGGGTACTGCCCCTTGTCGCTGTTCAACTTGTAGCCAAGCATCTCACTGATCACTGCTGCCGTATTGTAGATCAGCTTGTTAGTGTCGGTAATCGTGGTTGTAGGTATTGCCCGTAGTGCTGCATTAACATCATCTAGCAGACGTTCTGAGGGTACTTCACGTAATCTTGGTAACCGGGTCCAGGTTTCAAGCTTGGCCATGATCCTATTTTTCAGGTCAGTTCCTCTTGCACTCAACGATCCTTCTCCTATCGCACTTGGGGTTTGGTACCCAATCTCAGGTGGGGGTGATGATATCTCCCCCCTTTTTTCTGTTTGTTTGCTTTTTTTTATGAACTGGTTGCTTTGAGTATAACTTTAAAATATAAAGTCCCACTGAAGCATTTTTTTTTGCTTCGTTGCTTCAGGGAAGATAAGATGCTCCCTAAGGTTCTGCCTTTGAAAGCCTCTGTAAGCTTAAATTTAGTAGAATATTTTAAAGGCTGCAACATAGTGATAAGACTGGGATTTGCTGCATTTACATGGAGTAAAAGCTCTGGCTTATACTCTGTGTTTTTATTGCCTGGTACGAGCCTCGGAGGTTTTACAGACTTAATTTCATGTAATGAACTAGACGGAAGATTATGGAATTATCTAAATTAATGGTATTCTTGGTGGAAGCTAATGCTATAGCCTTTAGAGTTCCCTATTTTTACTCTTATATTCCAACTCAGCATCACAGAGCACAACATCTGCTTTAAAGCAACGGCTGAATCTTGGTGCAGGTCATTGAGTGAAGCACATAAAGTATCTCTCTGAAGAGTTCTTTCATCCCTCATCACCTCAGGTCTGCACTCTTCATTTCGATTACATTTTTTTAAAAAAGTACCTCTGTGAGCTCACAGCATGGACGTGTCCCGTGCAAGGGCATCATTTTCATTATCTTGGTGAGTTGCAGCCTGTCTCGAGTGCACAGGTTAAACATCCACTCCATGTTGTTGCACTCTATGATCATTGATGGGGTGGCTGTGGCTCAGGTGGTAGAGCAAATCAGCTACTGATCGGAAAGTCGGTGGTTCAGTCCTTGGCTTCCCCAGTCTGCATATCAAGTATCCTTGGGTAAGATACTAACCCCAAATTGCCCTCTGATGCGTTCATCGGAGCGTGGATGAATGTGAATGCAGGTTAGTTTGCACTTGTGTATAGACGTGCTGGTATGAGTGGTTGTATAGAGCGCTTTGAGTACTCCGGGAGAGTAGAAAAGCACTATATAAGAATCAGTCCATTTACCATTGATGCTGAGTGATTAGATGCAGATTTTCTATTGCTATCCCCCTGACCACCTTCTGACTGCCTCTGTGACAGACCTGCCTGCAAAAGATAGATACCCTCATTAGAACAAGTGCACAGGACTGCCTCTTTCTGGCGTGTGCTTGAAAATGCAATTAGAGCATAATTTGATCAAAGCAAAGCAGCTTCTATGACTTTGTGCAGGTCTCACAGCAAGGTGGAGATGCCATGTAGGAGTCTATTTATCACCGGCCTCTTGGTTTGGACTTGGTTTAAAGGTTTTGCCTGACCTTCTTACAGTATGCTCTTACTCCACTAGGTGGGACTGTAGCTGAATGAAGTGAATGAAGCAGCTCTGCTTGCATTTAAGTCACAAACTGAAAAGCTGTACTGGTTGATTTCATGAGAAGCACAAGTCCTCATATTATCAGCTAATGTCATTAATATATGAAACAGCGTTATATTGCTAATACAGATCTATTCATGTGTATAAGCAGTAGTTTAGCTTTGTAGCTCTTCAAGGTGGAGCCAGCTCTAATTCCACTGCACACAGCTCAGTAGTTTAGTCCAATGGTTTCCAGCCCATGGAGCCCAGGAACCTCCAAAGGGTCACAGGATGAAGCTGCTGTAACATGATGAAGAGGGCAGAGTGAAGAGTAAAAGCACATCTGTGTGCTCAGATCCATCTTTTTTCTTTGCTTTGTGAAATACTCGATCATTGAAGCCTAAAACAATCATTTACAGTGCCTCTAGTTCTCTGTCAGAAAAACAAATCAATCAGCTGAGACATGACAAAACAAACTACACACTTTGAATGCTGAATGACTGTTTTTGGATTTTTGTTATGTTTGTTCGAGCTGTTTCACATTTTGTGTTGTTATCACTGGTTCCTGTCTGGATGGTAACTTTTTAGACCTCGATAACTGGTTTGCCCAGTTTCACAGTTATACATTTGATCCTTTATTCACCCGCAGGCATATGTACTCCACACATTGCTCTTGTTCTTGTCATGTTTTCCTCATCGTGTTTGGCATTTTTTGGACTGTTTAAAGGCTCCTGTGTGCTCCTCTTGTGCTTCTTTGGCACACTGTTTTCGTAAGATAGTTGCGTGTTTTAACCAAATAATTTTTATTTTGGACATTAACTCATTTGGTCCTTCTCCCTCTGAGTCATTATAGTTTTAGCCATCCAACGGCAATAGTGGAGGAAATACTCACATCTTCTGCTAAGTAAAGGTAGCAATACAATGTAAAAATAGTGGACTATAATATAAAGTAGGTCCTGCATTCGCAGCCTGTTTTAACTAAATGTATGCAAATCTTGTCAGCAAAATGTACTTGAGTAGCAATAAAAGTAAAAGATATTCACTGCAAACCAAGGTGGACCAATGTTGATGGATTTCTGCAAGACAATGAACTTGTATTTAAAAATTAGACATGACCGAAGAATAACTAATATTCTTGTTATTCTGGTGGACCTGGATGGGTCAGAGCCTTGTGCTATGATAGGCGATAGCACTAGATTCACTTTTTTGAGGCTTCGCTTTCTGTGTTTCATTTCATTCCTTATATTATTAAAGTTTTAAAATCCTAATGTGCTGTAAAGTAACAAAACTATAGTGTTCAGAGTTAGAACACTTACCTCTGCACTAATCAGACGTCAAAGTGAAAAGCAGCATAAAATGAAAAGTATACTGAACTGTAATAAAGTGTACTTGGTTACGGTGCACCACTGCAGTATAGTCGACTCAAATGTAAGCTGACGTTGTGGATGTTCAAAGGAAGTTAAAACGACTAGATGCTGTTGACTTAATTTTATGTTATGCATTTCGGAAGGAAGCACTGTACTTTTTAAACCCACAATACATCTATTTAACTAATACAGACAGTTAAGAACTGACACCCAAAGCACGCCATCGGGGTATAGGCCCAATACACAATGTTGCAAACGTTTAATCTATATCGATCTCTGTTGAGACTGGTGATATTTTTATACTTTGTTCTTATTTTAAAAGTTTCCTTGTGTTGGTCATACAGCCACGACAGACACGGCGCCATAACAACAAACAGCAGCTTGGAATTATGCTCATAAATTCAAGTGCACACGTGGACGCGCTCATTCGCTCCGAGGACGAACCACCCCTCTTTTAGCCCAGAAGTGGTACGCTCCATGTTGGATGTGTTCAGCTCATTGACCGGCGGACAATCCTCATCAGTACCGCCAGAGCCCCGGAGCCTCCGACAGACCGGCCCTTCATTCCCGCACAAAGCGCGCGGCATCCTCCAGCCTCTCCGTCCCGCCATGAAACAGACTCTGAGCGAACTGATGAGGATGAGCAGGATATGCCGGATGATATTTGCCACTTGTTTGGGATCCTTTATTCTGGTCATCTTTTATTTCCAAAGTATGTTTCAACCAGGTAGGATCTCGCTGCTCTTTCTCTCGGGTGTGTGAGTGCGTGTTGATGAATTGCATCCTGCCTGGTAACCTCCTGGCGCGCCGACACATCGATTTGTTCTGGCTGTACAGTAATGCGCCCGATAAATAATTGATACTTGCGCGATGTAAAGGCGTAAATCAACCAGAGTGAGTACGGTGGTTTAAATCGATCTTCCACGTGAGACCGGTCGCCTTGTTGCGCGTTCCGGCGTTTGCTGAGCTGCTCTTTTTTGGTTGAAGTGTTTCTTGGTTTGTGTGTATGTGTGAGTAACCTGGGGCTGGCCACTCGCTTCCCTTCAGCTGACAAGTGGCATGGTGGCAGTAGCGGTGGGGGGGCTTTTTGTCTTCACAAACGCGGCTTGGCGATAGGAACTGGTGTACGGGGCAGCACTTAGGTCTGGCACGCAGCGTGGGCTGTGGCATTATGCTCAAACCCTCCCCAGTGGTTCTCGCTGTCAGGAGAACAAGGAGTTACTTTCATGTGGAATCCATATCTAAAACGGAACTGTCTCTGGGGAGCGTTTAGGACGCGTGTCCTGTCTGGAGACCAGCAGGTAGTAATTTCTTGCACAAGAAAAGAGCTCCTCTCCATCTCAGCGGGGGCTCGGTGATAGAATTTGCATCTAATTATGTTAAATTATGTAATCTGATCTATTGCTTTGCCAAATCTCCGCTGTCTGGATGGATGGAAGGGCTGTACAGCAGCGTCTCTGTGCGCCGAAATCACACAAGTCTGCGCGTCAAGCACAGGCGCAGCGACTATTCAGGCTCAGGGCTGCCGACCTGCTGCACAACAGGTCTACTAAAGCTCTGAACGGAGAGCATACTTTCGGAGTATTTGCTTTCTCTTAATAAACTGAAGCACCAGACATTTAAATCCCAGAAAAGTCCCGGTGTCTGCGCGGCTCAGCGGCTCATTTCAGATTGACTGGATCTGGCTACGATACTTAAGGTTATAATAAACATATAAAATATCTACAGGGGTTTAATGCCACCATGTCCACTGGTGAGATCGTGTAGAGACGTGGATCGGTGCGCAGGTAATGATTTGGAGACATCGCTGCTCTGTGTGGGTAATGGGGCTGCGATGAAACATGAGATAAACAGAGAAAGGCTAATATCATCCATGGGAATATGAAACTGAACTGACCTGCTGTTTTTTCTGTACACACACTGCCACTGTGTGAGTCACCAGTGCAGGTGCTGCTGCCATAGATGGACCATCATTTCTATTTCTAATCTGCTCAGAAATATTACCACAATACACGTGTTCTGTGTATTAGTAAGTCACTGGGCTTGTTATCCTTGAGAGTTTGATATCTTTTGTCACTGATTTAAAGTGTCTTTTTCAAGGATAACCTGACAAAGATGGCACCAGGTGACATTTTTAAACATAAGGAAAAAACACAAATACAAGTAAACACAGCAGTCAGACTATATGACATAACACATTAGACACACAACTGTTTCAAACGAATTTCATGCACCATTCACACCGACAAAGAGTTCTTTTAACATTTACATTAAGTCATCCACAATAACCAGTTGTGGCAACGCATCCAGTCCAGTAAGGCTAAATGCCAGTTTCGTTACTTAGAAGGAGAAAATACATTTTATTTAGGCCTCTGTGATAACTTCTGATCTATAATTATGTCTAAATACTACTAAATATTTGTCAACAATTCTATTTCAACCCCTTGACCACACTGTAAAAACAAATCTTAATATAAAAGTATTTTACTGTGTGTTTTACAGTTTTGTACTGTTCTTCTAGAATATCATTAAATTTACATCAATAGACTGATTTCACATTTCAAATGTAAATTAACGTAAAATCACAGTAAATGTCCATCCATCCATCTTCATCCGCTTTATCCGGGGCCGGGTCGCGGGGGCAGCAGCCTAACCACCTCAGCTGGCTCCTGAGGTGGTTCGGGCACTGTAAATGTAATAAAACATAATTTCCTTGTTTTTTAAATGTATCTGTCTGTACATGAGCATATTTAGATTGTTAAAATAATTCACAAATGCATCATAATTTCACAAATATCTGTCCGTTATTTGAAAGATTGAACTGTTAAATTCAAATGTGATGCTATGGAAAAATATATAAAATGATTCGTATAAACTTTTTTTTACATCAAATAATAATAATTATTTTTGTTATTTAGGGCGATCGTGGCTCAAGAGTTGGCAGTTCGCCTTGTAATCAGAAGGTTGCCGGTTCGATCCCCGGCTCGGGCACTCGGTCGTTGTGTCCTTGGGCAAGACGCTTCACCTACAGGTGGTGGTCGGAGGAGAATTATAAAGTGGAATTGTAAAGCGCTTTGAGGGTCTCAAAGAGCACGATATGAATGCAATCCATTATTATTTAAACCAACTGTTAACTGTATATTTCTGTACATTTAAGTATTATTATTCATATTGCCGCATTCATTGACCTTGTTTATAGGTAATTTCATTGTTTAATCACATTAAAATGTTCCTAATTTAATGTTTAAAAGCACTTGAAAAAGGCAAAATTCCATGTAAAATTAGGGCAACAAATTGTATTTTCATTACTGGAAATAACCGTATTTTCATGAGTAAGTTATTTTCTGTTATTTTACGGTAGTATTTTGGCGCCCCAGCTGCCAGAATATTACTGTTTTTTTAAGATGTTTTTTCTAACAGTGCAGTTTTGTTCTTAGAAAGAGCAGAGACTGTGTAAAAATGTGTTGTATATAAAACTGGTCCAACTTTAGTCTGCTGGTTACTGTGACACTGAGCTCTGCTTAGTTATGATGATTTCTTATTTTCATCCAAATTGAAATTAAGCAAAGCAGTTGTTGGTCATAGCTTTATAGTTAGGAAGGAGTCACACATGGAATAAAATGCAAAGATTAAATTCTACTCAAAAAATAATGCAACAGTTATGACAATGATGATGATAAAATGATGAAATGATGTCTTTATTAGGGATGGGTATCGTTTAGGTTTTATCCGATACCAGTACCAAACCGGTACTTTTGAAACGGTGCTTAAACGGTGCTCGAACCGGTGCTTAAAGAATGGAAAACACAAAATTGGTCCAAAAACCTCTCATGTTTAGCTGTTTTTTTGTAAAAAAGTTAACAAGTTAACATCACATTGACCTGTCTCTGTATTGTATGTACGGTCGGCAAGGTCTGTCATCTCGGTTGTGGGCAAAAGACCTGCAACTGACAAATAAAGGATCATCTCATCTCATCTTTTCTGCAGCTATGGGGCATATATGGTATCACTCTTGGCTGGAAGCAGTGCTTAAACAATGGAAAAAACACAAACTTTGTCCAAAAACCTCTCATGTTTAGCTGTTTTCCACTTTTTCTTTGGTCATTTTAGCCTTTTTGGCCAGGGTGAAGGGAGTATCTGCCATCAAACAAGAAGGCAGCCGCATGTAGCTATGATGATGTTTGCTAGTTCACCTTACATGCATTAATGTAATAACGTGGTTAGCCTACTCAACGTAAATTACACACGAACAACATGAAGCGACTCACGCAGAGAAGAACGGCTGCTGCTGCATCATCATCCTCATCATTCTGCTACACTGGCAGGGCTAGGGGCCAGGACTCTCCTCTTCGGGTTTTTGGGGGATGTTGCTCCGGGTCCGATAACAGGCACCACACCCGCAGTAGATGTGCTCGGTGTGAGGTCTCGCAGCAAGCTATCAAATACGGCGCATTTCTCGGCTTTTAAAAAAAACGCTATGCGTCGCCAGGTGTTTCATCGGATTCGAGGTGTTACCTCCTTTGACAGTATCACAGTATCAGCTTAAAGCACTTGTTGCTGCTGAGTTTGCATCTTTTGCTGTGAAGTACAGCCAGACTTTGACCGCTTCGCCTTGGACATTTTTAATCTGTAGCTCTGCTCTAAAAGAATGTACGTACCTGGGCCCGCCTACTACGCTCGCAAAGGTAAAATGATTGGCTAGAATCCAAAGTGTCTGACATCTCAGGAAAAAAAAGCACCGAAATAAAGCACCAAAATGTGCGCTGCTTTTCGGTCTGGTTACTACCGTTTATGTCAGAACCGGTGCCACAATGGCACTGGATACCCATCCCTAGTCTTTATAAGATGTTGGGCTGTTTGGTGCTGCCAGAAGAAGCTCAAAGAGCCTTGGCTTGATTCTGCATGTCTCTATAGAAAGAGATACCGAGGGGCTGAAACACCAATTACTCCACATGATTTTCAGGTTTTAGATAATGATGGTGAGAAACAAAAATTATAGTAAAATAATTGCTGTATTGCCCAGTTTTCTGTGCAACTCCAACTTTTATAGGTCAAATTAAAAGTAGTTTGCAGTGTTGTGCAAAGGTGCATGCACACTGACTCTGGATACAGATGCTCATGTTGAAAACTCAAGTGAAAGCTCTGGTGTACTGGGTAGCAGCAGAGCTGTACTGCCTGGCTCCAAGTGAGAGTCAAATTTTTGTTAATATGGGTGAACTGACCCTTTAATCGTCTTGATGCACGCTCAATCATCCAGGTTAGTAAATCCCAGAAAGGTTGATTCTGTTGATCTGGATGTAGAGTTTCCAGTCAGTTACTTCAGTCTCAACTAGACTTTGTGACCCTTTATGCATTTAAAATGTCTTCTTAAGACGCCCTGTTTGCGAAGATCCTGGTAGAATCATAAGATTTATTTAAAAATTACGTAACTGTAACCTGCTGCAGGAACACTGTACAGAGAGAGACCTCTTGTCTGTGTGTCATTAAAGGAGCTTCCAGGGCAGGAAGTGATTGTAATAGTTGAACCGAGCCTCCATAAAACTGTTCTCAAGGACCCCGGCATCATGCTCCAAGAGTTGTGCCAATCGCCACAGATGTTGCATCAGCTTCTGCTCAACACACACACACACACACACACACACGCACACGCACACACGCACACACGCACACACACGCACACATGCACGCACGCACACACGCACACACACACACACACACGCACACACGCACACACGCACACATGCACACACACACACACACACACACACGCGCACACGCACACACACACACACACACACAGAGAAATATACAGATTACAAAGTGGATATTTGATGTCGTCATGGCAATGACATGGTCTGGATGCTGTGATTAAAGAGGACACGTTTAAAGCAGGGTGTTTGTGCAGGAGCTTGGTACAAGTTTAAATGCTGGAGTGTGTGTCTGTGCACGATTACACAGCTGAGACGGGTACTGCTGACTAGCATGTGTGTTTACTGTTGCTGACTTCCTTTATGACATTTATCGTTATCTCTATCTTTGCCATCTTATCCCTCTTTCTGAAATGACTTAATCACCCTTTTGTAAGCCCTCTGTCCTTCCCCTCCCTTTCACTCCTTTACATTCCTGTCTTTCAAACACACACACCAGCACTGTCATTGTTCTTCCGATAAAGTTGGAAGCAGCGTCTCCGTGGTTCAGGCATGTTTAGCTGGTTTAGGAATCCCACTGGGCCTCCCAGTGTAAACTCTCACCTCTCCTCCAGGGCTTGCAGGATCACGACCTCTTGTAGAAGAGACAAAGGAAGGGGGATGAGGGTAGAGTGGTGGTGAGCTGGGTAGGGGGTTTACAGTGGTGTCACACTGTAGTCTTTGCTAATATCTCTACAGAATAAGGCTTAAGAGCTCAAGTGTAGTCTGAGGCAAAAAGGTTTTTGTGTGTTCACCGTGTCAAAATGTCAAAAACTGTCAAGTTTACGCTCAAAAAGAAAAATCATTTGGCATGAATGGAAGTGTGAAGAAGCATTTTGCAGCTCTCCAGAGACTGGTGTTTTACCTGTGGTCTTTTCTGCTCCCAGTGCAGTTCATAATCTCTGCAGTAGAAGGAGATGCCCCGGTAATGCTGCCAGTGCACTGGCATTAGCCTGCAGCTCTGTATTCAACAGCTTGTTGAGCGCACGCCAAATGAGATTCTGTTTGGCGCGTACTGCCAGCCTAGACAAAACAGGCAGAAAGCATGGCGGCAGGGAGAACATTAGCAGTTCTCATGCTCAGAGTGAAGTTAAGCTGTTTGCACCTGTGTCAGACATGACGACTCTTTGTTAGGTACAACTGTCTGTATCTACGAGTGAATCGGGAGAACAAGACTGTCGTTCTAAGGTTCTGTTCTCAAGGTACATAAAGAATAAAATAAAGTTGTCCCCAAACCTGAAAAATGTAAATTCTCCCACATGAAGGTCTTTTATAAAGTCTTTTTACTGTACCATTAAACTTGATTTATAGTGAGTACGGTTTGCACTCATGCACATGTGCTTGTTTGTCAGCCTTGCTCTGCCAGCAGGACTGATCCTGCCTATCGTCTCAGCTGAAACACAGGAAAGACGTTTGACTCGACACACTCGTTAGCGCTTCAAAATGGAAGATAAGGACCATACTGACTATTGCATTGGCAGTGTGAGCAGTCAGATATGAGAGCCTCACAGCACATATTACAACCAAGCAGACCAATCAAAACGGTTATGGTCTTTGTTGCTGGAACATATAATTACTGTTTTGGGTCCATACAAAGGAAGTATGGGTAGTTACTTTGATTTAATGCTGTACTTTTATTCAGGTTTAAGGAGTGTTATTTGCATGGCTCATAACGCTCATGATGCTCAGAACCACGGCCTCTCTGCTTCTTCCATTTACTCTGGCATTTAGCCTCATGACACACAGTCTCTAAATGATTTATCCAGGATACCATGTTAGGGGCTCTCACTAATTGTCAGCAGTATTTATCTATACTGACCTAATACTGATTACATGATCTGTCATTATACACATGCTTGTATTCTACACACTACAGCAGCTGAATTCCTTGGTGCATTTGCCAAACCTCTCATCACACGCTGGATAAAAAATGGCAAAAGTTCTAAGAGCTTTGGTGGAAGCTCTCAAGGCTTTTCTTCCACACTGAAATGAAATATCCAGAGTTTGGAAAAAGGCAAAGTTAATCTGACAAAATGACTACTGGCATGATAGAAAAGCCCACATTAGGATGTCGCTCAAATTATTTAGGATGCCTACGGCGAACAGTCCTGCCTGCCTGCCTGAAATATGGAGTCATGAATTTCACGCAGCAAAAAAAGGCGGTGTAGGGTTTTAAGAAGTATACGGTAGATTATTGGTGCAATACGCATCTCTGTGATCACAAATGCGACAGCCAGACGGGGAAACATAGGCCTTTCCTGCTGAACGGAGACTAACACAGCTCTTGTTGTTGTATAGTTCAGCTTGCTGACAGCCAAGAGCTACAACCTCTGGCCTTCCACCTTAATCCTTTCTGGGTGCATTCACCTGCAGCCTTCATTGTGCCTGTGACAGATCTCATCTGCGTCACCACACCGAGTTGCTGCTGGGCCTTTAAAGGCATCGTAGCTGCAGAAATCAGCACGGCTAATAAGGCCGTTTGCTTCGTGGGCTTCTTGTCTGGGATATCTGGAGTGTGTGTGTGTGAGGCTGCAGCCCTGCTCGCCCACTGCACTGTCTTTGCTCAGCCTGTGAGAGGTAACCTGCTTGTGCACCCAGGCTTCAAAGTTGCGTGCTCACATTTCACGTCTGCCACTGGAGCAGCCAGCTGCTCGCTGAGACAGACCTCAGTGACCTCATTAGAAATCTCAACATTATTAGTTTTGTTCCTCGTGTGTTTGTGTGGGAGAGAGAAAGCTCTATGATAACAACAGAGATGGACGAGTGAACTGATTCTGTCTCGAGAAAGAACAAAATCCTAGAATGTCTACAGGAAACTCAAAATTCCTCACCTTGGTTGCTCTGTGGCGTCAGCTGTGGTAAAGAGGCTGAGTCACTCGGGTCAGTGACCTCAATTATGGGGCCTTGTAATCTGAAAAAATGGAGAGCCTCTTTAAGAAACTTGCAACAAACTGAGAAGAATAGAAGAATGCCTTTGCAAAGGCTGCTTTTGTCTAATAGTTTTATTATTTAACATGTTATAAAACAGAGAATATTTCTAACCAATTCTTATCTGTGACCAAAATGTGCCTCTTTTCACCTTCTTCAAACAGACAAAAGAACGTTTTGTCATCACTGTGGCATCATGATCCATGAAGACAGTTTCTGTGTTCTCCTTATCAAACCAGCATTTTTAAGATGACATCTTTTCCACCCTAACAAGACATTAATTGTTATCTTAGGGTGGAAAGTAGAACAGTGAGATTGCTCAAACTGTCGGGCTGGAATGGGAAAAGAAATGCGCTCTCAAGTCCGAGCTTCTGAGTTTGTCATGAGCTACAAGTTGCAATTTGGTATTTCTGCGTGTACAAGGCGATTAGTCTTTACTTTTGAAGAACCGAGAGACACCCTCAAATTTTCTATTCACACAAAAACAGAAAGAAAAATGCATCCAGCAGTGTAAATCATCTGGCTGTGTGCGTGTCTTCTAGCTACTGTTATTGATTTGCAGCTTTTTTCTTTTTATTCTGGTCAGCGTGCAGGTTCATGCTTGCTCTTTGCAGTTTTGGTTTCAGGAGGGGATGTTGGCCTTGTCTGATTTGTCTGTTTTAGGAAACGTCTAGAGCAAAGCATGTGTGTTTTTGATGCTAACACCTGTGTGCAAGTGAGACAAGCAAGAGCAAAAGCTTTGCACCTGAGCCATGAATTCCCATCAAGCTTGCTGCAGTTTGCTGGTCCAGTTACCCAGAGCAGGTATCTCTGTTCCAGCAGCCTGTCTACTAAAAAGCATTCAAGAGCTTCAGATGTAAAATGTGAGAAACAGACTCGAGTAAACTTTGCAGTTTACATGTGTATGATCACTTCAGATCCTCGATGTGATGACTGATCACTTTAGCGCTTACAAAGCCGTGGAGCTGCATTAACATTTAAATGCACGGTGCTCAAAGGTCAGTGATGTTTTCAACATGTTGAGAAATCCTCAGAACAGCGCACAGATTCACTTTTCTTCTGAGGACAATAACTACCAGCTGCGGCGACTGCAGCTCAAACCGCTGCTTTAACATATGCTGTCACAACCAAACTGCTCCCTTTCTTTTAGAGCCTGTTGCCACTTCTCAGGTTTCCTGTGTATCCTTCCTGTTTAGGGTTCCTCACAGAACCCGGCTGATGTTATCACAGTGCGAGGAGATGATCCAGATACACAGCAAAGCATAGCTGCCTTGTTTGGATTCAGCCTCATAGCTGTGTTTGTGTACCCCCTTCTTTACCTCCAAACGTTGTCCCCTTTCCCACCTCTCTGCCACTTTATGTCTGTGTGTGTTGTGAGAGTGTATCCCGGATGTCCTGTGTGTGTAATCCCGCTTCTGCTGCTGTTTTCCTGCTCTGCTTAAAACATCCAGTGCATCAGAGGCGGGGGGCGGGGAGCAGGGGATCCCTGTTATGGCTCGTTCTCTGATCCCAGTGCGCCCTGATGAACTCCCACACATAACGTCATGATATGTGTGATGATCAGGGATGTTCAGAGTAGACTTAATGTCTGACATTGCTCTTGATGCATTCTTACAAAGTGCAGGAAAGTCTCCACAAACATGAACCCAAGGGCCAATTTTTGGAGCTCATGGTAACTATGGCGCCTCACTGAGGGCCAAAAAGGTGCATATGGACAGTAAAGCTAGACATATCATTTCGTTTAGCCACAGGTGCAAAAAATAAAGCAACAGAAATAGAAAGAGCGGCAATGAGACTGGAAATCCTCTATACAAACACTAATCTATTTTCATTTCATAAAATTATGTACAGCAGTCGCTCGTTTATCGCAGGAGTTACGTTCTAAAAACAATAAGTGAAATCCGCAAAGTAGCCAACTTTATTTTTTACAATTATTATAGATGTTTTAAGGCTGTAAAACCCCTCACGACACACTTTACACACTTTTGTTAGACAGGCATGAACATTTTCACACTTTTCTGTCTTGTTTAAACTCTCAAAGTTCAAACCTTGTAGAAAATGAGTCCAGTATTACAGAAAGAAACCAAAGGAACCCGCAGGTGACGACGTTTCATCAACACTGTTGTTTGTTGGGGAGAAAACTTACCCCCTAACCCTATCCCCAGTCTGTCAGTGCGCCCCAGGGCAGCTGTGGCTACAATGTAGCTGCCATCACCAGTGTGTGAATGTGTGTGTGAATGACAGAATGTAGTGTAAAGCGCTTTGGGGTCCTTAGGGACTAGTAAAGCGCTATATAATGCAGGCCATTTACCATTTCACCATTTACAGGACTCACTGCTAGGATCGAAGATTTATGTAAAGTTGACGAGCTGAACATGTTCTGTACTGTACAGCAGACAGGGCACGAGATTGATTGGCTGTAGACTATTGTCAATCAGGACGCAGAACACAACGCGCTGTAAAAAAAAAAAAAACCAATGGAAAGTTGCCCCCCCCCCCCCCCCCCCCCCCCAAAAAAAAAAACCAACAAAAAAATCTGTCAAACAGCGAGAGGTGAACCTCGTTATAGCGAGGGACCACTGTATAACAATTTATTATTAACAAAAAGTTCATATTCTGCTTGGCTAACTTTAGACGAGGGCTAAATTCAGGGCTAAAGGACAATGAAATGTATTGAACATACACCAGCTAAACACAAAAGAGGGATGATGCCAGCTGGAAAGTTTCAGGTCTTTATCATCTAAAGAGCCATCGCTGTGTTACTGTGCAGTGTAGGCCGCACCTGTCCCCATCACAGCTGGAGGGACGTTACAGTAACACTCAAACAACATATCAAATCAAATCACTTTTATTGTCACATCACATGTGCAGGTACATTGGTACAGCACCTGTGAGTGAAATTCTTGTGTGCGAGCTTCACAAGCAACAGAGTTGTGCAAAATACAATAATGTAAACAAGCAAAATACAAGAATGGCTACATCTGAAACTAATAAATATATGTACAATATATAATAGTATATGCATTTCTGGATGTGTATACTAAATATTTTTCTACGTGTGTGTGTGTGTGTGTGTGTGTGTGTGTGTGTGTGTGTGTGTGTGTGTGTGTGTGTATACACATATTTTAAAAATTAAATAGAGTAAACAATAAATAAAATAAATAAAAATATACAGAGTTGAGACATGTGTAAAACAGTGGCATTAATGTACAGTATGGAGTGCATATATTTATAGTCAGATATATCAGGCAGTCAAACGTGTTATAAGAATATTTAGAATGTTTCCAGGACACTGAGTTATAAAGTAACAAAGATTACATTCAGACATTAAAATGGTGTATGGGGCATTGCAGCTGACTGCTCCTTTAAAATGTAAACAGTGTATATACACTTATATTTGTTGAAACCTAATATTAAACAAAGGTAGGTGACTGTCCTGACTCTTTAAAAATCTTTAGTGTAAAACTCTGAGCAGCCGGAGCCCTGACACTGAACACTCATTCACTAGAGTCGGTCACCATCTGCACGAGCATCTGGACTTCATTAGTGAGGCGATGAAAGGACTGCCACAAAGAAAGACACTTGAAATCACACACACACACACACACACACACACACACACACACACACACACACACACACACACACACACACACACACACACACACACACACACACACTCTTTGAGCCTTGATTGAGATTTACAAAATCATGTGATAGAAGTTTGCCACAACCGGAAATATTTCCTTTTTGACATTTTGTATCAGTAAGAAAACAATTTGCACACGAACAATAACACAGCTTTTATGGCCATTATCAGACACAGTGAGACATTCCCATAGCTCGGAACAACAACCAGGCCTATTCTGAGTGCAAACAATGGACAGACAGATACTGTCAGAGCCAACAAGTGTGTGTGTGTGTGTGTGTGTGTGTGTGTGTGTGTGTGTGTGTGTGTGTGTGTGTGTGTGTGTGTGTGTGTGTGTGTGTGTGTGTGTGAGGCCTTTCTAGACCAATTGGCATCTACGTTTACCTCCCCAATAACTTCACTGGAGCATCATCAGCAAGGCCTTGGGGGATTTGAAATGCACCATCCCTCGCAGAGCAGACTCATACTTGCAACATTGCACAAACTGACTCTGCAGTCACCCAGCTTTCTTTCCCACCCTATAAAAACCACCTGATGTCTGGAGAACCAAAGTCTGCTTTATATGTGGTCCTCTGGATTCAAGTCTGTGACTGCAGCTGGAATACAACATAAAACTGTATGGCAGAAACAGGCACTCTCTAGTTGTGCACTTTTCATTTGCACAAACTGGCAGGAGGAATCAAGCAGACTATTATCTGAAGTACATCCTTTGTAAACTTTGACTCATGGAGAAACAAAGAAAATGACTCGTGGTGATCAAAGAATCACTTGTCAGACAGGGAAGTGCTAATGTTAGCCTCAGCGGTGTGGCCTGCACATAAACATCTGCCCACCATGCATCATAAAATACGTCTCACAGGATGTTTTGATGGGTATTCATCCATCTTGTGTTCAATCAATTTACCAAAGGCAAGATTGTGTCCAAAAATTCTTCTCTATATGAGTCTGTGTTCACAGGGGGATTATAGAGCAGTAAACTGAAACATGGTTGTGATGTGCCACACATCCATGTTCTGCAGTGACGTCTGGATCGTCTGTAGTTGTCTTTGTTTGAAAAGGATGCGTGCTACACTAATGAAGAGGCAACACCGCAAATGAGATCTTCAGTTCACTTCACTGAACAGCTATATTTGGTTATGGATCTATCTACCTGTCTATATGCCATGTTTTCCAAGCTAATTGTGCTTACTTTGGATTTCTCTAATGTTTAGCTAACATTGGTGTTTGAGCAGAACAGGAAGCATTGCTTTAAATGAGTCATGCAGTAATACGAGAATGATCAGTGTTTAATGTTTCCATTTGTAAAATTGGTCCCATTCTTTGGGATACAAATGAATAATCTCCTTACATGCAAAGCCAATTCACATCTAAGAATGACCCTGTTTTGTTTTATTAGTTTGTTCAAAGATCTGCTCCTCCAGTTGAAGTAACTGTGCCTGAAATACCACAGAGGGTTTTTTCCTTTAAATAAACCGTATAATTAATTATTACAAATTGCAGTAAAATATAACATCTCAAGTATGTGGAATGACAGCTGAGACTGTTTAATACAGACTGATACTAATAATTGTGTAATTACAGGAAAATCCAGAGCAGCTTTAAATGAGATGTGTCTGACTGGAAGTGGGGGGTTCAGCATCACTGGGTATGTGTATTTACTAGCATGTTGATTACAGTGTAGCTTGTAGTGGGAGTGGATGGTTCCAGTGGCTCATGCACAGCGGCCCCTTGTGCATATGCTGGCACAGAACAACAGCAGCAGCGGAGATGGGAATGTAATCACAGCACCGCTGCAGATAAATATCGATTCGGTTGTTATGTTTTAGCCCCAAGCAGGACATCAAGACGTCTGTGTTTGCCACATTTAGGCATTAGAAGTCGCAGTCCAGGACTGGGGCATATTCAGGAGGTGACAGAAGTGCTTTCAGGCCTGATCTCACAGTTAGTGTTTACCCTGGAGTGCAAGGAGCCAGAGGAGTGTGTGTGGGTTTGTGTCTGTGCTCAAGATGGCATACAGTCGCTCCTGCTGCTTCCCCAGGACAACTCAGCAAGTGTATGCATACATGTTTCCCTGTGTGCCTCGAATCCTTGTCTTTGGAAAGTCAATGAGTTAATTTAGGAATTAGGTAAAGTAACTGGGCACGATGAGGTGCTGAGCTCTTTGAAAGTCAGCAAAGTGCAGCGTATAGAGCATAGGCTCTGTACACGTGAGCAAATAAAGAGGGTGACAGTGTGTTTCTGGCTGCCAGATGTACTGTAGACTGTGTGGCATACGAGAAGTGAATCATGGCTTTAATTAAGTGGAGGAAGGCTGAGTCGTGTCTCATTAAATTGCTGGTGGAAGAACATTTAAACCTGCCTGTTCTACATCAGCTACTGGGACACTTTACAGAACAACGGGAGGGAATTTCCACTCCTCCTCCTTCGACTCTTCTTCCTCTAGCCTCTCCTGACTCACTCCATTTGCCAGAGAAAAGGAATTATCTGCCCTGTGTACTCTTTGAACACTGTTAAATGTCATTGCCTTTAGAACTTTCATCGTATGATAAAATGCTGCATTTCTTTAAACGTAAGTCATCCAGGTCTACTAGGAGCTTTTTAAATGATTAGTAATATATTCAGTTTTAGCCCTGGCTTTCTCTGAGCGTGGCAATCCCCCAGGTCTGTTAACCCTGCCACGGGTATATTGCTCATCCTAAAAATAAATAAATACATTGTAAAACTGTGGCTCTGCCTTTGTCAAGCCTGAGAAGACAGTCACAGTGTAGCATAGCATAATGATAACTAAAACAGTATATAATATTAGACTTAAAGACGGTGGATTTTTAGTGGGAAAACATGGGTGGTGTATATATAGGTGGCCCATATTAGCACTTACATGCTACATGAATGAAAAAGATCACCATCCAGATTAGCATGCCTGTAAATGCAGAACTCTGGCGTGGATGGTTAAGTCCGCCATTGAGGGTCCCAAGCCCGGCTGAGAAAGGAGGAGGGTTGGCGTTGGGCTAGCGACCCACCCTGTAAAGATCAACTTGCTACTGAAAGGGCAAATCAAAGTTATCATGACCAAGATGGCTTCAGGATACCTTGACATCCATCAACACACCTGAAGGACCTCAACTTCGTGGATGACATCGCTTTGTTGGCCGACGTCCGGAAGAACATGACGACCATGACACCAAGCTTGGAGCAAGAGGCAGCCAAAGTGGGCTTGCAAATCAGCGGGAACAAGACCGAGGTCATGAGGATCAGTTACGTGATGACTCAGGATCCCATTGTAGTAGGATACCAACCGCTGGAGGAGGTGAACCAAATCACCTACCTGGGCAGCATCTTTGCAAGCGACAGAGATGCTGATCATGACGTCGTGTGTCAGATTGCGAAAGCAGGTGCGCTCTTCGGCCGATCTGGTCGAACGCAAAGATCGATCTGGCGAGGAAGATTAATCTGCTCCATCATTATACCTAACTGGAAAACAGCAGCCAAAATCACCAAAAGACTCAATGTGGCCCAACAGCCATGGCTAAGTCAGATCCTGCCTGTCTCTTACTGGGACCATGTCACCAATGCAGAAGTCCACCGCCGGACTACACGTCCGCTCCATGACATTTTGACTAAGCCACAGGAGGTCACATTCTGCACCAAGTCCTGCACCAACTGCCCAAGATCATGTGGAACCCACTCCATGGAAGACACAAACCAGGACGCCGCCGTACAACATGGCAGAGGACTATCGTTGATGATTTACGCGCCTTAGACATTGCATAGGATGAGGCCGAAGCAGCCGCAGCTGATTGATTATGCTGGCGGAGATCTGCCGCCCAATGCGCTGAACGGTGCAGCAGGACCTAAGTCTAAGTAAAAGCATATCACATGACCACACATGTTTACTGGACTTGTCTCCTGAGCACAAAATCAGTAGCAACATGATAAATGATAACGGTCTTGCAGAATGTAAGTGCACAACATCTGCTATCGTAGACGGCAAGGGTAATAGATAGTAATAATTTGTTACCTGTGTCGTAGTCGAGGCAGAGTCCATAGTTTTGTTTGGAAAAAGTCCATGTAAATGACGTGAGTGAGTGAATGTGTGTGACTGAAAAAATATGCTTTTTTGGTAGTGTAAAGGTGCTGTCAGGGGTCAGTGACACTATAATGTTGCTGCACAAGTAGCAGTTGGCCATATCTTTAAAGCCCCTTCCTACCAGCTGTCAGCTGACTAGGCCAGTGTTAGCGGTCCTCGGTATCATTTGGCTGCCTCTTCAGAGAGCCTGTGATGGTTGACTAGCACGTCATCCTTTAAAAAACTTACGTTCATCACCCTAGGGACCGTTTTCTGCCACGCCCCAAAAAATGCTATAAAAAGATTATATATTCATATTTTTTTCCACTTTAAATCAGCCAATCTTTTAGACCTACTTCTCCTTGAAATATTCATGTCAAGTTTTAATTACATTTCGCGGATTTTAACCCTTTATATCCCGGTTTCGTTACATGAGCGCACTGCTTTTTTTGCCCCAAAAAACAAAAAACTTGAATATTTTCCAAAAAAAACATTTGAGGTAATATTCAATTGTTATTATAATTAGGCCTTTAGATGGACTAAAGATTGGCACCAAGAGTCATTTCGATCGCCTTTTATTTTTTTTCCAGGAGCGCATTTCATAAAATGCACACTATCGACCACGCCCAAAAAGTGCTATAAAAAATTTATATATTAATATTTTATTCCACTTTAAATTAGCCAATCTTTTAGACCTACTTCTCCTTGAAATATTCATGTCAAGTTTTAATTACATTTCGCGGATTTTAACCCTTTATATCCCGGTTTCGTCACATGAGCGCACTGCTTTTTTTGCCCCAAAAACATAAAACATAAAACATAAAATATTTTCCAAAAAAAACATTTGAAGTAATATTTTATTGTTATTATAATTAGGCCTTTAGATGGACAAAAGATTGGCACGAACATTAATTTTGATCCGGTTTTAATTTTTTTTCCAGAAGCCAAAAATGTCCCCAGGCGGCGCTGCTGCTCCTGCTCCCCTGGGGAGGAGTGCCTCTGCCGCGGGTGTGTTTCGCGCAGCGCCGGAGCATATGGTTCGGTTCCCGTGTCTGCAGCACACACTTCCGCTACCACGTGAAAACAAATACGTCATTTCCTGTTGATTAAAAAAAAAAAAAAAATCAAACGAACCTAAGGTCATAAAATGGTCCGGAACGAGCAGCGGGCCAAGCTGCTGCTGTACGCGGGAAATTAGTCTGCCTTTTCCGGGTATCTGTCTCGAGCAGGCCGCTGGAGAACATGTGTATGTTCCAGCAGGCGTCACATGTGGAGCAAGGGCGCCACCCGGTGGACAAATAAAAAAATTACAACTCTAAGGCCAGTACTGCAAGCGGAAGCGGAAACATAACCGAAGACGATCGATTTGACCGTAATTTTTTTGCCGTGAAAAATAGCGTTTATAATGGGTTTCAATGGGGCACAAAACGGTCCCTAGGGTGTTGAGTGTGAGTATTTTTGCTGCTAAGCCGTGTTAGGCTGATGTAAGAAAATCAGACTGAAAATTTGAAGATTTTACAAAAACGAAACCGGCTGGCAAGTTTGGCTATGCTACACCCAACACAGCGGAAATGGCGTTCATACGAATGAAAAAAGTGGCACAAAAAGAGCCCAGTATGACGTGAGGGCTAGAGTAAATGTCTCTGAGAGTCACTGGGGAGATGGCTACTTATTGCCACAGAATATATCTGTACTTGACAAAAAGCAAGCAAAGGAACATCTTAATAAAGTGTTATACAAGAGTATATCCTCCTTTTGCATGCATTCTTCCTTTTACTGCTATATAGAAAATGACAAAATAGCTAACAGGACAATCCGAATACATGGACATAAAGTCATTATGTGTATTACTGCTTGACTGATTGTACAGCCACTAAACATTTTACCAGGCACTGATATCACTTTTGCTTTTTACCACAGCACACTTGTTTCAATTCCTCCACAGAGCTCTCTTTGCCACTCTCCATCTGAGCTCAGTGTTGCATGAGTTTTTCCAGCCTTGTTTGTTCTGCCAGCGTGGCCAGTTTGGCCCATGGAGCTGGTGGATGGTGCCACTGGCCTTGCTGCAGATTCCACTGTGCAGCATGGCAGTACGCAGCTCAGCGGCCGTTCTGATGGAGTCTCAAAGACTCTTCTCATGTCCCTACATGGAGGTCAGGGCGGACACGTTGGCAAACAAATTTCTTCTCATCACTGACTCAGCAAGAAGTATGAATATGCATACAGACACACACACACACACACCACTCGCCTCTATAAACCTTGAAGACAGAGCTGCAGAGCAATTTTACAAGGCTGCATGAGTAAACAGAAGGCTTATTCCTTTGCTGGAGCTGATAGTTAGTGAGTTAGCTGTGTGCTATTCTTTTGGAAGTTATCTGTGTTTGTGGCAACTGTCAGATAAATACAACCACAACAAAGTATTGCAACGACAAACATTACATGCAAGCAACAAAATTCATCACCAATAATCAAAGTACCACGATATACAATATCCCACGCCTCCAATGTGACCTGGTCTAAAGAGACATACTAGAAGATACTCTTGTATGAGTAGTTTACAGTGTGTTGCCGTGTACTTCTGATCTGATGGTGGTAACTGCCACACTGTTGCTGCAAACCTGCAGTTTTACTAGATATAGTTACGGTTTGAATTGAGTTTTTTCTACAGGCCAAACAAGTTTCTAGTTAAAGAGAAATACTTGTATTCATTTACAACTTCAGTGCAGTAAACAGCTACTTTTATGGGTCTTTATTTTCCTGATGTTTAACTGAAGAAAACTACTTAATCACACCAAGGAACAACCGTATCCATCTTTTTTTCCCATTGTCTGCAGTCAAACCAGCATCAGCAAATGCCAAATGTAATAAAAGAGTGATATAACACTCCCTGTAGTGACAGTAGATGACACTGCAGCATTTACTCTACCTCCACCAAAAACCTGTAGAAGCCTGTAATGGGACAGAAACGGACAGCGAGGAATCGGATAAGACTTATTGCCGGGGTCTCTTGCATGCCCCACAGCTGAGCCCTCACATCTTTCCACCCTTAACCCCACTGAGGCTGAAAAGATTGTCCCTGAAATGAGTGAGGGACAGATCTACAATGAAGAGTTACACTACAGAGAACAAGACCATGGAGCTCAGTTTGATTTTATTTATACCGTGTGTGAAGAAGACTCCCCATGCATCTGATAGATATGACTCAAACCAGTGCAATGTAGCTGCTTTAACACCAATGGTGTTTAATCTCTGTAGCGAAACACTGTGATCAGTGGTACTGAATGCCAAGATGTAGCAGAACAGCCAGAGCGAGATGAGGCGGCTGTCTGAAGACTGAAGCATTAATTAACGGTGAAACTTCTTTGAGCAGTCTTGTTGAAATGATTGAATTTAACTCTGAAAAATCGATAGGAGCAAAAGCAGTTATCAAAGTTGCTGCACGTAACGATGCATCTGTGGGACGGCTGTGAATGTTGCTCCTACAGTTAAAATCATATTTGTGAAGTTATTGCTAGTTAAGGTTGCAGGGATACTTGGACTGACTGAGCTCTGAGTCTGTGTCAGCTTGGCTGCAGAGCTGCACAGAAACCTGGGTGCTTCCTGTTTTCCTCGATCTGTGCCAAATGTCCTAATTTCACCGAGGGCGTATTTGTTAAAGAATAGAATAACAAAAATCTTTCAGGCCAAATGAAGATCTTTTGATTGAGTTCAGCAACGTTTCCTTTGGGAGGAAATGGTGTTGCTTAAAGATGCTTTAAGGCGCATGTTTGAAAGTTACACAGGGGAGTCAAGCATCTCTGACTTGTTGCATACCTGAATGCTATTAATACAAAGCCCAGGTGGTTCAAAAGAAAGTGTGCTCTGATAAAGAGTATGTGGGTTACATTATGAGATACATTGCAATATAAAAGTTTGTAATTAATCAAAACACAGATTCCTTTGAAATGCCTTGTTTTAATGTTTACCAAGGAAAACATAAACTGTTGATCACACGTATGTGTTTTACTGGGCGGAGTTTCAGATTAATTAAAGGTAAATGAGTTAGTTCAAAAGTCTGTATAACATGCACACGTTTGAGTGTAAAAGGATGGATTATGTCAGGGCTGTTTATGAACACAGTCACAGTAGTCTGAGTGCTTCACTGATGAGGTGAAAGCCCAAATGTTCCTATTATATTTCAAAGTGCTCAAACGAATGTCCAGGAACATGATGTGTTTAACGCCGGAAGATGTTTTCTTCTATATGAAGAAACTTTAGAGGAAAGCTGACATGACAAAAGCTAAACCTGGAAGTATGTAAACTTAGTAATAATTATTTTATATTTAGACAGAGATATGTGTTTTTGGAGGCAGGCCTATGGTGGAACTATTTATTTACAACTTTCTGTAATCTTCTTTTCCCCAAGCTAACTGATTCTTAGCATCTAACTTTCTGCAAGAAGGCAAATAATTGTTGTTTCAAAGTGTGGAACTGTAGTTTGATGTCCACAGAGCCAATGGCTTCTAACAGGCATATTTAAGGTGTGGCCAGCTGTTTATGCAAAGTCTTGAAAACATCATGGCTCCCTGAGACTCTATGATATGATCCAACCTGAAAATTTTCAAGTCAGACTTGGCCAAAGATTTAGCCCTCAGCAAACATCTCTGCAACAGTTTCCCACTGCGGTGATTACAGTAATTAATATCTCAAAATGAATGTGTTTACGCCTTGCTGACATGGCAATGCTACACGCAGTACCAAAGACAAGGCTGAGTCTTTGTGAGTCTGCTTTCTGTACAGAGTCAGAGCCAGACTGCAGTCAAACCACATGCAGACAAGCAGAGCAGAACATCAGAATACCAACAGCTGTCTGCTCCTCGGATCCCTGCTGTAGTCTGCTGACACTCGTCTCTTCTGTTGTATTTGCTTCTCTGCAATATTTCATTTTCCACTATGTACATATGTTAGGGCCACATTAAAGCATTTTAATATTATTAAAGACAAAAGTCAAAATGTGGAGACCAGCTGGCACAGTTGCTTCAGAATCGGTTTTAGGAACAAGGAAAGGATTTCTCTCTGAGCACATAAACACAGTATGATGTCAGGATGAAGATCAATAATATTGTTTTCCTTAATGTGGCCCTAATACTCCTTTATGCTTTCAACTATGTCTCATTGATATAAATGTACCAACATTAATGATTAAACCAGATTCTGAACTGGACTATGCTCAGACTTGATATGAATGCGTAGTAGTTGGTATTTGCTAATAGTGTCCCTCTGAAGCATGAATGCTGATATATGATCTCAGAGCCTTCATTTTAAACACCTGCCAAATATAGAAAAGAAAATCCAGAAAGCTATATCAATGTCCCCGTCTCATTAAAACCACCACAGCAGCAGGCACAAAGCATAACTGTGGCTTAAAGGAGTCCAGAAGTTTAAAGCTTTTCTTTAAGTACATATTCAGCTCCAGCAGTTGTGACTCGGAGGAAAAATGGGATTCAAACGTCTGTACAACTTTGCAGAACACCTCTGCTCCGTATCTGCCTCGTGTGCAGCTCACCGACCATAAATGGTCAAATACTGGTGCGACTGAATGTGGCTTAAACTGATACTACGTTCTCCTCTCATATTTTCTGTGCTTGCCTCTGGCTTTTCCTGCTCTTTCTTTTATTCTCCACTTTGATCCCCTTTGCTTCCTTTATCTCACCCTCTCCTGTCCTGCTGCTTCTGGGTTTCTGGTGCTTACACCATGCTGCCCAGCAGAACCTCATAGTAGTGTCTCTGAGAAGGCCCAGCTGTCCTCTGCATGTGTGTATGTGACAAAACTGTTTATGTAGCCAAAGGTTATCCATCTGTGTGCTTCATGAATCACTGGTATTGGTGATTAGGAGATATTTATGAGAAGGCTGGGCATCTGTTAACTGCTGGTAAAAAGGGGGAAAGGATGGAGGCAGTGATAGTGGAAAGAAGTGCAAAGAATGACAGCGAGAGATGATAGAGGATGGAGAGGAACAGATGCACAAAGCGTTTACACCTTCCTCCTACTACCAGCTTGCTTTTCGGGCAGGATGGGGTTGCCATGGTGATGGGCGTCCCAGTTGGCTGGGGGTCCTCTTGACACAGTAGCGTAGCAGAAGTGTGACTTCTGATAGTGTGGAAAGGCTTTGTTGGAATCTGTTTGGTTCAAACACATCTAAGATGTGAGAAGACAGAGACAATGAATAAATCACAGAACTGTGCCTTTAGTTATCGTCACTGTCAGGAACAAAGCCTCGTGTCAACTTGCCCTGTTTACTGCATGACCAAAATGCATTTGTGTGTTCACCTAATGGGGTTTGAAAGGCTTTCATCAGCACAAGCTTATATTATATATTCTATAACCCATAAATAACAGTTGAACATGTTTTACTTTGGGTTAAAATAGAAATATGACCACATTTAGGAATATGAGGTTGCCATGTAACAGCTGGAAAATGACCTTTGAATAAGAGGTCTATACGGCACATGTTGTATGGGCCAAACCAAGACTGTTTCTGATCTACGACCTTTTAAATTTACTCTCACAGTTTGCTTTTACTGCATGTTTTTGTTGTTGTGGTGGTGTTATCACCTTTGTTATCTCTGGTTTCTAAGAACAGTGCCATATTGGTATGGACTTCAAACTCCTGTGCTTAATTTTATCTTCTCATTGTAGCCATGGAGGCTCTACACTTGCCATCTTTCTAAGACCATAACAAAATGTTTTCAACTGGTATGAGCTTGAGAAAAACACTGTAAAAGTGGGAACGCTGGGCTGTATGGGTACTGCTCTGAGTGACAACTTGCAAAGATAGAGCAAGATATTTAAATTGTTGTCACTGTGTATAGAAAAAAGAAGGGTAATTCAGGATTAAAAGCCAAAACTGCTTCCTTGCATCTAAAACACCTTTATTCACAAAGCTTCTTGTTTGTTTGCATCTGTCCTTTAACACACGGCCAAAAGTTGCACCTTCACATTTAACGTTTTTTCTTTATTTTTACTACTTTCTACATTATAGACACAAACTAAAGGCATCACATCTAAAATAAGCAAGTTGTGTGGGATGATGTAGCAAAGAAAATAAATAACCCTAGATATGTTTTATATTTTAGATTCCTGAAAGTAGGCACCCTTTGCTTTGTTAACAGCGCTGCCAACCCTTGGCCTCCTTTTAACGAGCTTCATGATGTAGTCACCTGAAATGGTTTCACGTCACAGGTGAGCCTGTCAGGGTTCATTTGTGGGGTTTCTTTCCTTCTTAATGCGGTTGGGACCATCAGTTGTGCAGAAGTCACGTTGGTACACAGCTGACAGCTCTATCTGACAGCTGTTAGAATTCATATTACAGGAAGAACCAATCAGCTAGGTAAAGAAACAACAGTCCATCTTTATTTTAAGAACTGAAGGTGAGTTAGTCTGGAAAAAGCTTTGAATCTGTCCCCAAGTGCAGTCAGAAAAACATCAAGACTACAATGAAACTGGCTCACAGGAGGACGCCCCAGGAAAGGAAGACCAAGAGTCCCCTCTGCTGCTGAGGGTAAACTCATCCGAGTCACCAGCCTCAGAAATTAGCAGCACCTCAGATTAGAGCCCACACAGAGGTCCAGCAGCAGACACCTCTCTGAGGCAGCCGTTAGGTCAAACAGCTGCTAAGAAACCACGACTAAGGGAAAGCAACAAACAGAAGAGATTGTTTGGGCCACGAAACACAAAGAATGGACATTAGAATCTGTGCTTTGGCCTGATGAGTCCAAATGTGAGATCTTTGATTCCACCTGTGTGTCTTTGTGCGATGCAGAAAAAGTCAACTATTGTAAAGAATCTAAAATATATAAGATGTTTTGAGTAATTGTACACTTTCTTTTTTACTACATAATTCCATATGTCTTCATTCATAGATTTGATGCCTTCAGTGAGAATCTACAATGTAAACAGTCATGAAAATGAAGAAAAAAGCGATAAATGAGAAGGTGTGTCCAAACTTTTGACTGGTAGTGTGTGCAGTGGACAAACTTCTGGCTGACAGGAAACTGGCACGCTGGACAAGCTGCTTCTGGGTCTGATTTCACTGTTCTGAGATCAGTTATAATCTGTACATTTGTGGAAGTGCTGCTAGTGTTCCCGTATTTCCAAATCTTTTCTTATATTTGTAAATCTCTCTGATGTTGAGTTGTAATGAGTAGCACACGTGTTTGTTTGTCTCGGTGCCATTTCGAGGTGCTTTCCGATGCAAAGTCATGGCTGTGTCTGCTGTAGTCCTGAATGGCAGAGAACCGAAACATCTAAGATGCAGCTTTTATTCTGTCGCTCACTGAATCGTGCTCACTCACACACATATTAACACATGGGCACACAGAACCATAATTTCCCCTGCCATCTATTTTAAGAGGACTTGGAATCCTCAGAAAGAAAACACACACACTGTAATTTAGCGGTATATAACTGTAGTGTTGGAGGAGCAGCCAGTATTAAAGGTATCTGAGTGCACAGAGAAAAGGCCAGCCAAACGAAAAGAACAGAAGAGCACACATACATGTGTGGTTCATTTATGCTGTAGTATATTGTTCCAGATTATGTCTTTAAAACTACTTACAGTAAATACATAACAATTAAAACTGCACCGTCCCCTGAAGTAGTTGTTCTGGTCTTTTGCTCACATATGAGTCAAGAGCATGTCTAGGAGCCTGTCTTCCTGTTTCTGTGTGGGTGGGCATCATCAGGAAACAGACATTTAGACAGAAGCACAGAAATGAGCGCTTGTTCTTTTCCTCTGCACACTTTTGTGTCGTGTTTTCTCTGTATGGGAAAGTCATGCATTGAGGGGTTGACACATAAAAAGCAGTGAGTTTCATAGTGGTGACAATGAGCCTGAGATCTGTTGGACTCGACTTGTGTATGTATAAAGATCGAGTCACATGTTTTCTTAGCCTAAATACAGGCAAACACTCTCAGTGCTCACTTTTACACCATCATTAGCTATTTTTACCATGTTTGTAATAAGAGTTTAACAAAGTCAAAAATACCACTTCAGTATCAGGATGCTAAATATATAACTGGGGAATGTAGTGACTTTATCAGCCAACCCAGTGAGACAGGTTATATTTGTAATGCATGTGAGAACTAGGGATAAGTAAAAAGCCAACATCCACATGTAGCAAGAAGCACCTGGTTGCTTAGTGCAGTATGTTCAGGGTTCAAATATTGAGGAGGGATACAGGAGGAATTCCAAAATAACAACACTGATCCGGCCGGGTGGAGTCAAACGATGATTTTAATGAACATCAACTGTAGATCTCCGCCCAAAAAGAACCTTCAGATTGCTTTTGATTCATCAGGGTTAACGCCCCCTCATGCGTCATCAGATACAATACATGCATACGTCAAATCAAAACCACAATGACTTTTAACACAGTTTGAAAAGAACACCGCCTCGTCTCCATCCCAGGTGTCTTCCTGTCGCACGTCCTGCCCGCTTATCGTCTGGAGCATCAGGCCCACGTTCTGCAACAAACTGTCACTTGTGCAGACATCAATAAAAGGAGCTACTATCAAAGCTGGTGATCCAGAGGCTACAACACTGTTGGAACAATAGTGAGCAGTATGGATATAATTTAGATGATGCCCGGCCATCTGCAGTGGCAGATGTGTCTGCTGATTGGAGAAAGTTGTGTCCAGACTCAAGGTAGGCACCTAACCAAGAGCACAACTCAGAGTTGATGCTTGCAGATGTGAACAGTACTCTATGCACCAACCCTATTTCAATTATCACTGAAAACAATGTGCTCCAATGAACCTAGGAGCACTTGGGTGTACGACCAAAGAGGCCTCGAGAGAAAGCTCCCATGAAAAAAAAGTCTGGGGGTCAAAATCAAGAAACCCAGACAGATATTAGTCATTTAACTGAAGAGCAGAAAGGTATCACAAGAGACAGTTCCCACATGATTAAGGGGCACAAGAAACTGTCCTAATCCTAGTCCTAAATGGTCCAAACAAAACCCACTAATACTTGGCTAAAGAGATGTTGAAGAGGCCAGTAGAATAAATGACCTGTTCTCCAAAGACCCAAGTTGGATGTACTTTCAGCTACAAGGGAACTATAGCAATAGCAATACATCTGAGAGAAAAGGGCATCACACAACACCAATGCCAAGTACCTGGTGGACCACAGAGCAGACCACAGCAGCTCCGGAGAGAAAGAATCAGTCGTTATCACAAAGGCAGATTCCTAGCAATCAAGGAAGAGCTACACGGCACTAGGATACGACATTATCCACACCTACTGTGGAAGCTGAAGGAGCTGACAGCACTATATGAATTCCTGGCAGCAAAAATAAAGGGCTGCTAACACGGAGCAGAACAATTCTGGTCTTAAGGGATCCTCAAAATTGTATTACACCATGAAACTACTGGCCAATTATCTCTTTCCAGACCACTGAAGAGTCTCTCAGGCAACACAGCAAACAAACAGTGTATGCAGTAAAGATGTGAGCATCACTGAGAAAGGCATCGGAAATGACACCAGAGGGCCAAAGCACCAGCTTATTGTTGATAAAGCATCAGGACTTAAGACCAGGCAGACAAGCGTGAGCACCACGTTTGTCTATGACTCAGTACCAAACACATGGATACTAGATGGCCTGATATTATCAGGTATGGTATACACCAAGGTGATTCCCTGCTACTGTTCTGCACAGGCCTCAACCACAGCAACATGGCAAAGGTCCTGTGAGACTTTGAGTTACAAACCAACAAGCAGCTGCTGACCAACCGACCAATCGTAATGGTGGTTAACAAGTAATTATCACAGTGGATGGCAACATCAGGAATAACGGGAATAAGGAAAAAGAAGTACTAGGAGCTGGAGGAACAACTAGAGCAAGTGCAGAAGGCAAAGTCCAAAGTGGTCCTAGTGATAATGTGAGTATTAACTCCGAAACTGAAAGAGTGATTCCAGCAGATTCCTGACACAATATCGGAGGTCTCTGTCCAGAAGAGTGGAGGCCTGGAAAAAAGATGTTTTACAGAACCCGAAAACCTCCAGAGAACCTGAGGTTGATGATCACACACATCACACACAGCTCAGAGGAGTTGTGTCTCCTCTGAGGGTGGTAGTTTGGGTCTTCTTCCTGACTGTGACAAAGTAGTGATACACACAACTGTTTGAGCTGTGTTATTTTTAGGGGTTT
>NC_137934.1:40386615-40491615 GCF_963969265.1 Rhamphochromis sp. 'chilingali' | reverse complement strand
TCCCATGATGCACTGGGTGTTTCTTCTTCACTCACTATGTGTTAACAGACCTCTCTGCACTGACTCATATCTGTTATTAATCTCTGTCTCTCTTCCACAGCATGTCTTTATCCTGTCTTCCTTCTCTCACCCCAACCAATCACAGCAGATGGCCCCGCCCCTCCCTGAGCCTGGTTCTGCTGGAGGTTTCTTCCTGTTAAAAGGGAGTTTTTCCTTCCCACTGTCGCCAAAGTGCTTGCTCATAGGGGGTCATATTGTAGGGTCTACCTTACAACATCAAGCACCTTGAGGCGACTGTTGTTGTGATTTGGTGCTGTATAAATAAAACTGAATAGAATCTTTTTCAATTACACGTCTTTCTTTGAGTAACTCTAATCCAACAAGTTTTCATCTTAAAGTTTCTTGATTTAAATATTTTGAGTTTAACCCACAAAATGACTGAGTGAAACAGACACGTGATGCTGTAAGGCGTGGCACAGCTGTTTTGCGTTCCTGCATTGTGCTGCAGGTCATTTAGTAGATGACTAGGACGTCTCTTCTCCTCTAAAGTCCGTCTGGTTGCTGAGGGAGCGCTTGTGTAAAATCAGTCCCTCTTCATGTCAGCTGCATCATCACTGAAGTTTGTAGTTTTTTTTTCTGAAAATCTTTGATTGGTTGAACCGGGTTGCTTACCGCTTCCATTTCTGCTTCAGCAGCATCAGTTGCACCACAGCACAAATAGAGCTGACACAGGAAGTTAGCTGCCATTGCCACTGCTGAGTCGCGAAAGTAATCTGAGCTAAGGGCAGATTTCATTTTGTGTTTCTGCTGTTGCGTTTCGATGTTTTTGGCATGAGTAAATGTGATTTTCTAACAAGTGTTTCGTTTTGTTTTTCTCCTCTTCTGGGTTATTTCTTTTGTGCTCATATGGAATGTGGGGATATTTTTTTTTCTTTTAATAGCTTATCAACTTAGAGTTGGAAAAAAAGGACATAGACATTCATAGACATGAAGGTCATTGTGATTTTAGCCTTTCTGTTATTTTTTTAAACTGTATTTTTCCCAAGGTGGAATGATTAACCACTGAAAAAACAAGAATTGGATGCACAAATTTGTCACTTTCAGTAAGTGGTGCTGAATGCTCTGCGATCTCTTAACTTGACAAGGCCATGGTCTGCAAACTTCAGTTAGTGATAGTGATTGATACAGAGTTTCATAGCACTCATTTGCAGATTTACACAAGTTGGGAAGGTCTCCTGGAGACATTTCCAAACAGCTGAATGAAAGAAGTTCATAGTGATGTGCCATCACTTTGCCAAAGCCTGAATGAAGACCCAAACTGTGACTCTGAGATGAGAGGAAATGTGGTTATGTTGTTCAGCAACAACCTAGGAACCATGTTGCCTGCCATGAACTGGAAACTGCTGATACCTGTCCACAGTTTCATATTTCCATGAACTGAGAGGGTGCTGACCAAGAAGCAAACCCTTTGACTTGACTGAAAGTTTTTGGCTGCCCAAATTGAAAAAGCTTTATGGTCAGCTAAAATCAAATGTCTGGCTATGCTGATAAGAAGTATGTTTAGAGTTGGAAGGGTCAGGCTTTCAAACCTAATAGCACTATACCAACTGTCAAGCATAGTGGTGGCAGCACCATGCTCTGTTTTGGTGCCAGTTGTATTGGTACACTGCACAAAGTGGATGGAATATGAAGGACTACATAGTAATTCTTCAATTTCATCTCAAATCAACAGCTAGACAGCCGAGTCTTGTATATAGTTAGGTGTTGGATCAGGTAAACTGATTTTGGAATGGATAAAGGAGGCTAACATTAAGCTTGTGAAACAGCCTTCCCAAAGCCCCAATATCAGCCCTGTTGAGCATTTGTGGACTATGTTCGACAGGGTTGAGTTTGGGGCTTTGTCTGTGCTAGGAGATCAACTCATTTAAATGCAGCCTGCTATCCATCCTCTTCCACTTATCCAATCCCACATAGCAAAACTGTTATGGCCCAGATCTGGCCCACACAATGTGCTTACACCTGGGCCACATACCGCAAAGAATGATGGCCCTTTGGTGGCCCAGATCTGGTTTGCCAGCGGTGGCCCACACATTGGCCAGCACAAGGCCAATTGGAGACACACTGGTGGTCCTGTGCTGGCCCATGTGTGGATTACCTCTGGCAAACCAGATCTGGGCCAGATGTGACATGCCATCACATAAACAGTGCCGTCTATGCCAGGCCTGGCCCATATCTGGATGACATACCACTTACCGTGCCAGAAGTCAGCCAGCAATGCCGGCTTGACACCAGATCCAGGTCAGACCTGTCTGCTATGTGGGAATGGAGCCTATCCCAGCTGTCTTAGAGTGAGAGGCAGGGTACACCTTGAATAAGTCGCCAGTCTGTAGCAGGGCTAACATATAGCGACAGCCAAACATTTGCTTTCACATTCACACCAAAAAGCAATTTGTGTTGTGGAATTTTCTGCAAGCCATTAGAACTGAGGTTAAACCATAAAGGCCAGTTCTGAGTATTGTATATAAAAACATTGTAGTGTGGTTATTAGGGATGGGTATCGAAAACCGGTTCTTGTTGAGAACCGGTTCCCACTGTTTCAATTCCTTGGAATCGTTTGCCATTTTTGCAAACGATTCCCTTATCGATTCCAGTCGCCCCGAATGACGTAACCACATTGCGGAGCGTCATTTACCTGGCAGGAAACACGGCGGCTCAAACACTCAAAAGTTTGATTGTACTTTACGAGAACGGATGACAACAGGGAAACTTGCAATACTTGCAAAGTAGCTATTTCATTTAAGGGATGAAACACTACGAATATGCAAAAGCATTTGCTCACAAAACACGCGATGACCTTAAATGAATGTCGTGTTTTTAATTCCGGACTCATGAATTTCAACCCAGCAGCAGCGGTAACGTTTGCACGTCCTCTCCCGTTAACGCGGCAGGTAAATAATCAACTAACAGTGCATATTATGTTAGCGCGATCTGCTTTATTACAAAACCTGCCATTACTGTGCATTTAGGTGACCATGATGAGAGAGACAGACAGAGTGTGGCTCAGATGCTGGCAGTTCTCGCTGCAGTCTACCGGTAGCGTCTCCTTTCAGGCCAGGATAGACGAATGTCACCGAGCAGTGACTCAGTTTGTGGTCAAAGGCTTGCACCCGTTTGCCACAGCAGATGATTTTCAGTAAGTGAATGTGTTTAATTGTAGGCAGGGACATTACTGGATATTCTTGTGTAATTGCTACTGAATAATTTATGTTATACTTTGTTATTGCTACAGAAGAATATTTATTTTATTATTTTACATTTACAATTTTTTTCCCCGGGGACCTTGTGACACCCCATTGAAGAGCCGTAGGCTGGATCTCTTAAGATCTCACTGTTGGGTTTGTAAGGCCATGTTACTCCTAAATTTCTATCTTGTTCAAAGAGAAGATATAAAACAAAGTTCTGAGCTAATCAACCTTAGTGTTCTCCTTTTTTAAAAAAAAGAATCGATAAGAGAATCAATAAAGAATTGAATCGTTAAACAGAATCGAAACTGGAATCGGAATCGTGAAAATCTTATCAATACCCATCCCTAGTGGTTATAGTCCAACATTGCCTGGTGCACATAAAAGCCTCTTTTAGTAGCTAGGTACAGAGGTTGGAGTGCTGATGCTGCTGCTAGGAGCCACTGAGGCTTTTCGGCCTTGGGCCAGAGAGCATAGATAGATAGCGTGACCAGAGAAATCCTCAGCATGCACCTTAAATCCCTTTAGTCCACTGTGGAGGTCAGGATTACAAAGCATGCCCTGTTGGGCTCTCAGTCTCTTCTCACTGTTTTTATTATATTTCTTTACCTTCCCTCTCTGTAATAAACCTTAAGGGTGTTATCTGAATTGATCTTCCCTTCCTTTCTCTTTATCTTCTTCAGCCTCTGTTTATTTTTTTCTCCAGATTGCCAAGCCCCAAGCTCTCTCTCTATATTTAGTCCCCGAGGCCAGCTGTGGCTCCGGAGGGGGGTGATCTGGCTAAGAGCAGCCCTCACTATGGCTCAGCTCTCCCACAATACCCTTAATCGGATGGGCCGCACCCCAGACAGCAGCATGAATGAGATGCTGGAAAGAAGAGAGGGAGAAAGAAACGGCTGCAGACTGTTAGGAAAAAGCTGAAAAGTAGATTTGAAAGAACAAGTGTGCAAATGGGGAAAATAAAGAGTGGGAGAGAAAAGTAGAAAATGAGCCCATAAAAGCAGCTCATTAGCTTTGTGTTGAAATCTCATTTTCAGAGGAGAGAAAAGAAAAGTACTGGCAAACAGATCAGCGAGGTCTACCATAGGAAAAACACAAATATTCATTTATACTTGTGAGGACTTCACCAGGCTTCTGTGCAGCTCAAGTAGCTGTCTTTTCACTGCAGCTAACTAAAGCCACCGTCAGACACTTGAGTCATTATTATTTAGTTATTCTTTAGTCTAGTGTCTTAGTTTGGCTTTCTTGTAAGGCTGGGCGATATGGCCTAAAATTCATATTGCGATATAATTTGAAGCACGTGCGGTAACGATATATTCTTTTCTTCTGTATAACGTATTTTCCACACTTAAAATTCTTTATTTTCTCAAAAATAGAGAAAATCCGTGACAATATCTGTATTTGCAGTTACTAGTGATGGGATTTCCAGCTCTTCTTAGAGAGCCGGCTCTTTCAGCTCCCAACCGGCTCTTCAGGTTGTTTTGTTGCTTTAATTAATGTATTATTAACAATAATATAAAATTATGCACAAATGGAATTACTAATGTAAAAAAAAGACACGTGGTTTTATTTATATATATTTATATATAAATATATGCGGTGGCCCCAAGAGACAAAACACGTACAAACTCCAAAACACATTTCTAGCATGAACTGAACTTCAAAACAGAGCTACTAGATCACTTAAATTACACAATTGAAAGCATGTGTGCATTGTTTGTGTATTTATACACAAGCACTCATATATATTCAAATAATTCAAAAAAATGTTCATTTACCTGTTACTACCACACACTAAATCCGGTCGTTGGTACTTCCTGGCTTGTGTAGCCACGAGGTAACAAAAGCTCAACGCTGCCCCCTAGCATCCTGGAGCACCTCTGTTGTGTTTTGTACGGGTGCTTTGTCTCTAGGGGCCACCTTCAACTTTTAACTATTTAAATTTTCAGCTTTTTCCTTTTAAGCAAATTTAAAGTGAAACAACACAAAACTCTGCAAACCACAACACAATTAAATATAAATTAAAAATGAAAACAAAAAGAAGATGCACATTCTCTGTCAGATGGGCCTGCATGAATAAACTTTCTGAATCCTTTATCATCTGCAACTGAAAATAGTTGTGGATACTATACCTTTCTAATGTGACGTTGTTGTCCCTGGCTCTCTCTCTCTCTTCCTCCCGCTCTGTTCCTGTGCTACTGAGTGTAACTACCGCCCCTCCCCCCTCTGCCCAGCGCAAAGCACAAGGCTCGCGTGCGGAGTGAAGCGAAAAAAGTGCGAGAGAGAGAGAGAGAGAGGGTGAGAGAGAGAGAGAGAGAGAGAGAGAGAGGGTGAGAAAGAAAAAAAAAACACAGCTCGCCTCGTTCACTTCAAAGAGTCGGCTCTAAGAGCCACACATCACTAGCACCCATTTCTCCAATACAAATAAAAGTGACAACTATTTTGTTACGCTGGATTTAAAACATGAACAATTCAGGGTTCAGATACTGAGAAAGCAAGATTAATAGACTTTGCTTTAGAGTGTGTTGGCCAGCTAACCTGACTAACATATTCTAGCTTAGAAGGACGTGAAAAAACTAAAAAAGTTTTTAGTACGAGCCCAAACCTTTCTGGAAAAATCAACAAGTATTAAGTTATAAAATCCATCAGGGAGGGTGCGATCAATGGCAGGTGAGCAGACCAGAACACAACAGTTATTCTAAAGCAGAAAACTGTCATCACTGCTGCTGCTTTCACCTACATACCCACAGCTGAACGGATCTTAGGGTGTCTAAAAGTTTCTATAGATACAAAGCCAAATGTCTTACTCACATTTGTTTCCATATTTAGATTGTGTCATGACCCAAAAAAACTGTCAACCGCTCTGCGCTAACATTCATCTATATTTGTTCTTATATAACATTGTTGAAGGACAGCATCTACATTTAAGTGTCACTGAAATACGTCTGCAGTCAGTCATATTAAACCCCACTAAAAATCTGAGTTATATTCCTGTGGTCAGGGCCTACACTGTGTGGGCTGATGAAAAGCATTCTGGGAAGTGTAGGAACCCACTGAGCTGAGACAGAAACAGATGAGGCAAGTTGAGGTAATGTGGGTACCTCAAAAAAAGTTAATTATAAGGCTTCATTTCAGAAATAACTCTTGGAATGGAATGAAGATCACAGAGGGATTGTATACAAGCACATGTTCAACATACTGAGTTTTCTCTTCGTGTTCAGATGATATGGAGCGAGGGATGGCATAAATTTGAAACCCTGCATCTGATTTTCAAGCAGCAGTGTGTGTGTAGGCTGAATAACTAGAATTGTCAACGTTTATCATCATTTTCATCCACCCACCAGCCCACCTACATACTGTCAATTTCCCAAATGATTTGTTGCATTTGTACGTTCTTTGTCAGATATTTTCTCAACTCTTGGTCCGACTGTATTGAATAACCTACAGACCTGTCAGCTAATCCCATTTCAAATGTTATATTGGGAGACTGATCTTCTATGACGAGAAGAAGATGAAGACAGACCAAACCTTGTGAATGAGTTTCTTGCTGCTTATTTCCATCATTTACTGATCACCTGTAAGACAGTGCGGATGCTGTAGACCACAGAAATGACTTGTAGTCAAGTACTGTATCCACTTGTGTTTGCTTTCTAGGGCCATTTAGTCCAGTAAATCTCTTTGACAATAGCTTTGAGTTGCTTAAGGTTTGTCCTTACAGGTAAAATGCTCTGAGATCATTAGATAGAAGTATCATATGATTATAATGCTGTGCACCCAAAAGCACAAGAGCATGGTGTTTCTTGTAGTTACCAGCTTTGCAGACATTTTAGGGAGGATTTGGTCCACCTCTAATTCTTTCGCTCTCCTGGCTTTCCTGACCTTTGAGGACTAAGGTCTGAAGACTGACTAGGCCACTCCATGACCTTAATGCGCTTCTTCTTTTGCCACTCCTTTGTTTTTTGTTTTTTTTTTGTTTTGTTTTGTTTTTTTGTTTTTTCTTTCGCCTGTCCCATTTGGTTCTTTAGCCATCAGAATTGTTGTCTGAAGACCAACAAGGATACCCAATGGATTTACTTTGCCAAATGGATCATCGTGGCATTGCCGTATTGGTCCATTTGGTCGATCTTTGTTTTTATTATTTATTATATTTTATTTTCAGATGTTACAGACGGGACAGACATGAGTGAGAGATAGGAAAGGGAGAAAGAAAGAGGAAGGAAAGGAAAAACAGAAGGGGAGAGGGACAGTGAGAAAGGGGGGGAGAAAAAATAAAAATCTCCTGGATCACCTGTTGAGAGAAGAATAGAAAACAAGCAAAAAAAGACAAAAACAAAACAAAACAAAGCAACATACTAAACACAACACCATCGCATTAATCTAGCTAAGTGTAAACAGCAGTAAATACTAAATATTCAATGTTGTTGTGCAGCACGCAGGACAGATGTGCTTCGAAGTAGCAGCCAAGAAAGGTGTAATTTGGGTCTACGAGCGGTGAACACCCGTGTGCATACCTGTGTGGATCAGCGCGCTTGTATTCCAAAGGTTTCTCCATGTAACGATCTGCTAGGGAGTGTGGGGGGGCCACAGCCCCGTCCTCCAGGGCATGAAGCAGGTATGGGGGAGATCAAAACTCCAGACATCCAGAGGCCCCCAGAACACAAGAAACCATGGAAGACCAACAGAGGGGCAGCCGCGCCACTGTTCCAGTAAGAGCTGAGGAGAGTCCCAGATGAGGGTTCACTCAGCAGCCGCGGAGCAGAAGCCAGGGGGAGTTGCAGTGACGCGCCCGTGAGCTCCGCCAGCCGCCAGCTGTGCCTGAGTGACCGAGCCCCAGGCCGAGAGGCCGGGGGCACCCCACCCCCGAAGGGGCCCGAGCGAGCCCCAGGCTCCAGGCCCCGATAAGCGGCCGCCAAGGAGTGAGCCGGTGTGTACCTGGACGCCCACCCCCAGACACAAAGAACCACCAACGCACCGACACCTGAGGGAGTCCGCCACTGGCAGGGGAAGTGGTGGTAGGTGGAGATAGGCCTCCAAACCTTGGAGGGCCTGAGGTGTCCCCAGAGAGGTGGCGTCTGATACCCAACCTGACATATAGACACAGACATACAGGCACACACAGACACAAACATCCATTCCCACCCTCATGCTCTCATATGCACTTACTCCACACTCAACCAACGTGGAGACAGACATAAAGAGACGCTGTACACACGATCACACTCCCCAAGCGTACTCTACAAACCGGGTCTAGGTACCCTTGCCCCTGGAGGGGGGGAACTGCACCCAGACCCAGGTGGTGTTACCCTTTTCCCTGCGGTGGGGAGAGGCAGACCACCCCGACTCCGTAGCAGCAGGGAGGCCCCACACTCCAGACCGCAGTCGGACGGCCAACTCCACCTAGCCCTCCCGCTCCAGCAGGCCGCAGAGAATGGGGGTGGGAGAAGACTCCAAACCTCCCTCCACCCGCTCATTGTAGTGTTGATGCATGTGTGTTCTAAGGTGCAATTAAAACCCAGGAGGGCATGGAGCTACCTGCCAAGGAGCAGCAGGTAAGCGCATAGTCCCTCCTGCTAGCCCTCAATGTCTAAGTGTATTTAAAATTGAGAGGTGGGCAACGATGCCAGGGGTGGGGTGTACACCCTGATGGTAATTTGGACTCCGTGATTGTGCCCACCCCCAAGATCCTATATGTATGTGTAATGAGAGTGTGAATAATGTGAATGTCTAAGTTGTGGGATAAAATTGAGGCAGAGGCAGCCAGAAGGGGACAGAGGGGGGGGGGGGGGGGGGGGGGTAGCCTCCTCTGCACCCTGGTGACATACCCCTACTCCAAGGCCCTGCATGTGTGGGTGGTTGTGGTGGAGCAGGAAGAGAGAGGCAGCTGGAGATGGGGAGGGAAGGAAGGGAGGGGCAAGTGACCCCTTCCTGGGGCCAACTCCCCCGCCGACTCCAGTAGGCACCCCCATACTCCGCGACCCGCCAGGGAAAGGGGGCCCAGGCCCATCCAGACCGGGGCCCAGTGCAGCAGCGCCTCCCGGCCCCACAGAGCCCGGGACAGTCCACCCAACCCCACCACAGAGAAAACTGCACCCACCCCACCATCCACTCATCTTCCAGACTACATAAGACAGTAAACGCCCAGGCTGAGATCTTCCTCCACCTCTCCTGTATCTCCCCCTCCTGCAGAGAGAGTTCCTGAAGAGAGGAAAGCTCCTGCAAGATGTGACCATCTCCCCCACCAGTTGAAGAGCCCCCCAGGTGGTTCGACGCACCGGCGGCACCCTGCTCCAGGGCCGGGCCCCCATGCACCCACCCACCCACAACCCCGGCAACACACCAACCAGGATCCAAGCCCCCGAGGCCCGGCCCGGGCCCCAGCCCAGAGACGGAGCGCCCCCAGAACCTCACGCCCATCCCGGACCCACCCAGGGCCAGCCAGGCTACCAGGTCAGTAACCCACGTCCGTCAGCACAGACCCTCCCCTAGCCCCGCTGCACGCAGCCGCGAGGAAACAGTCACCTGAGAGCCAACAGAGCCCCTAACCGGACATGACCGCTACCCCGGGTTGAGCCCCCCAAGGAAGATGTCTCCGGGGAACCCCCCGACGCCCTAAGCCTGTCCCTACCCCCACACCAATCACAACAGTGAAGGCGGGACCAAACTATGACCCCCCACCCCCACTAGGTGATGGAGCTGATCAAAGGAGCCCAGAGCAATTGATCTGATGTGGTGGCAGAGGCTGTATCAAGACTAATGTAATCTAATAGATAATTTCTATATTGGTTAGAATTAAGATTATTTTTATTTTTCCAGTTCATGAGGACTGTTTTCTTGGCTATGCATAGGGCAGTGAAAACCATATGGGCTATATTCTTTTCTGAAGTGACATTATCTAAGCTGCCCAACAAACACACTAAAGGGGAAGTTGGAATGTTACATTTCAGACACTTTGATAAGTCTTCACATATCTCGCACCAAAACTTCTGAACTGGTGGACAGAACCAAAGAGCGTGGATATAATTGTCTGGTGTATTGCCTTGACAGTGTGAGCAGTTGTTGGAAGATGTAAAGCCCATCTTGAACATCCGATGACCTGTATAGTGCACTCTATGTAGTATTTTGTATTGTATTAATTGCAGACTGGGATTTTTAATTAATTTAAAGGTTTTTAAGCAAATCTGAGACCAGAAGTTTTGGTCTAAGCTGACTGATAAATCTGCTTCCCACTTTGCAATAGGAAGGGATATTGATTCATCTAATTTAGAAAGTGTTCTGTATATTTTAGATAATAATTTGGGGGATTTAAGAGTAAGAAAATGTGCCGCACTTAGTGGTGTTTGTAATTCAACTTGACTGAGGTTAAATTTCTTTTTTACTATGGATTTAATTTGTTGATATTCTAAAAACCTTGTCTTGTTGATCCCATATTGTGCAACTAGTCTGTCAAATGGAATAAATTCTGTTTCCTCTAATATATGTTCTAAGTATTTAATTCCTTTACAACTCCATTCTGGGAAATTAATCATATTATTGTTTTGTAATATGTCAGGGTTATTCCAGATAGGTGTACGTTTGCATGGGATTAATGAAGACTCCGTTATTTTTAGAAACTCCCACCATGCTGTCAGAGAAAAGCTGATGTTGATACTTTTAAAGCATTCATGTCTTTTGATGTTTGAGCTAATAAATGGTAGGTCTGAAATCTCTAGATCCTTGCATAGTGCCTGTTCAACATCTAGCCAGGGCTCAACTAAGAAGGTATGTTTTAACCATTCTGAGATGAACTGAAGCCTGTTGGCTAAGAAGTATTGGTGAAAATTAGGCAGGTCTAATCCTCCTCTATCCTTGGTTCTTTGTAGCGTCATCTTGTGATGGTTTGTTAGGGATCATCAAAAATAAGTAATTTATTTTTGGCAAGATCATCATTTTTATAGTGGCGACCCTTCCCATGAGTGATATGGGTAAAGATTTCCATCTAGTCAGATCGCCTTCTACTTTCTTTAGAAGTGGGATGTGGTTTAATTTAGTTAAGTCTGAAAGCTTAGGAGAGACATTAATACCTAAATATTTAATATTTCCAGATTGCAGTGGGGCAGAGGAAGAGTTATGGAAGGAGCAGTTAATGGGGAGAACTGTAGATTTTGGCCAGTTAATTGAATAATCTGAAACTCTTGAAAACCAGTTTATTAAAGTAATTACCTCAGAGAGGTTGGTTTGTGTGTTTTGCAGAAAAAGCAACACATCATCCGCATAGAGACTGATTTTATGTTCTATGTTCTTACATTTTATGCCCTTAATTACTGAATTCTGTCTAATTGCTGCTGCTAGAAGTTCGATAAAAATTGCAAAAAGTGAAGGGGAGAGTGGGCATCCCTGTCTGGTGCCCCTCAGGAGACAGAAGCTGGAGGATGTCTGGTCATTTGTTCTGATACGAGCTGTTGGGGAATTGTATAATATTAATCTTATCCAGTTTATGAAAGAGTTTCCAAAACCAAATTTGTGTAAAGTTGCGAATAAAAATTTCCAGTTAACTCTGTCAAATGCTTTTTCTGCATCTAGAGATAATATTATGGTTTCGATGTTTTTATCGTATGAGTAGTCTATTAAATTAAGTAATCTACGAGTGTTTGTTGAGGAGTGCCGACCTTTTATGAAACCAGTTTGGTCAGGATGAATTAAGAGGGGGGTCATTTTCTCTAATCTCTTTGAGAGAGCTTTGCAGATTATTTTAAGGTCTACATTTAAAAGAGAAATTGGACGATAGCTTGAGGGATATACAGGGTCTTTGCCTGGTTTTAGCAGGAGACTAATGTTGGCAGAATTCATATTTGGTGGTAGTCTGCCATTTTCCTCGATTTCCTGCAACATGCTGTGGAATACTGGTGCCAAAATTGTCCAGAATTCTTTGTAGAATTCTGCAGGGAAGCCGTCTGGACCTGGAGCCTTATTATTGGTCATACTTATCAGGGCTTCCTGGAGTTCACTTGGCGTCAGTGGCGAATCCAGTTCCATTGCTTGACTATCTAGTAATTTTGGAAGAGTTACATTGTCAAGAAACAGATCAATTTCATTTTTTGATGGGTTTATTTGTGGTGAGTATAAAGTTTCATAGAAATCCCTAAAAATGTTGTTTATTCTTCCAGGATCATATATTGTGTTCCCCGATAAATCTTTAGCAGCACATATAGTGGTTTTTTCTTTATTTATTTTTAGCTGGTTAGCTAGAAATCGACCTGATTTGTTACTGTGTTCAAAATTCTGCAAGCGAAGTCTTTGTATGAGGAATTGTGTTTTTTTATTAATAATTTCATTTAATTCTAGTTTTGTTTTGCATATTTTGTTCAATGTTTCCTGATCTTGGTTGCACGCGTAGGCTTCTTCTAAGGATTTGATGTTTTTTTCTAATTCCTGAATATTTGTTTTCTTTTTTCTTTTTATGTGATGAGAAAGAAATTATTTTACCTCTCATCACAGCTTTCCCTGCTTCCCATAGAACAGAAGCTGATATTCCGGGAGTGTCATTATAGTCTAAATATGAAGTCCACTCTTTTTTAAAATATTTAATAAAGTCTTCATCTTTAAGCAATGATGTATTAAATCTCCAGTTTTTTCTTGGCGTAGTGTTATTCTTGTGCATTAGTGTTAAAGATACAGGACCATGATCGCTGACAGCTATAGGATGAATCTCAGTGTCTGAAATGTCACACAGCAGTGAGCTGCTGACCAAAAAATAATCCAGACGAGAGTAAGAGTGATGAACATGCGAGAAAAAAGTATATTCCTTACTGGTGGGGTGAAGAGAGCGCCATGCATCGCAAAGACCAAAGTCGTTCATATACTGTTTGATTATATTTGTGGACTGCCAATTGCGCTGAGTTCCTGTTGTGTTGAGCCTATCCATGTCTTCATTTAGTCCAAGGTTGAGGTCACCGCCAAGAATGAGTGTGCAATCAAGGTGTTCAGAGAGTGCACTAAAAAAACCGTGGAAGAATGAGGGTTCATCAACATTTGGACCATATATACTAACAATACATAGTTTTTTGTTCAATATTGATAGTTTAATAATTAGAAATCTACCCTCTGGATCTATAACTGTATCGAGTACTGTAAAATTAACATTTTTATGTATTAAAATTGCTACTCCCCGTTGTCTAGAATTATAACAGGCTGCAAACACGTTAGGAAACTCAGGTGTTTTAAGTTCGTTTAAACCTGTGACAGGTCTGTGAGTTTCTTGTAATAAAACAACATCTGCCTGTAGTTTTTTAAGCTGGTTAAATATCTTTAACCTCTTTCCTCTGGAGCCAGCTCCATTTACATTCCATGTGACAAACCTCAGCATGCCCTTAATTGTGCGTGTATGTTTAATGATGTATGCTGGGTGTTTCGTTTAGACAGGTGGAGAGAATGTGGAAACATCCCTTGTTTGTAAATAGAAAGAGAAAAAGAAGTGTGGTGAGAGGCTCCATAAGTCTGACTATGTGTGTGAATATTCACTAATATGAACAAGCGTGGCTTGTGTTATGTGTCCTGCAACTCTGTGCGTGCTGTGAGGCTGTTGTGAATGCGCTGCCGTTGAGCTGATGTGTTTGCGTGATCGTGGTGTGAAAATATGGAGAAATAGAGGGTGTTGTTTGTAGGTGAGTGGGGAAGTAGGTGATCACAGCAGTGAAAGACAAGAGAAAGAAAGAAACCACATGAACTGTGAGCGACAACAAAAAAGAAACGAAACGGAAACATTCCAATTAAAGCAATGACGGAGGGTGACGGTGTTATATCTGCTATGACATCATATTGATATTACTAGGTTAAACACATGTTAAAAGAGAAAGTGTGAATGAATAAGAAAAGAGTGTAGCGGGTTCTTATCTGGAGTGCAGTCAATATAACCACGGTGTGGTGCCGGGGTCGCGGTAGAGCTGTCCGTCCACGTAGAGCCGGTCCACGGCTTTGTTGCCTCGGTGGTATAATTTAGGTCATTGTCAAGCTGGAAGACCCATCCATGACCCATCCATGAGTTCTGAGGGAGAAAGATTTTACAGTCCATGGCATCATTGGGCCCTCAGTCCTTTGGAAACATGAACCTGAGATCAACCTCCACCAGAACGATGGCAAGAAAAACGCATGGAGATGGAGTGGAGGAGCTCGTGATCCAGAGCATACATCACAACATGTGTAAAACACGGCACAGGCAGTGTGATGGCTTGGACCTGCAACAGCATACCTAGGTGAAGTGCATGTGTTTAGCTCGCATTATAACTGAGCTAATCTCTGCTGCTTATTTTACACCCTCATGTCTTGATGTGTCAAAGATTATACGTCAAGAAGCCGTTAGAGAAGTGTGTGCTTTGCAGAGAGAGACACTGCATACATGCATCTCTGTGGTTTGCAGACCACTGTTACCCTCTGAACTTCCCACATGGTTTCATTAACATGACTCTATTCAGCCCTAATTTCACACTAAAATCAAAGATTAGACCACCATTAATTTTGGAAACCATTGGTCTATTTTTACATGCAGCTTCTGTGCTGCACTTCATCGCCGATCAAATAAACCTTTGTCTTGGTAATGCAGAGAAATTTCTCTTGGTTTGAAGGACAAATGATATCTTCTTCCCCTGAGATTCAAACTCCCTGTTGCATGTGAAAATCATTAAACAAGCCGAACGGGCATTCAGGTTCGAGCTGCAGTCTGAGAACATGCAGTGTGATTTAGTTTAAAGCATCACACCAGCACCGCCCATTAAGCCCAATTAATTCCAGTTCAACTTCATTTTACCCCAGCTTCAGTCTGGGGATCAGCAAACATGACCTTCAGTTCGAGCTGCTTCTCACAAGGATAAAGATACAAAGTGAAAGGAGACTCGCTTTGACAATGTTTACCTCCCTGCTGCTTAGCTCTCAAACACAGAAATAGACTTTGAGAGACAGTGACGAACTTTAAAAGTGTCCTTCAGGTGACATATGGAGACAAGATCCCTGCAGCATGAGAGCAGAATAATCTGTCTATGTGAATCCAGAACGACTGAAGCGACATTGGCTTCTGACGGGGAGAAATACTGTCTGCTTCACTGCCTTGTAGTGCCCTGAGACACACACTCTGTGCTTTGTCAGGATGTCATCAGATATCTTACACCCAGCTTTTCTGCTGACTCGGGATTTCCACTCCCCTTCTCTCACTCCCTCTTTTGCTCTTTCCCTTCTGAAAGACTCACTTTACCACAGCCGGTGACGTCGATCAAGGCGTCGTGTCAACAGACCACTAACGCCAAGGTGACGTCAGCCAAACAGGCTCTCCCACAAGGGACAGTTTGTCAGCTGGAAGCTTTGTGCCCCACGATGACTCTGTTAATGGTTATGTATGGATGTCCTGTAGTTCATTAGGCCAGAAAAATCAATAAGCTCCAAGAAAGTTACTTAATTAAGAAGATTTTGCACATTGTAGCCCATTAATTACAAATCATGAACACTTTACATGAATCTAAAGTACTTTACAAACCGTGCTCTGCAGTTGGTTTCCATTTATTTTATGTGTAAAACACATTTACACAGAGTTCCAATAGTTTTACTGCTTCAGCAGATTTAATACATATATTTAATGATAAATGTAATCCCACTTCTTCTGTCTACTACAGCCTTACTATTTAATCATGTGTCATCCCGGTGTAACATTTTCTTCTCCCACTGCATGAACTGACTGAAACTGTATTGAAATGTACAGCATGATTATATTTGTAAGGCTCAAACGCTGGCCGCTTAGGAATCTTCTTAATTTGTATGATGTAGTTATGTGAATATTTACTGGGGTAAAAAAACATTAGTTTTGGGAAAATGCAAAGAAACTTAGTTCAGATGATGTCAAAAGAAAGCAGCTTTAGCAGTAAAATAACCACGATAACCTCAAACTGCGTTTGAATCTTGCTCTAGGCTTGGATAGAAAGGATTACAATAATCTTCCAAGGGGAGCTGACTTTCCATTTATCATCTCATCATAAGCATCCTGCTCTGCATATAACAAAGATTATTTAACTTTTTCAATTTTGAGCGGTTTGATTCATATAACATTTATGGGAGTATATGAAAAGTGGTTAAAATGCTGCGAAGCGGAAAAAGGAGCAAGATTTCTTAAATGATAAGGATCATTTTATTTGTTCGAAACCGTCTGAAACTCAGCTCAGGTCAAAGGTCTTATTCATAAGAAAGAAATGCAGTCAGGGTCATTTGTCTGCCCTCCTGGTTTTGGTGTAGATACAGAAGCCTCTGCTTGAACTCAGCTTCTATTTTATAACAAAATTCAAGATATATTTTTTCTTCCCATGTTGGTTAAGGCTGGACCTATTATTAGCATTATTTGGCCTAACAAAACTTCGACCTTTAAATGGAGGGTCCATCAATCAAGCCAAGTCATTAACTTAAGCTGGGACTCATGACCTCCAGAGTCTGGCAAGGTGTATGAAGAGCTGGTTGTATCATCCTGGCCGTTAGCTGATCTTGCCACGTGGACCAAAAGGAGAAATTTACTTTGTGAAAAATGGCACCTGGTACCAGTGTTTGAAGCTAATGGAGTCTACGAGCCATTAAGACGGTCCCCACTGGGCCTCTGTCATGTCAGAGGTCTGATAGATGGTGCACCTGGCTGCAGAGTCTCAAATAGTCATGAGCAAGCACATTTTAATTTGATGTTCCTGTAGCAGCAGCTTTTTATGAATCCTCTGCAGAAGGATCAAACTCAGCTGTGGATTTGCCTGAAGGACACTCCAGCAGCGCACGGACGTGGGAAACGTTCTAGATAAACTATGATTTTGCAATGATGCAATTCAAAAGGTGCTCTTGCGGTCCTGTTGTTGGAGACTTCCAGCGTGGCAGATGGCTTGGACTTACACAGTGCCTCAGAGCACTATGGGAGGCCTCCATGAAACAATGCAGTTCTCCACAGGGTGCAGGTCATAAACACAACAGCTCGATGGTTTGATCTGAGGAGCGTGTGAGCATGTTTGCTCTGCTGGGCATCAGTAACAATAACATGGCCTCATAAAATGTGAAAAAAGTTATGTGGTGTACAAGAACTAACAAAAATGCATTTCTACACCCTTAAGGGATTATGTAGCAGAGACCTGGGCACAAAGACGAGCCTGGCACTGGAACAGTCTGGTGCAAACATTTTTCATGTGTGACAGTAGGTTTGCTCATTGTGACCCAAATTTCCAAAAGCCTTGAGTGGGCACTGGGTCCATTTTACACTTGAAGGTCAATCTAATATCATAAATGTTAATTATGCATCTGTGCAGGAAGCTGTTCAGTACATCTGTAAATTCACTGCATCTTTAATCCGTCTGTGTTTTAGCTGGCTTATAGTGTCATTGCAGACTTGCCTGCTTGTGAAGTTTTCAAACTAATAAATTTTAAAATTTACAGTCTGAAAGTCAGCAAGTGTAGTAAGTTTACAGGGATGTTGGGGACAGAGCTGGAAACCTTTCCTTAAACATGCACTAAAGCTGTTTTATGTGTATACAATGCTGAGCAAGACCATTTCTGAGACTGAAGTCACACCTTTCAGTGAGTATAAGCCTAAAAGTTCTGGCTCTGCGTATGCCTCCTTAAAAATACAGAAAATGGATCTAATTGCAGTGTGCAAACTGCATATTTTAGCATTTTCCAGCTCATTGTTTCTTTTTTATTGCCAGCCATTTCACTCTTTAGATCCCCTTCCCTGGCTTTCATCAGCTGCCAGTCACAGCAGGAAACTATTTACAGCCAAAATCATTAAACTGTCTGTACACTGCCCACCCAGGAGTAAAGAGATCAGGGACAACGTTATCTACAAGCAAGTAAAGATGTAGTTGTAGAAGCTTTAACAGTTAAATTAGGAAACAGCCAAACTGCAGCTAAAGGCAGTGTGTTTGCTCCATCCCAGTCATGCATGCATCTTTCTGTTTAATGTGAGCTAACAGTCTGAAAGAGTCCAAGTGGAACTTTTGCTATATACACATCTTTGCTTCGGGGGTTGGAGCGCTTGATTTCTGCTGCCATATGGCTGACACGCTAATTCAATTTCAGTGTGTACTGGTCTGTACTGTATTTCACATATGTTGCCCCAGTGGGAGGATTCATAACTGCCATGTCCTCAACCCATTAAGTCATTGACCGTCATTAGGACTATAAAGAGCTTTGTGTGTGTGTGTGTCTTACAAAGTGCTTATCCCCAGTTCCTGATGCTGCTGTTGTGTGGGAGTCGTCTGGGTATTAACCAGCATCGTTTTTAATTATCCTGTAATCAATGTGTCCACTGAACCACATTAAGAAAGACTGCAAGGTCAGATGTCACAGCTCCACTGAAGTACACAGAGAATGTGGTGAAGCACAGGTAGCCTCATTTTACAAACTGTCGAGTTCTGGCATTGTGTATCCTGAATGACTTTAATGTTTCTCAGACCACACCTCAGAATGCTGATAAAGCTGGCTGTAATGTAAGCATTAGAAACTGGCACACTTTGGCTACGTTGGATGAATTGCATGAATCTTTCATTACCTAACTCACTACACTTTTGATTGATTAAATGCTGGGCATCCACAATTATCCGTCTTTTACCACAACAACCATTCTGACACAGGCAGATGCTTAACTTCCAAAGAATGTCTGCAGTGACTCTAATGAGTTGTACCTCTGTTGTTGTCTGATGCTCACTGTGAAATTGCTGCAAGAAGACTTAGGGACAATGCAAATGAGTGTCTGCGAGGGTTAACGAACTGCTTTTACCTGCTTTTTGATTCCCTTCAGAGGAGTCGAGCTTGGGCTAGTGTTGGACCAGGGTCAGGCCCAGCAGGTGTGGGCTGTAGAGCCAAGCTGCCCATCGTTTGCCAGTAGGACAACAGAAGCCAATTAACCGAGCCAGGCTTAGAAAACCGTACCCTTCAGCAGCTATTACACCTACACTTGCATTTCTCTCACTTTCTCTTTGCCACCAGTGACTTTTCAGCTGTAACGTTTTCTAACAAATGTGATCAACTATAAATTTCCAATGCACCGAAGCCAAAGTTTTCTTTTTTCTGTGTTCTGCAAACTGCAAAAAGAAGAGTCTCTCGGCGGGATGGTGGTGTGTGTTTGTGTAACTAGGAATTGAATAACTTTATGTATATATGTTGAATTAACAAACAAATAAACAAAAACATATGTGTAATTTCAAATCATGCTTGGGGTTGCCAGGGGATCACACACTGATCTCTAGGCCTTTGTGAATGGGCCTAGCTAATAAAAATACTACTACTAACAGGGTGTAAGAGTGTGCACTAAACTCTTTTAACTACTTTGCAGTGGACTGTATCTAAATCCCAATTCTACAATGTTTTTGTTATAATTATTAAATTAACCACCTGATTTATCAGTGAGCTGATATTATCGACCAGTATGAGCCATTTGCTGATCTGTTGAAACACATAACAGTAAGCTAATTTCATGGTGACTGACAGGAACCTCCAGAAACCAGTTGCAAGTGGTCTGGGAATATCCATTTTTTCCCAGAGACTGGTGGTAACCATGGTGGTCACCAGCCAGTTTCTATGGTGGTGTGACTACGGCCTACAGTTGAAGTCACAGATCTAAAATCAAAGTATGATGGGTTAGTGTCAGGGGCTGATCTCTTTTGTTATATGTTGAAGATGATGGAGAATGCTTGGATTATTATTAGGCTTTAAATTTTTAGGTTAGTCTGTGTATCACCCAGGCCTTCTGCGTTACTTGTTCTGTATTTCTTGTCTGCGTGTTTCATGTTTTTCAAGCCTGTGATGTCAAGTCTACGTCTCAGTGTTTCCTGTTTTATTTTGAAAGTCTTGTGTTTCTTTGTTCAGTGTGTTTTACTCCTCCCCTGTGACGTTGTTATGTTCATTTGTGGCTGTGTCCCAATTCAGAGACCGCACGCTTGAAGTACGCATTTTGAGTGTGATTACGTCACCGCCACGCGACGACGGCTGTCCCAATTCGAAGTGTACTTCAAATGCGTCGTCGATTTCCCCAAATATCAAGCGTGGTCCGGTGCACGCTTCGTGGTCCCATATATCCCACAATTCATAGCGCAGCGGTGGCTGTGGATAATTTTGCCGCAAAATACGGCAAAAGGGAGCGGCCGAAGAGTGAACTGTCAAAAGTAAGTACTGAATATGATGTCACTTATTTATGTGCGAATGTTTAATAATGAAGAACATTAAAACATTACTGTTGGCCACATGTCGGCAAAGTTGTGTGACATTAGTGATGTTGGTACTTTCAGCATTAACTTGGTTTTAAAGCCTCTACTTCTAAATATATATATAGTCGACCTTAATCTGACAGAGAATGTGATGATTTTATGGATAATTAAAGTCAGTCATATATCCACAAACACAACAAGCTGAAAGTCAGTGATGCTGCTCGGTCCTGAACATCACGGCACAAGCAGGATCCACTGCACTGTTAATGTGAGCTATGTTATATTGCTGCCTGTGTTCGGTGGTGTCGAGCCAAACGGACTTTAACGTGTGTTTGAACGAGCTGACGGTTCACTCGTTAAGCTGAAAGAAAGATGCTTCAATCACAGCAGTCACACATGTGTCCACTGCACCATCTGGGACTCTTCTTGTTTACACTCGTAATAACACAAACACTAAATCCTCCTGTTGTGTAGCAGTGTGTACACCTGAGACTGTCACCTGTCTGTCTGTCCTGCACTCTCTCTCTGTTTCTTTCTCTCTGATTGTGGAATAAAAGTATGAACATGTGTTTATAAGTTACACTTGTGTTTGAATCCTGCAGCTTATCACACATTTGATTTCCATGTGTGACGACTGCAAGTGTCCAGAGTGAGGACAGACTGAGGGACACACTGCTGCACATCATCTATGAGGCTTTGCACCCCTGATGATCCACCAGGACAAACTCAGCAGTGTGTGAGGAAGAGGAGGAGGAAGAGCCAGCAGCAGCTGACAGATGGAGAGAATAGACAGACTGTTCCCTGTTTGTGAAGGACTGCTAGGAAAGTTTAACTGTCTGTGCTGAATCAGTCTTATTAGGTAATGTTCAAATAATGTGATCATCCCAGTGTTTCCAGTGTGGGAGAAAGTACTCAGGGCCTTCAAGCTACACACTATGAAAGGCAGCAACAAGTTTAATGTTCAGAAACCTAAAGTCTGTATCAGCAGCAGAATGGAGCTAAAATAAATGTTGGTTCCAGTTCTATGAAGCTTTGAGTATTTTGGATCAGTAGCTGCTGTGTTTGTTGCATCATATTGCTGTAACTGTTTATATGCTTTATATATTCTGAGCTAAGTTGATCTATAGTGTTACATCATATTCTATAAGGATGTTATGTGTTTGTAGACTTTCTGCCCAGTTTGACCCATTTAGCAGACGTCAGCCTGTTTAAGGCTCTGATATCTATTCTGTGTGACTTACAGCAGTTATGACATGGTCTGATTTTCTCACCCAATAAAGGAATATTTCATATATCAGTCTACTCTTCATTCTATCAGACACAGTTATCACAGCTCCTACATTTGCTTTTTACACATGTATGTAAGCATTGAGCCAAATTTAGTAATGCCAACATATTAAACAAACAATATTTGTTACATAATACATCTGTATATACACTGTCACAGATACTTGTCTTTGACTGAAGATTTAAGGTGATAGGAAATATAAATAAATGCAACTTGAGTCTTTGACAGCTCACTGCTGTTATATATCATAATAATCTGACAGTACTATAATATTGGCCATATTATATTTACATCACCACAGTGAGATGACTTTAGTCTCATGAACAACATCAGCTAATTGTTATTTACTAACTAATCTTAAATGACTGTTCAGCACAGAAAGGAAGCCCAACAATCATGTTTACAGTCCCGTGGTCTCAGCCTCAGATACTCAACTAATCACAGTGATGTCATGACAAGAATGAATGACCAACAAAACATTTTTTTCTCCTTCATTTCTGTCACACAAAGCTGTATGACACGTGTCTCGCGGTTAGTATCATGGTTCACAAGCCTCCCACTTCTGCACTACTCGCACTTATAATACGCACCGTACGTAGTGCGCGTACTTCAAGCGTGCGGTCTCCTAATTGGGACACAGCCTTAGTCTGTGTGTTTTCATTCAGTTGTCAGGTCGTCTGTTTTCCTTTCATGACTCTGTTCAGGTCATGCTCATGTCTCATGTTCATGTGTTTTTCCCGCATGCTCCTGCTCTGAATTGTGCTCATGTCCTTTTCACAGTCATCAATCAGTTTTTCCCAGTTTAGGTTTTAGTTTTAGTTTTCGCCGGTGTTCAGTTTTGGCTTATTTTGTATCCATGTTTTTCGGCCCAAATAAACGACTCGCCTTTTGTTGTAACTCAGTTCCGTCTCCTTTCGTGTCTGCATCATAATTACGCTGGTGCCCCCCGCCCCGACAGGTTAGGTGGAATTAAGATAAATAGGATGGTGACTAGTGGTTCAGGTTCAGCGCTCTTGAATATAAAGGGATTCACAGACATGGAGCTTTAGCTCCATGTCTGTACGGCAGCACTGCTCGTATAACACATCCATCTTTATGGATATATTATACTTTCATCCAATTCCCTGTGAAGAAATTTGGGTTGCATCATCATAGCAGTGGTAATAAAATGTGTTCAGGGTGGCATAGTGTGCAACTCGGTTTCATGCATTTACATTTAAATCAGCAGCATAGAGCCTGGTAGTTTCACACATTACTGGCTCCTGGACTTTTGGAGATGTTGCCGTTTGCTTTGGTTCCAGCACTTCTTCAGTTACCTTTCAACACTGTTGCAGTTGAAAGATTTCATCTGTTATTGAGGATTTTAGCATCACAGATCATTTAAAAGCTCCACGTGAGGAAATGTCTTGCAAAACAGTGTCTTAAATCTAGTTTTCTTTTAAGTGATGCTGAGACAATGCTCCAAGTTAAAGACATGGAGTACTGACATAAATTGTGGTTTGGAAATGCAGATTTCTGTACAATATGCTTGAGTGCAAACATGTAAAAGCGTTCCCCGCTTTGTGCTACAGCACTCCAGACTTAAGGCGATCTCTTCAGAGGGACACACAGATCCAGATTGAAATCACAGCATGCGTAATGGAAGCTGTGTATGTTTGTGTCTACATCACAGCGAGCTGCATATTGCTGCAGGGAAGCTTGTTTCGATTGGACAGACAGCTACAATACTCTGCTGTCCAATATTTCAAAGGAGGTTGAGGCTCCACTTGTGGTATGAATCAACTTTATTACTTGACCAACACAATTTGGCCTGTGGCCTTTGTCAGGGTCTGTTAAATATTTCATGCAGCCACTTATAGACCTGGGTACAGATAACAATAAGAATAAAAGTCAAAATCTCAGTATTGCTCCCCAGAGGCTGAAATCTTACTAAATTAAAAATGCTGAGAAATATAATTTTTCACAGGGTCTCACTGTGATGAGGGAAACAAGGTCATGAATAGTAAAGTTTACCCATCAGGCAGCACGCTACAACTCAAACACGATACAACTCAGTATTTCTGAGTTACTGTTAAAGGTTAATCAGTCACATCAAAACGTTATATTGATTATGTTGCATGTGAAGATAAGCTCACAGAAAATGATCTCCTGACTCTGCTGCTTCCCGTAGCTCCCTCAGGCCAAAGACAGATCTCACAATGGAGATTCACTGTTTACTGGGTGTGTTAGTGTTTTATCTTTTACAGCACAAACTCCATGTAGTTTTAAGTGTTTTTGAAGACCTTGGGTTTCTCTGAGGACGGTTATAAACCTGCCTCATACCCATGAACTTTGTTTAATCACACATCAGATCTTTGACAAACATCTATCACTGCAGAAAGGAACAGTGAACATAGACATCACAACATCACCCAGTCGAGGCCTGTCGTCTCAGCTCTCCAAGGATGCTGAGATACAGATGCTGTGCGTGCACGTGTGTGTCTGCTTTCTTGTGTTAAGCTGTTTGCTGGTCAGTGTAAGGTTGTAACCAGTAAGTGCTGTCGTACTTACGCTGATGAGGCTGATGACTGTAATGAAAGTGGTTTTGCTTGGTGTGTGTGATGTGTGTGTGTGTGAGCACGCACATGTGTGTGTCTGTTTGTGCGCTACAGACCTCAGTATCTTTGGATGGTTCTCTGTTCCTGTAGCTTTTTTGTTTTAAATACCTGCTGGATATTTTTGTGTGTGTCAGATCTAAGTTAGCTGTAGTTCAGGAGGTCATCTGCTGATTGGAAGGTTGGTGGTTTGATCCCTGGCTGCCCTTGGGCACGATGCTAACCCAGAGTTGCTCGCTGATGCATCCATCGGAGTATGAATGTGCGTGAATGTTAGTTAGAAAGCACTTGAAAGCATAGAAGTGAATGCGGCATGTTGTGTAGAGTGCTTCGAGTGCTCTGGGAGAGTAGTAGTTACCAATTAGCACTGCTTGTGTCAGCCTGTGTTTGTATTTTCATTGCAGCAGTGCTGACCTGTCCTACGGTTAACCTGACACAGTGAACTGAGCTCAGTGTAAAGACTGTTTAGCATTGGCGTCCACCACAGTATTAACTGGTTCTGCACTGTGGAAACATCATGCACACACTTTCATCCATACCATTCTGTAATGGAGCAGCCTTTTATTTTTAGCATGAGTGGCCCCAGTGGACATAACAAAAGCAGAGGAACTTCAAAAAATGAAGAAAGATGAGCTGAAAACATAAAACCAAGCACTGATGATTATAAACCAACCACCAGGAAATGTAAATGCCAAGCAGGCAGTTCTTAAAAATGGCATACTGAAAGGCTGGGTCTTAAAAGATGCTTAGACTGATTGACAGGCGTAAAAACTGGATGCACAAAGCTGATCTATGAATACCAAACACCATGGTCTACTGTCCTTTAATGGCCAACATGCATAAATCAAAGAACATGTAGAGAAACCAGTGTTCATAACTCCAAAACGCTGCACTGGTGGATACAAGCTTGGGTTCTGTGTCTCAGTTTTCTCAGACACACACTGTTGTGTTCATTCTGTACACACTGTATTTGTTACTACATAACAAAACTAAATATGAATGTTTAGTTTTAACATGTTTATTTAAATCTAGTAACTTTGTTCCGTTTAATATTGATACATTGACTTCATTTAGTGAACAAGCATGTTATAAAAGATTGGCTTCCCTGAGCAGAGCTGCTAATATCCATCAATTAGTCATAACAGGAGGACGCCCAGGATATGCTGGACAGATTATGTCCCCTGGTTGGAAGAGCTGCCAGTCCAGCTTGGGCTTGAATAATTGGTACCTCATGGGTGGATTAAGGGAACATTTTTAAACAAAAGCAGAGTTGTGGTTGAATCACTGATAAAGGCATAAACATCTGTAATACACATGGATCCTTACGAGGGCCAGATTCCTAGGAAGGCAGGAGCAAATCCATTTGTCTGTTTCCTTAACCACTCATCCACACTAGAGCCTTTCCATCTATCACTATGCAAGATGCAGGGTACCCAAGTAGTGACGTTCACACTTCCTGCCGACTAACATGCATGTGTTTGGGATGAGCGGAGAAAGCCGATGCAGGCACAGGGGAAATATGCACTAAACAGAAAGACCCCGTGTGACCATCAGATTTGAACCCGAAATCTTTTTCACATGAGTGTTGAACACTGCACCACCATGCTGAAAGGTGAAAAAAGATGTTCAAGAAATTAGAACTCTTAATTTCATATCTTCAGACTGTCAACAGTAGTTTGGTCGCTCAGGAGGCAGAGCAGGTCATCTACCAATCAGACAGCTGGTGGTTTAATCCCACGTATCCTCGGGTAAAATACTGACCCCAAGTTGCTCTCTGACCCTGTTATTGGATGTGACTTCTTGATAGAAATCATTCAGCTCACGTCTCCAACTATGATGCTTTCAGAATAAATGCAAGGCAAAGTTTTTCCTTTTAATATTCATGCAAATAGAATCACTGGAGAGTTTTGGGGAAGCTAAAAATATTCTTCCCTAACGGCCAACAGGAGAATCAATTTACAGTAAAATATTCACAACTTACCAGGAGGTCATATAATTTTGCTCTCTTTCCTCACGTTCATCCTCCATTTCTGACAGTCAGCGGCATCATGACGGTCCACAGCACAGCTACGGGAAAACCTGTGCTGGTGGACTTTTGGAGGCCAGCAAGAAAGCTTTGAATGAAAGCAGAGTCACAGAGTCTGGCATAAATTTGTCTCTTTACCTTCTACCTCATACGAACTCGTCTGGCATAAACACAGTAGTAGATTGGCTGTTACTCGTTACTCGTTGTCCGTCTTTATTACCTCTCCACTACACAAAAGTTCCAAACTGAAGAATGAGTTTAGGAAGTGTAGGACATCCCTGTGTGTGAGGGGAGTGGGGGTGTCTCCAGTGCATGTGGCCTTTGTGGGAGCTCCAATCTCCCATTAGCAGATGCATTTAACTCTGAGCTGTTAGCACAAATGCAGCTCTCACTCAGAAGCAGTCGCTGGGGCATTGCTCCACCTGGGCCTCGTTCGTCTTACTCTTCTTGCCACAGGCGAAGCTGCAGTCGCTCCTTATGTTCAGTTTGAATAACTCCTCTCGTTACCACTCACGTCACGTCTGCTCTGACTCATCTGTCTTCATGTGGCGATCCTTTGTCTCACTGAGGACACTCAAATATTCACTTCTGCTTCGTACATCTGTTATCACACCCCTGTGACTTTTCATCCTTGGCATCTATATTGTGAGTCGGTCATTTGGGGAGAGTCACGGCTTCTTTAAGCTTGCAGTTTCTGTTAAATTCTCCTGACGCTGTACAAAGCTGGAATGTAATGTAAATGCAATAGAAGCTCTACTTGTGAGACTCCCTCAGGTCTTCTGCCTCCAGCCTAGCAGAAAACTTTAGGAAGAAGAGTTTTTCTGAATAACTGCTGGTGATAAAAACAAACGTATCCTGGAGTATTAGCACAGAATTTAGTGCTATTGGCAAGAACACAGTGTTAGTGTGTGTTATATGAGTTGGATTTGCTTGGCGAGACTGTTGTGATTGGCTGTAGCACAGCTTTAGGTGTGTTTGCAGCGTGGCTCTATACAACATCTGCTAACTGCTTTCATGACTTTAAGTTTAAGTTTTGCAAACAACAAATGTCAGTTTTCTCCATCCTAACGTTCTGCTGTGTTGTGCTTGTAAATCGTGCCCTTGATAACAGAGCACAACTTCAGTTATTTGAACCAAGCCAGCTCGCACATGCAGCTCAATATAGAATAGAATAGAATAGAATACTTTTATTTGTCAATTTCTTCAAATGTACTTGCCATACAAAGGAATTGAAATTACGTTTCACACTGTCCCATGCGTAGGCATTGACAACAATAAGGTGCAGATGCACAACAAAAACAAAAACAGCCCTAACAATAAGATAATAAATAGTAATATAATAATATAAATAGTGCTAAAAGAATACTAAAAAAATATATATAGCAGCAGGTGTGTGCAATTGCAATGCAAGTCAGGAATGTTTTCAGTTCTTGGTTCAGAGAGTGTTTCCTTGTTGGAGAGTGTGGGGGGGTAGAGTCCAATCTGTCTACTATACTTCTGCCAATCTGGTGATTCTGCTGGCTGGGAGCCGGGAGGGAAGAGAGTTCAGCAGTCTTACAGCCTGGTGGATGAAGCTGTTGGTGAGCCTGGTAGTGCGGGAGCGGAGACTTCTGTATCTCTTTCCAGAGGGCAGGAGGCTGAACAGACAGTGCGTGGGGTGGGTTGCATCGTTGACAATTGTGATGGCTTTGCGGGTGAGGCGAGTGGTGTAAATGTCTTGCAGGGAGGGGAGTGGTACACCAACTATCCTCTCAGCTGTTCTCACAATGCGTTGTAGAGCTTTTCTGTTATAGTCAGTGCAGCTACCGCCCCACACAGTGATGCAGCTGGAGAGGATACTTTCAATAGTTCCTCTGTAGAATGTAGTCAGGATGGGTGGTGGAGCACTTGCCCGCTTGAGTTTGCGCAGGAAGTAGAGGCGCTGTTGTGCTTTCTTGGCCAGTGATGCTGTGTTGGTGGTCCAAGAGAGGTCCTCACTGATGTGCACCCCCAGGAACTTGGTGCTGCTCACCCTCTCCACCGCAGCGCCGTCGATGGTCAATGGGGGGTGACAGGTGTGGCCTCTCTGGAAGTTGACAATAATCTCCTTGGTCTTACTGACATTTAGCAGGAGGTTGTTGTCTCTGCACCACGTGGTCAGGAGCTCAACCTCTTTCCTGTAGTGGGTCTCATCGCCCTTGGTGATGAGCCCCACCAGCGTTGTGTCGTCCGCAAACTTCACAAGGTGGTTGGAGCTGTAGGTTGGTGTGCAGTCATGTGTCAACAGGGTGAAGAGCAGAGGACTGAGCACACAGCCTTGTGGAGCCCCCGTGCTCAGGGTGATGCTGTTTGAGACCTTGTTGCCCACACGCACCGCTTGAGGCCTCTGGCTGAGGAAATCCAGCAGCCAGTTGCAGAGGGAGGTGCTGAGGCCCAGTCTGTCCAGTTTACAGATGAGTTGTTGTGGTATTATGGTGTTGAATGCTGAGCTAAAGTCTATGAACAGCATTCTCACATATGAGTCTTTCTTGTCCAGATGAGTTAGGGCTGGGTGGAGGGCAGAGCAGATTGCATCCTCTGTGGATCGTTTCGCTCTGTATGCGAACTGGTGTGGGTCCAGGGTGGGAGGTAGGGTGGATTTGATGTGTGACATGACTAGTCGTTCAAAGCACTTCATAATAATGGGTGTCAGTGCCACGGGGCGGTAGTCATTGAAACAGGCTGGGGATGGTTTCTTTGGCACAGGTATGATGGTGGCAGTCTTGAAGCATGATGGGACAGTGGCTTGCCTCAGGGAGGTGTTAAAGATGTCTGTGAAGACATTCTTCAGCTCCTCTGCGCAGTCTTTCAGCACACTACCAGGGATGTTATCTGGACCCGCTGCTTTCCGGGCGTTGATGGTGATGAGTGTCCTCTTCACGCTGGCAGCAGACAGGCACAGAGGCTGGTCGTGTGGAGGTGGTGGTGTTTTCTGTGGGCGTGTGTTGTTCTGTGCTTCAAATCGTGCAAAGAAGCTGTTCAGGTTGTTGAGCAGAGTGGTGTCGCTCTCACAGCTACGCGCTACAGGCTTGTAGTCTGTAATAGCCTGGATGCCTTGCCATAGGCTTCTTGCATCCTTGCTATCATTGAAGTGGGAGGTTATCTTGTGTGTGTAGTCCTGTTTCGCTTTCCTGATGCCACGGGACAGGTTGGCTCTCGCTGTTCTCAGGCCTATTTCATCCCCAGCTCTGAAGGCCTTGTCTCTGGCCTTCAGCAGCCTGTGGACATCTCCTGTTAGCCATGGCTTCTGGTTGGCTCGAGTTGTGATACTTTTCACCTGTGTTACATCATCATAGAGAATATCTGCCCTTCTTGAAGGATTCTCACAGTTACAAACCCTCATGAATTTCTCACCAGCTTCTCTCTCCTGAGAACATTTCTCCAACTTAAGATGTTTAATGCAAAAGACCCTGGAGTCCAGGCAGTGAGCACCAGGGAAGACGAAGATCATTCCACCCCGTAGCAATGTTGGGAATTTAGTGGCATTGCTGGCGCCTTTTCCTGTCTGAATTATTCATCTCCTTGCGTGCTGCCTGTGTCTGCCGGTGTGTGATGGTTTGCAGATGACAGCTCAAATTGTCAGCTTGCTTCAGATGCCTCCGTCTGAGCCCAGCATGCCTTTCTTCTTCACTTAGTTGACGTTTGCTTACATACATGCTTTTTTATTGAAGGGTGGAGTGTGGGGAGGTGGAGGGTGAAAGTCGTGAAATGTGTGGGTGTGTGACTCCCACAGGGCATGTGTGAAGAGGTTCAGTGAGTTCAATTTGAGCTTTCCAGCCTGTATCCAGGCAGAGGTGTCTCCTCCACTGTCTGACTCACTGTCTCTCTCCGTCTTTGTCTCCTCATGACTCTGACTGGCTGAGCCCGGCGAGCTCCGAGGCCCCTGGTTGGCCCCCATGTGACTCGGTCTGTCTGCACACTTGGCCACCTTTCAACCAAATTATGCTGTGTGTGTGTGTGTGTGTGTGTGTGTGTGTGTGTGTGTGTGTGTGTGTGTGTGTGTGTGTGTGTGTGTGTGTGTGTGTCTCGAGGGAGAGGTGGAGTATAAACAGTCATCACTTCCTGCCATTCATCAAAACCTTGAGCTACATGAATCTCCATCTCCCTCCACCTACTGAAATCGTTATTACATTGTAAAATGATATGATGGAATACTCTCATAAACTTTCTGTTATTTGCATATTTATTTTCTAACTTGTTTATTCAATAATCATTTTGAAAAAAAGTATATGATTTCATTTGTGGGAGATTTCCCATCATGCACTGGTCTAAATTCAGGTTCCAAATCTTTTCTTTGTAAATAATTAAAGTCTGGAGCCTCTAAAAGTCTGGCATGCAAACCATCAAGTTTCCTCTGTCTCACTGACTTATGCTCAGTTTCCATGCTGACACTTCCTCAACACATACATTGCTCGACTATGATACCAGCAAAACACATGTGGTCGGTTGCCAGGCAAAGACTTAAGTGGACGTTTGAGGTCCTCGTTCCCATCTGAAGGCCACTGAGTACGAATTCCTTCCCTTTTTTGTCGAGGGAATGTTGAGTCATGCAGCGAGCTGTGACTCAGGGCTTCTGGAGCAAATGTGTAAGCAGCATGGTGGCATCATGGACAGTAGTCTGCAGCTGCACGTGGGCTGGACTTTTAATACTGACGTGTGAAGGTTTCATAACCGTCGGATTCATACGATAACAAGAAATCTCACCAGAGGCACGTGAAAGTTAAAAAACAATGAGGAATATTTGTAACATATTTTTGATTGAATGGAGCTTTTAAATTTGCATTGATAACACACACGACCGTCACACACACTAAATATGCACACCATGCTGCTTTTCTTATCAAATGTCTTTATTGACATGTCAGCTGAAAGCTTAAACCTTAAGCTGGGCAGACACTGTGCGATTTTTTCAGTCGCGCGATTCAGCTCCTGCTCAAACTGCACGATTGACTCGCAGGGGTTAGAAGTTCATAGGTCACGATGCAGGTCTCACACTATACGGCCCGATGCTCTGATGCGACCTGAGTGCTCACACTGTGCCTCCATAAAATGAAGGTTATAACAGAAAATCTGTCGCTCCCTCTCTCTCTGTCTTTCACTCACACAGACACACCACCACCATCAACTTTGCTAAATTGCTAATGAAAAACATTGATCAGCTGTGATTGAGCAGCAGTGTAGATCCAACTATTTTCACGGTTGTTGTGTCGTGATAATTTTGTGAGGCCACATCGAAAAGGCTCGGATGAGCTTTCTAAAGTTCTACAAGTTGTACCTCCATCGCTTGTGTCCACATCACACGCTGCACAGCCGTGCTGCTCCGTCTTTTTCGCTGACATTTGTGTTTGCGCGTGCGCAGTGTGAGAAACTGCGGTGACACCCTCACGACGATCGCGAAGATTTCAAACCCAAGCGATTGATGATCGGGAGCTGGTCAATCGCTTCTCGTTACCCCACGTATACTACACGATGCACGTTGAAGGCCAAAATCGGGCCGATCGCCAAAACGGTCGCACGACTCAAAAATCGGCTCAAAATGGGCCAAAAATCGCACAATGTCTGCCCAGCATTAGAGCCACTTCAACACGTGGAAACACGCGAGAAAGCTCCACTGACTGAAGAAGGTGTGGGTGACTAACAGCAGTGAAGTGAGGAATACTGACACTGAAACATGCACCTGCAGGCTCTGGCAGCATGTGGACCCAGCATGACCCAGCATGTGGTCATGACCTCACGTTGCAGGTGCAGGTGAGTAAAATGACTCCACAGAGTCAGAAGGTCACAGGTTAGGACAGTGAGATGGTTTAGGGTGCCTATGTGACTCCTGTTCTGGGCTCATTCATCTGGAATAAACTGACTGACTCCGATTGTGTTTGTGTGCTTCCTGCCTGGACACCTTGGGGATATCAGCCACCTGTACTGATTGGGGGTGTTTTTCTTTCAAAACTGGGATAATATGTGGATAAAGTTCTCACGGATACGTCCGATTGCAGGGTGGGGCTGTTAAAATTCCTTGTGTGAAATGGTGCCTTGTATATGAATGAACTCAGTGTCACTGCATAAGATGGATGAAAGGCAATAAAAACAAAAGAGTGTTACATGTTGTTCACTTTTTCCACTCACTGCCACCTTAGAGATGTCAGCATTACCAAAATATGAATCTATAGTTGTTTAGTGCAAATTATTAATATTGTATTAATTCCCCCATCGATTTTTAATTATTCAGCTAATGAATAAAACTGGCCTTGAAGCTATAAATGTAATATTTATTATTTCTCATCTGAAAGCTTCTAACATAACGACTATTAATCCTGTAGTTCAGGATCAATTCCTCTGGTAGATGCTTTCTTTTTTGGTGCATTGAGGTGAGAGTCAGTGCAGAAACAACAGCGATCAACATCAGTACTGGATGTAGAAGCAACACATCAGGATTTGATTGTGGCTCCAAGTGCATCATCTACGTACTGCAGCAGTGCAGCTCATGTTCCTGGAGTAATGCATCAGGAATGGGATTCCTCGTGTTGAATGACAAAACACTGACGGTAGGATGATGCCGAGGTTATCTGCGTGCTGCGCGGTGGTGCTCTTTCACCTGCTGCCACTTCTTTGTGTTTCATGCTCTGTTGTGTTAAAGGAGGCCTGAAACGTCCGGTCCACTGTTCATGTAGTACAATGTAGATGTGTGTAGAAGCTGTCAGGTGCTCTCTTTGTCCTTGTGGATTCAGTCCACAGTTTTCCTCAGTTTGTCTCAGGGACATCTGGGCTGGAAGTGATACAGAAGACTACTTGGTACAGCAGAGTAGGCGGAACAACGATCGTACTGAGGGCAGCTCTCCAGAAATGATCAGCTTTTTTTCTTACGTAATATGATAATTGTCAAGCTAGATTTGTGTTGGATTTTTAATGTGACTTTATTGGAAGTGTTCTTGATTTTTGGACATTCTGCAGAGACCCCATGAGATGGCTCTTGTGACCCTCCTTTGTGGCTGTCCATAGAACAAAGCATAAATGATGGCTAAAGTAATTTGAACTCTTGAATAAATGTGAGTGGAGTCATTTTTAACTTTGGCTTTCTGAAAGTCTGGACATGGCTGCTCTTCCACTCATTTTCAGTCCGGTCTCTACAGAAGACTTTCATATTGTTTGTTTCTTAAGCCTCTTGATGACACTGACCTGCGGATCATGTAAGCATAAAGTGGCACCTTAAAGAACCAGTGCTGTGCCAGAAACCTAACACGTGATCTGACAGATGCGTCTGGACCTGGATCCATCTAATCAAAGCCTGATCAGAAATGGGCTCAGTGGCAGGGCGGCTGTCAGGAAGCTGCACTTAAGGAGAGAAACAAGGCTGAGGATGCCAAATTATAAAAGAACAGGACTAAAGACCAGTGGCAGCCGGTCTTATGGAGTGATGAATCCAACTTTGTTTACAATTCTTACTAGTGTTAAGATGTGAAGAGATTTCATAGAAGGCTCAGGGTTCTCGCTCCACAACCTTATCCAGTCAGCTGCTCTGTTTAGTTTGAAAAAGAAAAGGAGAATTAAACTAACTGAGATTCATATTTTCTTTATAATGAGAGAAACTCTGAATGTGTCTCCGTGATAACTTGATTATATCTTCAAACGTGGTGATTGGCATTTCTTGCCTCCTGCTGTTCTCAGGACCAGTCAAAGCTTATTATGATGCATACTGATAATAAGACTGAGCAGACATGGAGTTTGGAGAAATATTAGATCTTTCTTTCCTCCTGACTCTGCCTGTGAGCCTCAGGTGAGGACTGTCACAGACATAATTGCTTGTGTATTATCGTCGTGTTAGTAATCATCATTAAGGGGATTAGACTGAGCGCTCCAACCAGGAAAAGACACATGCAGTCAATCATCACTGGAGACTTGATTGGTTTTATAGCCTACCCACTCACGCTGGGAAAATCACTTCCCCAACTTCTTATTGAGCTTTGTTTAATGAAGTTGTGCCAACATTGCTAATCACCTGTATCTCTACTTCCCTGCTCCAGTTGCATTGTTCATTTAAATCCCAATTACACTGTGGCACTTCACTTTGTGTAGGACGGTAACACACACACACATAGATTCATATGTGTGTGTGTGTGTGCGTGTGTGTGCGTGTGTGTGTGTGTGTGTGTGTGTGTGTGTGTGTGTGTGTGTGTGTGTGTGTGTGTGTGTGTGTGTGTGTGTGTGTGTGTGTGTGTGGCTGATTATTATGTGCGGGCGGCCCAGTGTGAATTGTCTCTCCTTCCTTTCCTACTGTGAAGGTAAGATTAGTGACGAGTTAATCCTCCAGTGGACCATAATCCTCTGCTGATAGATGATGGCAGATGTTTTGCTTGATTGCAGGCCCGTACCGAGCATGTGCAGAAGCATCCCTGCTGTTTATAAGGTGACTCATTCATAATCAGATGGTGAGAAAACTGAATGCAGTGTAATACTTTCTAGCTGCAGTGCTTGTTTTGCATTAGGCCACTTTAAAGCTTGTCCGCTGAGACTGTGCATTAAACTGCAGCCTCATTTTTAAAAAGACATAATTTTCTACACTGTGCTTTTATTTTTGAACCATATCAGATTAACTTTCAAAGAAAAGTAAATAAATCTTAACCAGATCTAACTCTCAGAACCTGCAGAAGGATACAGATGTTTCACATGCTGATGTGTGTGCATAGTGCACATGATAATGTTTGACCTAAACTGAAAAAAGGTAAGCTTGTTTTCTTTAGCATTATTTTTACGGGTTTACCGATAGACTTCTGGTCCTGTCCTGTGATGATGTATGAACCCTGCTTCTGGACCCAAACTGCTGTGTTTATTAAGGCTCGTGTCTTGATGCATTCTCAATCATCCAGGTAAGTAAATCTCCAAAAGTTGATTCTGATGATTCTGCCCATTGTTCCATCAGTGGGCTGGTTTCAGTCATTGTGCAAATGTCCTGTTCATAAGATTGGAAACCTGCAGACTGAAGAAGTCACTTGGATGAGTGAAGCGATTCTCCCACTGAAAACGTCCAGATGAACAGAATCAGCCTTTGGAGATTAAGGCTGGTGTGTTTTTAACTTGTTTGAATGGTTTCCATCTTGTTCTAGTTCATCTGAACGAGCCCCTAGAAAAGGCCGTGATTGCCGTCGGCCTCGCTGGGATTTTATTACCACTGTTCATTTTAAAGCTCAGTTTAAACCTTACGATGTAACTACAGCCCAGCCCATGCAGCAGCATAGTTACAACATGTTCTCATCCCAACGTCTAACACACCCACGACTGTGACAAGTCGTCCGTATGTTACACGTTGGGAGGCCTGAGAGCACATCATTATATAGCAGCTAGCCCAACTTCAGTAACCCTACAAACGTCACTGCTGTTTAGTTTCCTGTCTTCATTTATGTTGGAAGTGATAGCAGAGCTGTACGTTTTAATTTCTCAGAAACCTCTCAGTCAGAACATGCTATATCATGTTTAGGTGGAAGCTAGCGAGCTAACATCCTGCTAACTTCTAACTCTGTTAGATGTAATAAATTCTGTTTTCATTGCCTGGATGTTAAACTTAATTGTTACACCTGGTAGAGCAGAACGCTGATCATTTTATTACAGCTGAAAGACTTTAGACCGTTTGTAACTCTCAGTGATGCTGCAGTGTTCGTTTGACTTTGGGACCTGAAGACTTAGACTGGATAGTTTTGGGCTGTAAACTTTAAAAAAGCAACAGGACTTAAATTACAATGCGAGTACACATAAGGTGCTTTAACTTGATTTTTCAGCACATTATAAAACCAAAACATAACTATATGTAAAGTGAAAGTTTCCAAATGTAGAAAAACTAAGCTGCAAATATCATTTAAAAATTTATTTCAACCTCATCTCCCTTTTCACTCTTAATCTTTGCCTTTCAGAGATGAATCCAGTTTCCGTTTGAACAGACAGGCTTATGAAAGCCCATTTCAAATAAAGTATATATACATGAATAGTTCTGATTTTCAAACGGCACATTTTGTACTGGTGTACAGTAGCACACACCATTCTGAGCACTCTCATGCTTGTCTCTGCTGACAGCCTATTAAATCCTGTCACCTGGCTGAGAAATCGCTCCGTGGTGCTTTCAGACAAAAACATCTTTTAGCAAGTCTTTTGTTCTGTCTTTTCAGTAAATTGTGAAATGAGTTTGTTTTTTGTCGCCTATTTTAGAAAGCTGTTCCTCAGGAAGCAGCATGGAAACATTGTTACTGGAGAATACTTTCAGTGATTTGGCTTTTTCTCCACTTGCTTTTACAAGAGCGCACACTTGAAATCAGAACATTTTTGGAGCACTTTCACCAGTGGGATGATGGTGACAGCAAAGAGGAGGAGAGGAGGCGGCATATCACAGTGACTGAATGCTGTGTGCACTCTTTATCTGTGGTGCGTATGGATGTTTGTTCAGTGCGCAGAGCGCCTCTTAGTTTCGAGGTAACGCTGGAGACTGCGTGGGCTGCTGCCATTTGGGCTGGCAGGGGAGTGAGTGTTACTGAATGAGGAGGAGGCAGGAACCATGTCAGTGGTGGAGGCAGAGCTATGTCTCAGTCTGCCTCAGCACCTCTGATGGGTTTCAGCTGTTTCTAAGTTTTCATTCATGTGTGTTGGTGTCTCCTGTACACTCAATCCTGGCTCTAAAAGCACGTCATGTAATTAAAGTGCCAGTTTGGAGCTGGTGCCTTATCACACACCAGTTCTCAGCCAGCAATGCTAGTTTGAGAATAACACAGACTGGATCATCTAAAATCTACTAACAGGAGGCACTGGAGAAGGGATCGTTGTGACCAGCAATACCAAAATATGGCAACCACCAACTTTAAAAATCTAGCAGTAGTTTATTGTCTAATATGTCCAAGAAAAAGATCAAATCAGGAGCTGTAGTAGAAAAGTATACATTTAAATAACTGTGTGGCGGGGTTGACTAAGTAAAATAAACCAATTCGAAGTTCCAGGGGCTATCAGACCTTAGCTGGGGTTTGATTTAAAAGCACATTTGAACCCAAAACAGTGTTAAGTTCGCTGACTCATGCTTGATGAGACAGCAAACTTAGAAGAACTGCATCTCAAGGGAAATGAAAGTGAAAGAGCATCTTAATGGCTCAGCATGTTCTGCCCAGATCCCCTGAGAGCAGAGGCCAAATGAGGCAATGTCCTCAAGCTACAGCAGAAGAACGGACGATCTCATGGCTGTAGCCTGCTGCTTATATGCCATATCATAGACACTATAACTATATAACTTATATTCCACTTGTAGTTTAGACCTTATGCTCTCAAGTGGAGCACTAAAGTACTCAAAGTCACACAAACATGCTTTTACCTAAGCCTGAGCTTTACACAGTTGTTGTAGTTTAATGTGGAACTGAAGTCTGTCTGCACACACACAGTGTAGCCCACAGAGGTACGGCTAAAAAGTGACCTCATCCAGGAGATACTGTTGGAACTACTTCAAGAAGACAGAGTAAAGGCTATTTTTGAAAGTATATTTTAACTGGTTACTCAATTAATCAGTGGAAAGATCAATACAGTACTCAATTACTAAAATCACCAGTAGCTGCAGTTCTCTTGTGCTAATCAGGTCACGAGCAGTTGTCCAAGCATTTCACTACATATCGTACTGTGTATGACTGTGTACGTGACAAATAAAAAATTTGAATTTAATCCACCAGAGACTAATGGACAGGAACTGGCTGCAGTATTTTCAGCTTTGGTCAGAGAGAAAAAACAAACCAACACTATTTCTGTACCTTTATTGTTCTGGACTGAGATCTCACTGCAGCGGTACACGCACTGAATTGCTTGCAACAGTGGCCCCTCCCTCCCCAGGCCGGGTGCAGGGTGAGCCCCGGTAACCCTCTTTTTTGAAGAAGAAGATTTTGCAACAGCTTGAAGAGAAAAGGGAAAACTTTGCAGCTGTGTGACATGCAGAGTGCCAGCATAAACATGACAGCTGATGCACCATACAGCTAATCAATAACCAAAGCTTTACTTTACTTAGTAATTCACTAATATCCACACGTGCTGTACAATATAACACAGAACTGTCAAAAGCAAACTGTGCGTATTGAAGTTTCAGAAATGTTAGCAAATAAAGGGTCAAAAGCAGAGCTGAAGATCTGCTTATTGGAAAAGTTTATGCATGTTTGTTTATACAAACAAACCATTGCCGTTAAATTTCAAGTATCTCTGACAAACACATGCAGGGCCTGCATTTGTAACGTGCTCTGCTCGCTGTAGCATTCGAAATGTGGCATTAGAAATGTACATGTTCATGTACGCTGAGAATCTGTGAGTCTGAAAGCTTATTGGCATCCACATTGTGTGTGTGTGTGTGTGTGTGTGTGTGTGTGTGTGTGTGTGTGTGTACTTGTTTTCATGACATCTTAGGACAATTTTATGATAACACACTCACAAAATGAGGACGCTCAGAAAAATGAGGACATTTTTGAGGTCCTCATTTTTCTGAGCCTTCTAAAGTGTTCTAGAGGCTCCCAACATGCTCCCAAACCAAAAATCTCGGAAGTCCTGAAACATCACAATTTTATGAAAAAGTGTGTTTAAGTGTGTTTAGCGTTTTTGCTCACTTTCAGTTTCACCGCCTACTGGCCAGTTTTGGAACTTAACACACTTTAAACACACTTTCAGTGACGTCACTCTGCGAGTCCTCATATTGTAGGTGTGTCAGACACAATAACACATTTGACCCAGGTTATACCCTTCTGGGGCTTAGCGGACACATGCGTGGACAGCACCTTTTAGCTCTTATGTCCACAGTCGTATTCAATGTTGAAATGGAGGTGAAATTTATTTGAAACATTCGTGGAATAGTAACAGATGAATTTTGAGGCTTCTGAAAATTGTTCGTTCAAACCTTGCCAATTAAACAATCATTCTAACACACATCAAAATCTTTTCACATTTTTATACATATTAAGGTGAACTCTAAACAAGGGTAACAACAGTTAAATCAGGCAAATCTTGACAAAAATGAAGGTCTTTAGGTTCAGTTATCAGTGCCTGCACAGCTTGGTTTCTTTTGTTGTTGACAAAATGTATCGAAATATAAAGTTTCAACATTTGTCTAATTATATTACTATTAATTAATGAGTCTTACTTCTCAAGATCAATGCACAAATTGTCTGACCTTCACTATGCAGAATGATGTGTGTGCAGATTTTGACCCTTGAAGAGTTTATATTAATCTGAATTAATATAATTGCATCTGCAATCCGCAGTTGAACTTGGAGATTCCTGCCGCTGTCATCTGATTCAGTATGATCATCAGGCTCAGTCTCGACTCTGTGTATCTACAAGAATTGATGAAAAAAGTCAACACTTTATTAATTATATTTTAAATTCAACTTACCTTATACTTTTTACAATATGGTATAAAATGCATATTGTTTCTTTAAAAACTAATAACACACTATTAAAAACTGCAGAATGCACAATTCCAGCTTCATTTAGTAATTCAATTAGTAAATAAAAGTGAGTAATTAAGTCACTTAATTAACTAAGCAACTGTAAATGTCACAGTATACAGAAGTACAATTCAATTTCAATTCAATTTTATTTATATAGCACCAAATCACAAAAAAAGTCGCCTCAAGGCGCTTCATAGGTACAGAGAAAAACCCAACAATCATACTGTATGACCCCCTATGAGCAAGCGCTTTGGCAACAGTGGAAATGAAAAACTCCCTTTTAACAGGAAGAAACCTCTGGCAGAACCAGGCTCAGGGAGGGGCGGCCATCTGTTGCGACTGGTTGGGGTGAGAGAAGGAAAACAGGATGAAAGACATGCTGTGGAAGAGAGACAGAGGTTAATAACAGATATGATTCAATGCAGAGAGGTCTATTAACACATACTGAGTTATAAAGGTGACTGGAAAGGAAAAACTCAATGCATCATGGGAATCCCCGGCTGCCTACGTCTATTGCAGCATAACTAAGGGAGGATTCATGGTCACCTGGTCCAGCCCTAACTATATGCTTCAGCTAAAAGGAACGTTTTAAGCCTAATCTTGAAAGTAGAGATAGTGTCTGTCTCCCAAATCCAAACTGGAAGCTGGTTCCACAGAAAAGGGGCCTGAAAACTGAAGGCTCTGCCTCCCATTCTACTTTTAAATACTCTAGGAACAACAAGTAGGCCTGCAGAGTGAGAGCGAAGTGCTCTAATAGGGTGATATGGTACTACAAGGTCATTAAGATAAGATGGGGCCTGGTTATTTAAGACCTTGTATGTGAGGAGTAGAATTTTGAATTTAATTCTGGATTTAACAGGAAGCCAATGAAGGGAAGCCAAAACAGGAGAAATCTGCTCTCTCTTTCTAGTCCCTGTCAGTACTCTTGCTGCAGCATTTTGGATTAGCTGAAGGCTTTTCAGGGAGTTTTTAGGACATTCTGATAATAATGAATTACAGTAGTCCAGCCTGGAAGTAATAAATGCATGAACTAGTTTTTCAGCGTCACTAAGAGACAGGATATTTCTAACTTTAGAGATGTTGCACAAATGAAAGAAAGCAGGCTTACATATTTGTTTAATATGTGCATTGAAGGACATGTCTTGGTCAAAAATGACTCCAAGGTTCCTCACAGTATAACTGGAGGCCAAGGTAATGCCATCCAGGGTAAGAATCTGCTTAGATACCATATTTCTAAGATTTTCAGGGCCGAGTACAATAACCTCAGTTTGATCTGAATTAAGAAGCAGAAAGTTAGCGGCCATCCAGGTCTTTATGTCTTTAAGACATTCCTGCACTTTAACTAATTGGTGTGTGTTATCTGGCTTCATGGACAGAGCTGCGTGTCATCTGCATAGCAGTGTAAATGTATGCTATGTCTTCTAATGATACTGCCTAGGGGAAGCATGTATAATGTAAACAGAATTGGTCCTAGCACTGAACCCTGTGGAACTCCATAATTGACCTTAGTGGGTGAAGAGGACTCTCCATTTACATGAACAAATTGTAGTCTATTAGATAGATATGATACAAACCACTGGAGTGCAGTACCTGTAATACCTACAGCATGCTCTAATCGCTCTAATAGGATATTATGGTCAACAGTATCGAACGCTGCACTAAGGCCTAGCAGGACAAGCACAGAGATGAGTCCACTGTCAGAGGCCATAAGAAGATCATTTGTAACCTTCACTAAAGCTGTTTCTGTGCTGTGATAAGCTCTGAAACCTGACTGAAACTCTTCAAATAAACCATTCCTCTGCAGATGATCTGTTAGCTGTTTGACAACTACTCTTTCAAGGATTTTTGATATGAAAGGAAGGTTGGAGATTGGCCTATAATTAGCTAAGACTGCTGGGTCTAGAGATGGCTTTTTGAGTAAAGGTTTAACTACAGCCAGCTTGAAGGCCTGTGGTACATAGCCGATTATTAGAGATAGGTTGATCATATTTAAGATTGAAGCATTAATTAATGGCAGGACTTCTTTGAGCAGTTTTGTAGGAATGGGGTCTAAAAGACACGGAGGTTTGGAGGAAATAATTATAGAAGTTAACTCAGAAAGATCAATTGGAGAAAAAGAGTAACTTAACATCAACGGTACTAAAAGTAGCTGTAGATAATATTACATCTGTGGGATGATTATTGGTAATTTTTTCTCTAATGATAAGAATTTTATTTGTGAAGAAGTTCATGAAGTCATTACTAGTTAACGTTAAAGGGATGGTTGGCTCACAAGAGCTCTGACTTTTTGTCAGCCTGGCTACAGTGCTGAAGAGAAACCTGGGGTTGTTCTTATTTTCTTCAATCAGTGATGAATAGTAAGATGTTCTGGCTTTGGGGGGGCTTTCTTATAAATCAGCAAAATATTTCTCCAATTATGATGATCCTCTAAATTTGTGACACGCCATTTCCTCTCCAGCTTACGAGTCATCTGCTTTAGGCTACGTGTTTGAGAATTATACCACAGAGTCAGGTACTTCTGATCTGAGACCTTAGTTTTCACAGGAGCTACAGTATCCAGAGTCATATGTAGTGAGGAGGTAAAATTATTATTAACAAGATAATTGACCTCTGTTGGGGTAGCGTTCAGATAGCTGCTCTGCTCTGTGTTGGTACAGGTCATTGAAGATGATAACAGTGGGTGGATTACATTCTTAAACATAGTTACAGCGCTTTCAGAAAGACATCTGTGATAAAGTCTACTCTCCACTGCTGTGTAATCAATTATTGTAAATGTAAATGTTATCAGGAAATGATCAGACAGGAGAGGGTTTTCAGGAAACACTGTTAAATGTTCAGTTTCTATGCCATATGTTAAAAACAAGATCTAGAGTGTGATTAAAGTGGTGGGTGGGTTCTTTTACATTTTGAGAGAAGCCAATTGAGTCTAATAACAGATTAAATGCCATGTTGAGGCTGTCATTCTTAGCATCTACATGGATGTTAAAATCACCCACAATAATTATTTTATTTGAGCTGAGCACTAAATCAGATAAAAAGTCTGAGAAATCAGAGAGAAACTCTGTGTAAGGCCCAGGTGGACAATAGATGATAACAAATAAGACTGGTTTCTAAAATTTTTCAGCTGGGGTGGACAATGTTAAGCATCAGGCTTTCAAATGAATTAAAAGTCTGTCTTGGTCTTTCATTAATTAATAGGCTGGTGTGAAAAATTGCTGCCACACCGCCCCCTCGGCCTGTGCTTCGAGGTTTCTGGTAGTTAGAATGACTCGGGGGTGTTGATTCATTTAAACTAACATAATCATCCTGCTACAACCAGGTTTCTGTAAGGCAAATCGATTGTTCTTTCTTTGTAATTGTTTATGTTTAAGTTGTTTGTTGCTGGTTTTTATTTTGTTTTTCGTCTGTTTGGGAGCTGACACAGTCTCAAAGGAGATGTTTTTTTTGGGGGGGGGGGTAACAGGAGAAGAGAAGCTGCAGAGAGGCGTGTAAGACTGCAACTCTGCTTCCTGGTCCCAACTCTGGATAGTCATATTATGGGGGGTTTAATTAATTTGTCCATATTTCTAGAAATGAGAGCTGCTCCATCCAAAGTGGGATGGATGCCGTCTCTCCTTACAAGACCAGGTTTCCTTCAGAAGGTTTGCCAATTATCTATGAAGCCCACATCGTTTCTGGGACACCACTCAGACAGCCAGCAATTTAAGGAGAACATGCGGCTAAACATGTCACTCCTGGTCTGATTGGGGAGGGGACCAGAGAAAACTACAGAGTCCGACATTGTTTTGGCAAAGTTACACACCGATTCAATATTGATTTTAGTGACCTCCGATTGGCGTAACCGGGTGTCATTACTGCCGACGTGAATTATGATTTTACTGAATTTACGTTTACCCTTAGCCAGCAGTTTTAAATTTCCTTCAATGTCGCCTGCTCTGGCCCCTGGAAGACAATTGACTATGGTTGCCGGTGTCTCTAGCTTCACATGTCTGAGAACAGAATTACCAGAGTTTGACCCCCGACGGGTGTGTCGCCGAGTGGGGAAAAACGGTTAGACATATGTATGAATTTGAGGAGTGGAACCAAAATGCAGACACAAAGGAACGTGAAAGAAAATTTGAATATTAACAGAAAGCAAGCCGTTTATTAATCTCTACTTTTAAGATTAGGCTTCAAACTTTCCTTTTTGCTAAAGCATATAGTTAGGGCTGGATCAGATGACCCTGGATCCTCCCTTAGTTGTGCTGCAGTAGATGTAGGCTGCCAGGGGATTCCCATGAAGCATTGAGTTTTTTCCTTTCCAGTCACCTTTCTCACTCACTGTGTGTTAATAGACCTCTCTGCACTGAATCATACTTGTTATTAATCCACAGCATGTCTTTGTCCTGTCTTCCTTTTCTCACCCCAACTAGTCACAGCAGATGCCCGCCGCTCCCTGAGCCTGGTTCTGCCAGAGGTTTCTTCCTGTTAAAAGGGAGTTTTTCCTTCCCACTGTCGCCAAAGCGCTTGCTCATAGGTGGTCCTATGATTGTTGGGTTTTTCCTCTGTATCTATTATTGTGCAATCTACTGTACAATATAAAGCGCCTTCAGGCGATTGTTGTTGTGATTTGGCGCTATATAAATAAAATTTAATTTAATTAAAAGATTACAAAACAGAAGGCAGAGGTGAAGATAAACAATAACCTAACCTGGGGAAAATATTTTTTATTAAAAAAACAAAAAACAAAAAAACCATGAAACCTGACATGGATACAAAGATACCTGGAACATGGAAACGTGGCACCAAAGACAACAGATGACCTGACACTGAACAAATTAGGACAGGACTTACAGTGGCTTGCAAAAGTATTCGGCCCCCTTTAACTTTCCCACATTTTGTCACATTACAGCCACAAACATGAATCAATTTTATTGGAATTCCACGTGAAAGACCAACACAAAGTGGTGCACACGTGAGAAGTGGAACGAAAATCATACATGATTCCAAACATTTTTTACAAATAAATAACTGAAAAGTGGGGTGTGCGCAATTATTCAGCCCCCTGAGTCAATACTTTGTAGAACCACCTTTTGCTGCAATTGGATTCCATTAAAATTGATTTGTGTCACGGCTGGGAAGGCGAGCCGTGTGGTGTGGAGGAAGGAGGACCCGAGATGCAAGCAGTGGATGAAAATGCTAGTGAAGTTTATTTACAAGGTGTAGTGGCAAACAAGCAGTGGGGCATGACAAATAACTGAAGACACCTAAACTGGGAAGAACTAAAATAACAGACCTGGGAGCATACGACAAAGGGCTGAGAGGCCGAGACGACGACCAGCAGGACACCGAGTAACACAGACTGACACGGAGGAACACAGACAAACCGGCAACAGGCAGGAGAACACACAGGGCTTAAATACACACACCAGTAATCAGGGGATGAGAGACAGGAGGGCAATACGGCTGGGAGGAATCAGAGCTGACGGGACAGGGGAAACGTAAAGTGAACACACTCACATCAGACAGAGACCTTCACAATAAAACAGGAAACTCAGACACGGGGAACCAAACAAGACACAGAACTAAACAGACAGATTCACAAACAGACGGGGTGACACCATAGACAGAGACACAGACTCAGAGGCAGACCAAATATAAGACATAGAACTCAAACAATAATAATAATCATCATCATAATAATAAACTAGAAAATGATAATAAACTAAAAGCGCTAGGTCACCGACCCAGGACCATGACAATTTGTGTTTGTGGCAGTAATGTGACAAAATGTGGAAAAGAGGGACGAATACTTTTGCAAGCCACTGTAAGTACACAGAGAGATAATGAGGGGATGAGGAACAGCTGGGACAAGGGGAAACAAAACTAGACTCATTGCATATAGGACAAGGACTTTCCCAATAAAACAGACATCACAAGGGTAATCTAATAAACAAATGAACTTAGCAAACCTAAAGAACTTATAAACAAACATCGACATCCAAACAAACTAAAACTTAAAACGCTGGGTCAACAGACCCAGGAAAGTGACAGTAAAATCATTTATTATATACATTATACTTATTTTCTTAAATTGCTTATCTATTATCTGTATTTTCACTTGGGGGTCTAGGGGTGCTGCTCTTCTTTTCATGACAAATTAGGACATGTTTATGATAACACACTGACAATATCAGGACAATTTTGGCCTTACTCTATCAGTGAACAGCATGCCCATGCTAACTTAAACTAGACCAGCAAGCTAACCCCATGTGTATTAAGTGTTACTTCAGAATAGGAACCAAACAAATTAACGGAACGAAATTAACTGTAACAGCAGTTTGCAAAACATTGTGACAGTTCTCAAGTGTTCCTACCTCAAATACAGCACGTGTTGCTGTGTTTTTGTTGTTAAATGGACGAGGAGAGACCGTGGCTGGTGAGAGGATGCAGCATTTCGTCAGTGGAGCATAGAACGACGTCTCTGATTGGTCAACAAGTGAGTAAAGATGCATCTGATTGTTCGAAAGCCTCAACCAAAGAGCTGCTGGTCACGGCAAGATACAAACTCGCCGGAGCTCTGCGTGAACGGCACATCCGGGACCTTCAGCACTCAGGAGAGATTTATCTTGACGTATGTATTTACCTTTGATATCCATGATTTCACGCACGCTTCGAGGTAAAGTTGTATGTTTAACAAGCTAATTAATGTTAGCTAAATGGAATGGAAACAACACACAATCGATTTGAATAAAGTTAAAATGGTGCATGATGATAAATGGTAATAAATATACTTTAGCTTTATCTTCAGCAACAGATATTAGAAGTTAAATTTAATTGTTTTTAAATTTCCACTGGAGTTAAAGGGCCTGCGGCCCTCTCTGCATCTGCAACTGCAGAGACAGTCAGTCTAAGCTCTTTTTAAGTGTAGGCTACTGCAACACGCATTTTATTTCAAGATATGTTTTCTGGGATTTAAATGATAATATTAATGTTTTCCTGTTTAGCACAAATCAATGACATTAGTGTTTCAGTAATGGTAGTAAAGTGCACAGTTTACAGTATTTGTCCGTGTATTGGCATGTTAAAATTATTCGTGAAGGTAATTTAATGTCACATTACATTTGCAAAGTGTTTGCACTGGTATATTAGTCTGATTAGCAAATGCATTGTGATTTAAGGCAGAAAAATACTATTTAAAATACCATGTAAAGAAAGTACTGGTTGGTTTTGTCTTGCTGACTTTTCGTCATTTTCTCATGAAGATGTGTACAGGTTGAGCAGATTGAGAGTGAAGAACATGTCAAAAAGAAGACTCAGACTTCGTCCTGAAGCAGAGGCTGCTCACTTTATTTTATCTGGAAGTGACAAGACTTGTTTAAAGGCCCAATGGATCAATGACTATAAAGGTATGTTATATGTTGTTCCTTATGGCTACTGCATGAATATTACCAGAGCTGCAACTAATGTTTATTATAATATTTAATAATATTGTCATGGCCCTGCGACCATGACTCGGTGACTTTGTGTTTATGTTCTTTATTGTTATTACTTTCATTATTATTCATGGCTGTTTTGGGATGGTTTGTGTTTGGGATTTTAGACACTGGGTTCTGGGTTTGTGCTCCCTCTGTTGGTCCCTGGTGTTAGTGTTCCCCTGTCTCATCAGGTTAATCAGGTCCAGCTGTGTCTCCCACCTGTGTGTGACTTCCCAGTGTCTCTCTGTGTATTTATAGTGTGTGTTTGCCTCTGTTCCTCGTCGCGTCGTCTGTGTTCATACCTGGTGTAATCCTCTGCGTGCTCTCCCTGCTGTTCTCCCTTCATGTTCAGGTTTCCCACTCCTGTGTAGTTTATCCCAGTTTAGTTTCGTCCTTAGTTCTGTTTGCCATCTCCACTTTGTGTTTGATATTATCAATAAATCACCCTCACACCTGAATAAGTGCTGCGTTTTGGGTCCTCCTTCCACTCTCCACACGGCCGCTGCCCCGGACCGTGACAAATATATAACAATTGCTTCAGTTTCCCTGAGGGAACCTCCCAAAGCTAGCTAGCTATCTATCTATCATCTAGATTAAAAAATGTTTTATATTTTCATGTATTTGAAATTTGTTGCCAACTATTTTAATAATTGTTTTTTTTATTATTAGCATTTATTTATTGTATCAACTCATTTGTTGCAGCCCTGAACGTAAGCATCTAGATCAGGGGTGCCCAATCCCGGTCCTCGAGAGCTACCGTCCTGCAGCTTTTAGATGCATCCTTGTTCCCACACACCTGAATCAAATGGTTTGATCTCTTCAGCATGCCATCATGTTTGGCAAAGGCCTGATAACAAGCCATTCATTTGATTCAGGTGTGTGGGAACAAGGATGCATCTAAAAGCTGCAGGACAGTAGCTCTCGAGGACCGGGATTGGGCACCCCTGATCTAGATGTTCCCCTCACAATTAAAACATTTTGTGATTGTTTGTTCTGCATATGTTTTGTCAGTGGCTGATCAGCTGCAGTAAACCTGATTTGGATTGTATTACTTAACGCTACTTATTGAACATCTTGTATTAGGACGTGGTGTATTTGCCTCTGAACCAATTGAAAAGGGATCCTTTGTGGTCGAGTACCGTGGGGAGCTTATCTCAGAACATGAACGGGACAAGCGGCAGAAAAAGTACACAGAAAAGCAAACTGCTTTCCTATTTGATTTTAAATGGAAAAATAGCACATGGTGGTAAGTAAAGGCATATACAATATCAGTTGTTCTTTACAACATTATGTTTTTAGTGAACAAAACATATGTTCTTTTCTTCACTTTTAGCATTGATGCCTCCCGTGAAGACGACTCACTTGGCCGGCTGGTTAATGATGACCACAAGTACCCAAACTGCAAGATGAAACAGCTGGCAGTCCAGGATAAACCTCATCTCTGCTTGTTTGCTATTGAAAATATCCAAGCGGAGAGTGAAATCACCTATGACTATGGAGAATCTATGTGGCCATGGCGAGCTCTGGTAAGTAAATCCTCTTCATAGATTGTGCAGTACAGGGAATGTTAAATATTAGTAGATGAAAAGATAGATATTATTCTAGTTATGAAGACCAGAGTAGATCAGTGCAGGGTTTTATTGACAAAATTTGATATTTTTGTCCTTTTACAGATGTTTTTGTCCATTTAACCTGAAGCTGATCAGTTTACATGATTGGATTTCTGGGGAAATAGATGGCTTTACATCAGTGTTGGGTTTAGAGCTTTTATTGACAACAGCAGGACAAGTTAGAAGTCAGGAACATGAACTCTACATGTGTTCAGTCGTCATGTCCTCATATTGTTTCAAGCTGTGAAGAACATGAGTGTGTTTCAGAATATATATATCTTTGCAGCAGTTACGATAATAATGTGCTGTTTGCACGATGAGCACTGCTGCTCTTTCTCAGCAAGAGCCTCCCCGAAATTGACCGTGCGCTTTGTGTTGTCCGTACGCGCATCTGTGCATTTCGTGGCGTCTGTGCAGAAATGACTCGCAAGACAAGGCTGCAAACTATTCTCACAGACTTCAAATGTGCACTTGAATCCAAGAAGATAGAAAAGGATCTCTCTCTGTCTCTCCCCCAGCTCTGCTGACTTGCCACTGAGAGAGTAACAACTGCCCCTCCCCCCTCTGCTCTGCAAACAGGTGGCTGTTTTTGCACCCCTCCCCCCTCTGCTCTGCAAACACGTGGCTGCTTTTGCACCCCTCCACTCACTTGCTCAGAGCCAGTGTGTGCAAAGTGGAGCAACATAACACTGACAGAGGTTCAGAGAAGGGAAAAAAAACAAAAAACGGAGCAGGCTGCCGTTGTTCACTTCAAGAAGGCGGCTCTATAGGCTGTTTTGTTTGCGACCGACACACAGTATAAATATATTCTCAATCACATTCACACCACTCTGTTATATCAGTTCCACTACATCAAGACTATTTTATGGTGGTGAGCTGTTTTATTGTCATGTATTTTGCATAGTAAGATAACCATGTCCTGCATTCAAAACCACTGAAAATGTCTATGGTGGTGCTGTACCTAATATTTTGCTCATTTGATCCAAAACCTATTTTTCCTTTATTTTGAAGGCTGAGGCTTAGATCCATTAGGTATTCACGAGAAAGGCATCATCACATGTCAGGATTACAGTATATCGAAAATATGTGATTATAATGGGAGTCAATGGGACCCAAAATGGTACGAGGAACACAGGAGGTAACACTTATGTGAATCTCCTTTGCTATATACCACACCATAGAGGGGATCATTGAATTTTAAAAATAATCCTAAAATGCACCTCATGGCCAAGTTTCATGCAACTAGTCTTTAAAATGATTGATATATTGAGAATCAAAAATCCAAAGGGTCCCTATTTTGACTTAAACCCTCCGAGGGTTTTAAAGCATCAATTTGGTCTTTATTCCAATTAAATTTAATATTTTTGTCCTTTTACACATGTTTTTGTCCATTTAACCTGAAGCTGATCAGTTTACATGATTGGATTTCTGGGGAAATAGATGGCTTTACATCAGTGTTGGGTTTAGAGCTTTTATTGACAACAGCAGGACAAGTTAGAAGTCAGGAACATGAACTCTACATGTGTTCAGTCGTCATGTCCTCATATTGTTTCAAGCTGTGAAGAACATGAGTGTGTTTCAGAATATATATATCTTTGCAGCAGTTACGATAATAATGTGCTGTTTGCACGATGAGCACTGCTGCTCTTTCTCAGCAAGAGCCTCCCCGAAATTGACCGTGTGCTTTGTGTTGTCCGTACGCGCATCTGTGCATTTCGTGGCGTCTGTGCAGAAATGACTCGCAAGACAAGGCTGCAAACTATTCTCACAGACTTCAAATGTGCACTTGAATCCAAGAAGATAGAAAAGGATCTCTCTCTGTCTCTCCCCCAGCTCTGCTGACTTGCCACTGAGAGAGTAACAACTGCCCCTCCCCCCTCTGCTCTGCAAACAGGTGGCTGTTTTTGCACCCCTCCCCCCTCTGCTCTGCAAACACGTGGCTGCTTTTGCACCCCTCCACTCACTTGCTCAGAGCCAGTGTGTGCAAAGTGGAGCAACATAACACTGACAGAGGTTCAGAGAAGGGAAAAAAAACAAAAAACGGAGCAGGCTGCCGTTGTTCACTTCAAGAAGGCGGCTCTATAGGCTGTTTTGTTTGCGACCGACACACAGTATAAATATATTCTCAATCACATTCACACCACTCTGTTATATCAGTTCCACTACATCAAGACTATTTTATGGTGGTGAGCTGTTTTATTGTCATGTATTTTGCATAGTAAGATAACCATGTCCTGCATTCAAAACCACTGAAAATGTCTATGGTGGTGCTGTACCTAATATTTTGCTCATTTGATCCAAAACCTATTTTTCCTTTATTTTGAAGGCTGGGGCTTAGATCCATTAGGTATTCACGAGAAAGGCATCATCACATGTCAGGATTACAGTATATCGAAAATATGTGATTATAATGGGAGTCAATGGGACCCAAAATGGTACGAGGAACACAGGAGGTAACACTTATGTGAATCTCCTTTGCTATATACCACACCATAGAGGGGATCATTGAATTTTAAAAATAATCCTAAAATGCACCTCATGGCCAAGTTTCATGCAACTAGTCTTTAAAATGATTGATATATTGAGAATCAAAAATCCAAAGGGTCCCTATTTTGACTTAAACCCTCCGAGGGTTTTAAAGCATCAATTTGGTCTTTATTCCAATTAAATGTAATATTTTTGTCCTTTTACACATGTTTTTGTCCATTTAACCTGAAGCTGATCAGTTTACATGATTGGATTTCTGGGGAAATAGATGGCTTTACATCAGTGTTGGGTTTAGAGCTTTTATTGACAACAGCAGGACAAGTTAGAAGTCAGGAACATGAACTCTACATGTGTTCAGTCGTCATGTCCTCATATTGTTTCAAGCTGTGAAGAACATGAGTGTGTTTCAGAATACGTCCTCATATGGTTGGACCAACAACTCTAGTGTGTGTGTGTGTTACACTGTCCTCATATTGTTGGGTAGCAGAACTGTACTGTGTTAAGTTTCTATAGAATCTGGCATAAGGAAGTCAGATCCTTCTGTAATAATGTTCACTGAAACAAGTATGATCTGTAGTTAATGAGCTAGTCAGCATTTGTAGTACAGAATGTTTCTGACATTATATTGTTGTCTTTTGTTGCAGACACCAAGTGTTGAGACCCTGTCCCAACCTCCTACAGACCAAGAAGTGAGTGACAAATCCACTTCATTCCTCCAACAGGTTACGCATAAATTTTTGTATTTGGAATCAAGTATATGAGTCAGTTGGGCCTAGTGCATAAATGAAATGCACTTTGATTGTATTAAAACAATCAGTTTGAGTGAAAGTTTCCCAAAATCAACATTAGCATTAGGAGAAGGAAATTGGCTATACCAGTTGTTAGTCCAAACTTTCCCTTTAAAGCATCAATTTGGTCTTTATTCCAATTAAATTTAATATTTTTGTCCTTTTACGCATGTTTTTGTCCATTTAACCTGAAGCTGATCAGTTTACATGATTGGATTTCTGGGGAAATAGATGGCTTTACATCAGTGTTGGGTTTAGAGCTTTTATTGACAACAGCAGGACAAGTTGGAAGTCAGGAACATGAACTCTACATGTGTTCAGTCGTCATGTCCTCATATTGTTTCAAGCTGTGAAGAACATGAGTGTGTTTCAGAATACGTCCTCATATGGTTGGACCAACAACTCTAGTGTGTGTGTGTTACACTGTCCTCATATTGTTGGGTAGCAGAACTGTACTGTGTTAAGTTTCTATAGAATCTGGCATAAGGAAGTCAGATCCTTCTGTAATAATGTTCACTGAAACAAGTATGATCTGTAGTTAATGAGCTAGTCAGCATTTGTAGTACAGAATGTTTCTGACATTATATTGTTGTCTTTTGTTGCAGACACCAAGTGTTGAGACCCTGTCCCAACCTCCTACAGACCAAGAAGTGAGTGACAAATCCACTTCATTCCTCCAACAGGTTACGCATAAATTTTTGTATTTGGAATCAAGTATATGAGTCAGTTGGGCCTAGTGCATAAATGAAATGCACTTTGATTGTATTAAAACAATCAGTTTGAGTGAAAGTTTCCCAAAATCAACATTAGCATTAGGAGAAGGAAATTGGCTATACCAGTTGTTAGTCCAAACTTTCCCTTTAAAGCATCAATTTGGTCTTTATTCCAATTAAATTTAATATTTTTGTCCTTTTACACATGTTTTTGTCCATTTAACCTGAAGCTGATCAGTTTACATGATTGGATTTCTGGGGAAATAGATGGCTTTACATCAGTGTTGGGTTTAGAGCTTTTATTGACAACAGCAGGACAAGTTAGAAGTCAGGAACATGAACTCTACATGTGTTCAGTCGTCATGTCCTCATATTGTTTCAAGCTGTGAAGAACATGAGTGTGTTTCAGAATACGTCCTCATATGGTTGGACCAACAACTCTAGTGTGTGTGTGTTACACTGTCCTCATATTGTTGGGTAGCAGAACTGTACTGTGTTAAGTTTCTATAGAATCTGGCATAAGGAAGTCAGATCCTTCTGTAATAATGTTCACTGAAACAAGTATGATCTGTAGTTAATGAGCTAGTCAGCATTTGTAGTACAGAATGTTTCTGACATTATATTGTTGTCTTTTGTTGCAGACACCAAGTGTTGAGACCCTGTCCCAACCTCCTACAGACCAAGAAGTGAGTGACAAATCCACTTCATTCCTCCAACAGGTTACGCATAAATTTTTGTATTTGGAATCAAGTATATGAGTCAGTTGGGCCTAGTGCATAAATGAAATGCACTTTGATTGTATTAAAACAATCAGTTTGAGTGAAAGTTTCCCAAAATCAACATTAGCATTAGGAGAAGGAAATTGGCTATACCAGTTGTTAGTCCAAACTTTCCCTTTAAAGCATCAATTTGGTCTTTATTCCAATTAAATTTAATATTTTTGTCCTTTTACACATGTTTTTGTCCATTTAACCTGAAGCTGATCAGTTTACATGATTGGATTTCTGGGGAAATAGATGGCTTTACATCAGTGTTGGGTTTAGAGCTTTTATTGACAACAGCAGGACAAGTTGGAAGTCAGGAACATGAACTCTACATGTGTTCAGTCGTCATGTCCTCATATTGTTTCAAGCTGTGAAGAACATGAGTGTGTTTCAGAATACGTCCTCATATGGTTGGACCAACAACTCTAGTGTGTGTGTGTGTTACACTGTCCTCATATTGTTGGGTAGCAGAACTGTACTGTGTTAAGTTTCTATAGAATCTGGCATAAGGAAGTCAGATCCTTCTGTAATAATGTTCACTGAAACAAGTATGATCTGTAGTTAATGAGCTAGTCAGCATTTGTAGTACAGAATGTTTCTGACATTATATTGTTGTCTTTTGTTGCAGACACCAAGTGTTGTGACCCTGTCCCAACCTCCTACAGACCAAGAAGTGAGTGACAAATCCACTTCATTCCTCCAACAGGTTACGCATAAATTTTTGTATTTGGAATCAAGTATATGAGTCAGTTGGGCCTAGTGCATAAATGAAATGCACTTTGATTGTATTAAAACAATCAGTTTGAGTGAAAGTTTCCCAAAATCAACATTAGCATTAGGAGAAGGAAATTAGCTATACCAGTTGTTAGTCCAAACTTTCCCTTTAAAGCATCAATTTGGTCTTTATTCCAATTAAATTTAATATTTTTGTCCTTTTACACATGTTTTTGTCCATTTAACCTGAAGCTGATCAGTTTACATGATTGGATTTCTGGGGAAATAGATGGCTTTACATCAGTGTTGGGTTTAGAGCTTTTATTGACAACAGCAGGACAAGTTAGAAGTCAGGAACATGAACTCTACATGTGTTCAGTCGTCATGTCCTCATATTGTTTCAAGCTGTGAAGAACATGAGTGTGTTTCAGAATACGTCCTCATATGGTTGGACCAACAACTCTAGTGTGTGTGTGTTACACTGTCCTCATATTGTTGGGTAGCAGAACTGTACTGTGTTAAGTTTCTATAGAATCTGGCATAAGGAAGTCAGATCCTTCTGTAATAATGTTCACTGAAACAAGTATGATCTGTAGTTAATGAGCTAGTCAGCATTTGTAGTACAGAATGTTTCTGACATTATATTGTTGTCTTTTGTTGCAGACACCAAGTGTTGAGACCCTGTCCCAACCTCCTACAGACCAAGAAGTGAGTGACAAATCCACTTCATTCCTCCAACAGGTTACGCATAAATTTTTGTATTTGGAATCAAGTATATGAGTCAGTTGGGCCTAGTGCATAAATGAAATGCACTTTGATTGTATTAAAACAATCAGTTTGAGTGAAAGTTTCCCAAAATCAACATTAGCATTAGGAGAAGGAAATTAGCTATACCAGTTGTTAGTCCAAACTTTCCCTTTAAAGCATCAATTTGGTCTTTATTCCAATTAAATTTAATATTTTTGTCCTTTTACACATGTTTTTGTCCATTTAACCTGAAGCTGATCAGTTTACATGATTGGATTTCTGGGGAAATAGATGGCTTTACATCAGTGTTGGGTTTAGAGCTTTTATTGACAACAGCAGGACAAGTTAGAAGTCAGGAACATGAACTCTACATGTGTTCAGTCGTCATGTCCTCATATTGTTTCAAGCTGTGAAGAACATGAGTGTGTTTCAGAATACGTCCTCATATGGTTGGACCAACAACTCTAGTGTGTGTGTGTTACACTGTCCTCATATTGTTGGGTAGCAGAACTGTACTGTGTTAAGTTTCTATAGAATCTGGCATAAGGAAGTCAGATCCTTCTGTAATAATGTTCACTGAAACAAGTATGATCTGTAATTAATGAGCTAGTCAGCATTTGTAGTACAGAATGTTTCTGACATTATATTGTTGTCTTTTGTTGCAGACACCAAGTGTTGTGACCCTGTCCCAACCTCCTACAGACCAAGAAGTGAGTGACAAATCCACTTCATTCCTCCAACAGGTTACGCATAAATTTTTGTATTTGGAATCAAGTATATGAGTCAGTTGGGCCTAGTGCATAAATGAAATGCACTTTGATTGTATTAAAACAATCAGTTTGAGTGAAAGTTTCCCAAAATCAACATTAGCATTAGGAGAAGGAAATTGGCTATACCAGTTGTTAGTCCAAACTTTCCCTTTAAAGCATCAATTTGGTCTTTATTCCAATTAAATTTAATATTTTTGTCCTTTTACACATGTTTTTGTCCATTTAACCTGAAGCTGATCAGTTTACATGATTGGATTTCTGGGGAAATAGATGGCTTTACATCAGTGTTGGGTTTAGAGCTTTTATTGACAACAGCAGGACAAGTTAGAAGTCAGGAACATGAACTCTACATGTGTTCAGTCGTCATGTCCTCATATTGTTTCAAGCTGTGAAGAACATGAGTGTGTTTCAGAATACGTCCTCATATGGTTGGACCAACAACTCTAGTGTGTGTGTTACACTGTCCTCATATTGTTGGGTAGCAGAACTGTACTGTGTTAAGTTTCTATAGAATCTGGCATAAGGAAGTCAGATCCTTCTGTAATAATGTTCACTGAAACAAGTATGATCTGTAGTTAATGAGCTAGTCAGCATTTGTAGTACAGAATGTTTCTGACATTATATTGTTGTCTTTTGTTGCAGACACCAAGTGTTGAGACCCTGTCCCAACCTCCTACAGACCAAGAAGTGAGTGACAAATCCACTTCATTCCTCCAACAGGTTACGCATAAATTTTTGTATTTGGAATCAAGTATATGAGTCAGTTGGGCCTAGTGCATAAATGAAATGCACTTTGATTGTATTAAAACAATCAGTTTGAGTGAAAGTTTCCCAAAATCAACATTAGCATTAGGAGAAGGAAATTAGCTATACCAGTTGTTAGTCCAAACTTTCCCTTTAAAGCATCAATTTGGTCTTTATTCCAATTAAATTTAATATTTTTGTCCTTTTACACATGTTTTTGTCCATTTAACCTGAAGCTGATCAGTTTACATGATTGGATTTCTGGGGAAATAGATGGCTTTACATCAGTGTTGGGTTTAGAGCTTTTATTGACAACAGCAGGACAAGTTAGAAGTCAGGAACATGAACTCTACATGTGTTCAGTCGTCATGTCCTCATATTGTTTCAAGCTGTGAAGAACATGAGTGTGTTTCAGAATACGTCCTCATATGGTTGGACCAACAACTCTAGTGTGTGTGTGTTACACTGTCCTCATATTGTTGGGTAGCAGAACTGTACTGTGTTAAGTTTCTATAGAATCTGGCATAAGGAAGTCAGATCCTTCTGTAATAATGTTCACTGAAACAAGTATGATCTGTAGTTAATGAGCTAGTCAGCATTTGTAGTACAGAATGTTTCTGACATTATATTGTTGTCTTTTGTTGCAGACACCAAGTGTTGAGACCCTGTCCCAACCTCCTACAGACCAAGAAGTGAGTGACAAATCCACTTCATTCCTCCAACAGGTTACGCATAAATTTTTGTATTTGGAATCAAGTATATGAGTCAGTTGGGCCTAGTGCATAAATGAAATGCACTTTGATTGTATTAAAACAATCAGTTTGAGTGAAAGTTTCCCAAAATCAACATTAGCATTAGGAGAAGGAAATTGGCTATACCAGTTGTTAGTCCAAACTTTCCCTTTAAAGCATCAATTTGGTCTTTATTCCAATTAAATTTAATATTTTTGTCCTTTTACACATGTTTTTGTCCATTTAACCTGAAGCTGATCAGTTTACATGATTGGATTTCTGGGGAAATAGATGGCTTTACATCAGTGTTGGGTTTAGAGCTTTTATTGACAACAGCAGGACAAGTTAGAAGTCAGGAACATGAACTCTACATGTGTTCAGTCGTCATGTCCTCATATTGTTTCAAGCTGTGAAGAACATGTGTGTTTCAGAATACGTCCTCATATGGTTGGACCAACAACTCTAGTGTGTGTGTTACACTGTCCTCATATTGTTGGGTAGCAGAACTGTACTGTGTTAAGTTTCTATAGAATCTGGCATAAGGAAGTCAGATCCTTCTGTAATAATGTTCACTGAAACAAGTATGATCTGTAGTTAATGAGCTAGTCAGCATTTGTAGTACAGAATGTTTCTGACATTATATTGTTGTCTTTTGTTGCAGACACCAAGTGTTGAGACCCTGTCCCAACCTCCTACAGACCAAGAAGTGAGTGACAAATCCACTTCATTCCTCCAACAGGTTACGCATAAATTTTTGTATTTGGAATCAAGTATATGAGTCAGTTGGGCCTAGTGCATAAATGAAATGCACTTTGATTGTATTAAAACAATCAGTTTGAGTGAAAGTTTCCCAAAATCAACATTAGCATTAGGAGAAGGAAATTAGCTATACCAGTTGTTAGTCCAAACTTTCCCTTTAAAGCATCAATTTGGTCTTTATTCCAATTAAATTTAATATTTTTGTCCTTTTACACATGTTTTTGTCCATTTAACCTGAAGCTGATCAGTTTACATGATTGGATTTCTGGGGAAATAGATGGCTTTACATCAGTGTTGGGTTTAGAGCTTTTATTGACAACAGCAGGACAAGTTAGAAGTCAGGAACATGAACTCTACATGTGTTCAGTCGTCATGTCCTCATATTGTTTCAAGCTGTGAAGAACATGAGTGTGTTTCAGAATACGTCCTCATATGGTTGGACCAACAACTCTAGTGTGTGTGTTACACTGTCCTCATATTGTTGGGTAGCAGAACTGTACTGTGTTAAGTTTCTATAATATCTAGAATAAGGAACTCAGATCCTCCTGTCAATAATGTTCACTAATGTATCTGTGACATATATGTGAACTCAATGCAGCCTTTCATCTCAGCAAATATAATTAATGATTGACAGGGTTCACAAATGAATTTTCACCCAAGATTTTATGTCAAAATGACATGACACAAAGTGTGTGATATGTATGTTAAATCATTCTCACTATTAAGTTACAATGCATTGTTTTTCATTTCTTAACCTACTAGCAATGTTTTTTACAGTATACTGAATTGCATAATAATTTTGAGTTAGTTTTCAAATGAATTATAATTACAAACATTGAATTTGTTACGTTTCATGTAAGGCCAGACAAAAATCTCGAGTTCTCACCTTTCACCAGACAGCTACCTCAGAGCAGGTAAGCCAGCTGCCTTTTTCTTCTTCATTCAAATTGTTTATGCTATGTAATTATGCATATTTACTACATGAATGCATTTTCATCAAGTCATGGATTGCAGAATGTTCTGCTACTGGAGGGGGAATGACATTCTAGCTATTAATAAATACAAAGATGCTTTTTCTCCATTTTCGTTCAGATCTCTACTGATGAATTCTCAGATTGTACGGATTATGAAGATAAAGACTATTTCCCAGATTCATGTGGCAGTTCCTCTGACACAAGTCTCCATAGTGTGGACATGAAAATCACAGAATGTGTGGTTCCCCAAAATACGTTAAATGACATGGCATTGGAGACGGCTTCAGGACACAGTGGGAAGATCACCAGTTCAGAGAAACCTACAACATTTAGTTTGTCACTGAGAAGTAGCAGTCACAGTACTTCGGTAACAAGCCGCAGTTTTGATTCATCAGGGGTCACATCACCTAAAAACAGCTCCATAAAAGTCCTACCTTTGCCAAACACGGAAAGACAAAGCAAGTACAACAAGAAGCAATACTGTCTATATTGTAAAAAGGCCATTGCTAAATTGGCAAGGCACCTTGAATCTGCCCACGGTAATGTGCCGGAAGTTGCAAGCGCCTTCAGTTATGATAAAAGATCCTGCAAAAGAAGAGATTTGTTGCGCTCTATTAAGAAGAGGGGAAACTTTAACCATAATGCTACTGTGGCAACTTCTGGTGCTGGAGAAATGGTTGCTTGTCGAAGACCCACTACTGCAACAGGATCTGAGGACTACCGTCATTGTAAATTTTGTCAAGGACTATATGCAAGAAATTGCCTTTGGAGGCATGTGAGAAGGTGCCCTCAGAGGTTTAATGAGGAAGCTCCCTCTGGGCAAAGACGGATGCATCTGCAATTACCGAAACCTGATCAAGTTCATGAAGCTGTATGGAAGATTGCTTGTGAAATGAATCAGGATGACATTTCCTTTGTAGTAACGAGTGAAAGAGACATTCTTAGCCTTGGTGAGTCACTGTACAATGGCAGAAAACCAAATGAGAAAAGGAATGATTACATACGCCAAAAAATGAGAGAGATCGCAAGGTTATTGATAACCGCCAGAGCTATGACACCTTTGAAGAGCACAGAAGACCTTGTTATGCCTACTAACTTTCCCCATGTCATACAAGCAGTCAGAGCTGTTGCTGGTTATGAGCAGGAGAGCAACTCATATAAAACCCCATCCTTGGCTTTGAAATTGGGACACAGTTTGGCTAAAGTTGCAAGCATTGTGCAGTGTAAAGCCATCATTGCAAATCGCTATGATGTTGCAGAGTCAGCCAAGCAGTTTGCCACTCTGTATGAAAAAAAGTGGTCAGAGTCCATTTCAGCTGCTGCATTGGGCACACTTCAACAAGCCAAATGGAATAAACCACAGATTTTGCCATTTACACAGGATGTGTCACTGCTGCATAAGTTTCTTGCTACTAAGTCCGCAATGTACATGAAGGACCTTGAGGAAAAACCCAACAGCACAACCTTCGGAAATCTTGCTCAAGTGACTTTGACGCAGGTAGTGCTATTTAACAGAAAAAGGCAAGGAGAAGTTTCAAAAATGGAGCTCCAGGTTTTTACATCCCGGAATCGCACAGAGTTGAATCCTGACATTATGATCGGCCTAACTGAGTTTGAAAGGAAACTTGCAAAGCACTTTGACAGAGTTGAGATTCGTGGTAAAAGATCAAGAATGGTACCTGTGCTTCTCACACCTGACATGATCACTGCAATGGAGCTCCTCGCAAAAGCCAGAAGTGAGTGTCAAGTCCACACAGAGAATGTGTACTTGTTTGCACGCCCAGGTGTCCTTTCCCATTACAGAGGCTCTGACTGCTTTCGCAAGTATGCAAATAAATGTGGTGCAAAGTACCCAGAGGCCCTTACCTCAACAAGATTGCGGAAACAAGTTGCCACTTTGTCCACAGTACTAAATCTAAAAGAAAATGAAATGGATCAACTTGCCACCTTTCTCGGACACGACATCCGTGTCCATCGAGAATTCTACCGGCTTCCAGAGAGTACCCTGCAGCTTGCAAAAGTCAGCAAACTGTTGATTGCAATGGAGAAAGGAAAACTGTCTGACCTGCAGGGGAAAGGGCTGGATGACATCGTGATCAATCCTGATGGTGAATTCTTTTTCTTTCTTTTTTTTTTTTGAAACATAGTTATCTTTGAATATAACATTTGTGAATGTTCAGCAGATTCTAATATAAATATTTTGTCTTGATTATTTTTCCCCAACAAGATGAAGCAGTTACAAGTGATGATGATTCCAGTGGAGAAACCATCACTGACCCTCAACAACACAAAGGTATCTTGACTTGCCCAGTGTGTGATAATATCTTTAAGTTATGAGACTGGAGACAGTTAATAGGTTCATGTCATGTTAGATGGGCTTAAGGGACAGCAGTATATAAATTAGACAGAATGGTAGACACCATTCATTAATATGGTACTAAAAGATCTGGATACATTGAAGTCTGGCAAAATGCATAAATAAGCAATACAAAGGCAAATATTAAATATAAGGATTAGGAGGTCCACTTCTGTGAGATTAGGCACACAAGTTGAGAGGTAGTGCATGCAAGTAATGTGTTTCTAGGGAGATGCCTGAGTATTGATGAGTATTATTAGTAGATTATGTTCACATGTAAAATATTCATATCAAATGTAAAATTACACACTGCCCAATGCTGACTTTGCCTACAATGCAAACAAAAAATGCATTAATTCTCATATTTCACTGTTACTTTTCAAAGGCTCAAGGACCAAGAATTCTGGGAACCAAAGCCACACACTTTACTCAGCTTCCCTGGACAATATGGAGGGCGCTTCTGCCTCAACCACCCTGGACAATATGGAGGGCGCTTCTGCCTCAACCACCCTGGACAACATGGAGGGCGCTTCTGCCTCAACCACCCTGGACAACATGGAGGGCGCTTCTGCCTCAACCACCCTGGACAATATGGAGGGCGCTTCTGCCTCAACCACCCTGGACAATATGGAGGGCGCTTCTGCCTCAACCACCCTGGACAGCAAAAACATCAGCAACACTGCACCAGGAAAGGGTAAAAGTACCCATATACAAAATGTTTTAAGTGAATATACTTGTTATCAATGGACATGTTTATTCTTTTCAGGCATGACACTATTCAGAGCTTTTATCATAAATCATTTCATCTTATTTGATTCCCAGCAGAACACAGCACTTCAAATGGTTCATTCCAAGCATCCTTAAAGGAGCAATAAGCAATATCTTTTCACTGCTAGGTGTGCTGTTTTGCACTGCCTGTAAACCAAACCAAAGTCTATGGCTGGAGATCAACACAGAGAGAGGGATTGTGACTTCATGCTGTACTCCAGATGAAATTACACCTCTAATTATTCACATAGCCATTTTTAATTCCTTCAACCTAAGTATGATGAATTGTGCTTATTGCTCCTTTAAAGTGCTCCAGTAGAAAGCAAGGTTTAAGAACATTTTGTATTCACATTAGAAACTAGAATATTTTCTCTCTTATCTTACATTCGCATTAAGATATATATTTTTTGTTTCCATTTATGACAGCTGGGAAGGCAAGGTGCAAGTGGACAGATGATGAAGTAAAGGCTGTTGAGCGGCACTTACTTCATTTCATAACAAGCTGCAAAGTACCTGGCAAAAAGGAATGTGACTCCTGCATCCAAGCAGAGCCGGCAGCTCTGAAAGGCAGAGACTGGGTTGCCATAAAGTATTACATCCACAACAGGATCGTAGCATTGAAAAGAAAGATGAATAAATAAAATTACAAAATGCAGGTTCAGGAATGCTGCATCAGTTAAAATTAACTTGATTTTCATTTTTATTTTTTTTTTAATTTTTGACTTTGTCTGTTGGGTTAGTAATGACTAAGTTACTCAGTCCTTTCTCCTGGTTTTTGCCATCATAAGTTAATACTCAAGGGAGATAGTTTGTTACTCTCAGTTATTTCAGTATTGCAGGTCACTCAGTTATTTCAGTATTACAGGTCTCTGCATTGCATTGTTTATACCCATAAATCTGTTTATTATGGGTGCATTTTGTAATTAAAAAATAAGAAAGGCAGAAAATGTTCCATGTTTTTATTCACATAAACATTCACTGCAAAATTAATGCAATACAATATTAAGACTTAAAAAGTAGACTGACCACATTTTTGAGCTATGTCTCTTTTTAAGTCTCTATACAGCTCAGATTTACTGTGTTGTATTAACACATGAATGTCTGATATTTCTGTCAGAAGTTACCCGACTGGTGAGCATTACTATTGTGCATCCATGCCTATTATATTGTAATCTCAAAAGGAGCCAAGCTGAAAATACAGACCCTACCCTTACCTGGTCCTTATAAGTCATGTATACTTGAAAATTATGTGTGTATCCATGGGCTTCACAATTCACCTAAACATGAAATATCAGTGTGTGTGACCTTATGGTACTCATAAGTCACATAAACCTGACAGTGTCCTCATAAGTAGCAGTAAATTCAGGTTTGACCAAAATTTAACCCTAGCCAAAATCTCAACAGATGGGCGTGTTCCTGGAAGCATGGGTCAAATTTTTTTGTGATTCCCATGCCTCTAGGACCTTCAGAAAGGCACGTTCCCATTTGTCACATTTTTGTCATAGGTACTGATATATCATGAAAACACGTGTGTGTGTGTGTGTGTGTGTGTGTGTGTGTGTGTGTGTGTGTGTGTGTGTGTGTGTGTGTGTTATGATGGTGCACAATTAATACTGTCAGCACTGAGGAAGTGAATAAGGTTCTGCTTTCCCATGACCTTACCTGATTCCAGAGCTCAGGCATCCAGCCAGCTGGTGCAGGTGATGGTGGAGGTTCAGCCCAGTTCCCACTAATTAAGGAGCCAGGTACTGGTAGAGGTGACCTTGTGTTCCTGTTGACTGGATTACATGCAGAGTTCTGGAAGCTGGTTTTCAGCCTTGTCGCACCAGTCCCAGGCCTTCATGCGCTGTGACTAATCCATTACTTCAAGGTAACAAACACACGCAGGAATACTGGCAGGACTAAAAAGTTCATTAGTACAGCTGTGCGTGGTGGCTGTGTATGTGATGCCTGGAGGCATCAGAGCAGAGAGATAAGGCCTGTGTGGACAGATTTAATATAACTTGTACATTTTGGTTTGTGTGTCTGTATGTGTGCTTGGGGCAAGTTCTGCACCATGTGAGGGATTTAGAAAGATGAGCTTTTCTCTCACTTCTTTCTCCAGGGTGGTCTCATTTGCACAAACCTACAGAGAAATTCGTTTTACCATAAAAATGGAAACACGTAGGCTGAATATAACAGCTCACTCCAGCTGATGGAAGCAGCTTCTGTATATATGTTCCTTCTTCCTGATGTTGCTGTCGTGTGGTATCGCCACGTCTATCGCTACGGCCATCTTCTTCTGTTTGTCTACCACCACTATGTCCGTCTGTATCTGGAAGTCCCACAGGAACTTAGTTCTCCCATTTTGACCTCGGGACTTCCAGGTTATACTCGGCACAGATGTTCCTGTACACTATGCCGGCCACTTGGTTATGGCGTTCCATGTATGCCTTGCCTGCTAGCATCTTGCACCCTGCTGTTATGTGCTGGATTGTCTCTGGGGCATCTTTACACAGCCTGCACCTGGGGTCTTGGCTGGTGTGATAGACCCCAGCCTCTATGGATCTTGTGCTCAGAGCTTGTTCTTGTGCTGCCATGATTAGTGCCTCTGTGCTGTGTGTGTGTATATATATGTGTATATATACAGTGGGGCAAAAAAGTATTTAGTCAGCCACCGATTGTGCAAGTTCCCCCACTTAAAATGATGACAGAGGTCAGTAATTTGCACCAGAGGTACACTTCAACTGTGAGAGACAGAATGTGAAAAAAAATCCATGAATCCACATGGTAGGATTTGTAAAGAATTTATTCGTAAATCAGGGTGGAAAATAAGTATTTGGTCACCTCAAACAAGGAAAATCTCTGGCTCTCACAGACCTGTAACGTCTTCTGTAAGAAGCTTTTCTGTCCCCCACTCGTTACCTGTATGAATGGCACCTGTTTGAACTCATCATCTGTATAAAAGACACCTGTCCACGGCCTCAAACAGTCAGACTCCAAACTCCGCCATGGCCAAGACCAAAGAGCTTTCGAAGGACACCAGGAAAAGTATTGTAGACCTGCACCAGACTGGGAAGAGTGAATCTACAATAGGCAAGCAGCTTGGTGTGAAAAAATCAACTGTGGGAGCAATCATCAGAAAATGGAAGACATACAAGACCACTGATAATCTCCCTCGATCTGGGGCTCCACGCAAGATCTCATCCCGTGGGGTCAAAATGATCATGAGAACGGTGAGCAAAGATCCCAGAACCACACGGGGGGACCTGGTGAATGACCTGCAGAGAGCTGGGACCAAAGTAACAAAGGTCACCATCAGTAACACACTACAACGGCAGGGAATCAAATCCCGCAGTGCCAGACGTGTTCCGCTGCTGAAGCCAGTGCATGTCCAGGCCCGTCTGAAGTTTGCCAGAGAGCACATGGATGATACAGCAGAGGATTGGGAGAATGTCATGTGGTCAGATGAAACCAAAGTAGAACTTTTTGGTATAAACTCAACTCGTCGTGTTTGGAGGAAGAAGAATACTGAGTTGCATCCCAAGAACACCATACCTACTGTGAAGCATGGGGGTGGAAACATCATGCTATGGGGCTGTTTTTCTGCCAAGGGGACAGGACGACTGATCCGTGTTAAGGACAGAATGAATGGGGCCATGTATCGTGAGATTTTGAGCCAAAACCTCCTTCCATCAGTGAGAACTTTGAAGATGAAACGAGGCTGGGTCTTCCAACATGACAATGATCCAAAACACACCGCCCGGGCAACAAAGGAGTGGCTCCGTAAGAAGCATTTGAAAGTCCTGGAGTGGCCTAGCCAGTCTCCAGACCTCAACCCCATAGAAAATCTGTGGCGGGAGTTGAAAGTCCGTGTTGCTCGGCGACAGCCCCAAAACATCACTGCTCTCGAGAAGATCTGCATGGAGGAATGGGCCAAAATACCAGCTACTGTGTGTGCAAACCTGGTAAAGACCTATAGTAAACGTTTGACCTCTGTTATTGCCAACAAAGGTTATGTTACAAAGTATTGAGTTGTGTTTTTGTTATTGACCAAATACTTATTTTCCACCCTGATTTACCAATAAATTCTTTACAAATCCTACCATGTGGATTCATGGATTTTTTTTCACATTCTGTCTCTCACAGTTGAAGTGTACCTCTGGTGCAAATTACTGACCTCTGTCATCATTTTAGGTGGGGGAACTTGCACAATCGGTGGCTGACTAAATACTTTTTTGCCCCACTGTATATTTTCATCATCCCTGTGGGAAGCTTCTTTGTGGTCACGCTGTATCTATTGACATAACATGATAATGATGTTATATCTTTGTACATATTAACTAATATCCACGTTGTTAAAAAGTAAAATCATACCTTTCATTGATTCTCTGGTTTGTCTCAGGCTTTTGCGTGTTTTTTCATTGCAGTTGCGTTCCTCTGTGCTCTGTGTGGTTGCTTTCAGCCTCCTCTTTTATTTTATTGCATCCAGTTGTCTAAGAGCATGTGCTAAGATATATAATCATTTTCTCAAATAAGATTTGTTACATGTGTAACAGTGCTCTTATGTGGAGTAACAAGTGAAAGGTCCCCACAATACAACTAGCTCATTTATGTCTATTCAAGCCTCTTCTTCAATTGTAGTGACTGTTACCGATGCCTGATTTATTATGGCCTCCATTCCAGTTAGCCCTGGGTCCACTGGTGCTAGTGAATAAGAATCCCCCCAGCTGTGCAACCTGTCAGTGAACACAGTGCAATCACACACACTCAGACACTAAATCCTTAATACCTTGAGACCCACCTCAGGGCTGTGTCCACAGCAATCAGCAGTGGCCCACCGTCTGCTGATTCAGCTTGTACTGACTTACTGGTGCTGGAGACGTGTGTGTATGTGCTGGGTTTGAGCTGGCCTGTGGAAGCACCTAAAAGGCAAATACTATGCAACTGCGTTACTGTGCTGCGAGCTCTTGTTCTCCAAGCCAGCATTAATTGCCTATTTACAACGTCCACAGCAGTGCTGTGCTGAACTGCATTATTAAAGACCAGCTTTCACAAAACTATTATCAATCACGCTCTCGTGTGTGTCTGTGCATGGTTAATTGCACATAGTGTGTGTAAAGGCATCCCTCCTTTCTGTCTAGCATTCCCTTTGGTGTTTGAAGGTCATTGCTGTCTGCTGGGGCTCGTTACACTAACAAGCACCGGCTCACTCCCTAGGGCTCTGTCAAAGGATTCGTGTGAACAGAGGATTACACGTCTCTTACAGGGATCCAGGCTGTGCTCAGTTCCAGCCCCATCACACCCCATTCTTCAATTTTTAAGCAGGATTTGAAAAAATCAAGAGTCTCCTTTTCTGTTTTTTGCTTTGATGCTCTTGTGACGCGGAGGACGAGAGAGGCGAGGACACGCCCCTCAATCAGTCCTGACGGAAAGTTCTCCGCAACAGGAAAAATGAATCACTAAATAACATTCATAATAATAATGATGATGACACTGCAACGACATCTTCATCAGATATTGTGTACACAGGCTACATGTTTGCGGTCAACACATTTGTTAGATGCTGCAGATGAGCAAATATCCATTGTGACATTATCAGCTCTGCACAGCAGATTTACAGCATGTCCAACGAGCACACAGACACACACCCTCATAAAGTGTAGGTCTAACAGGACAACGGTGTTTATCTGGCTTCTGATCCTGAATCATTAACCAATAACTGATCATTAATTAGAAGCCACGCCCTCCATGTCATGCGCAAAACTGACAGCATCACAAAACTGTTCGAAATAGCATCTCTCTGTGGTCCAGTTGCTGCACTTTGTAGCCATTTAGTCTCTTTCTTGCATCTCTTTGTGGCAGAACTTTGTCTGTGGTTGTGTTCATTCATATTTACTTCCACTGCTCGTTGCATCTCTGCTGTTTTGTTCATTATTTCATCATCATTTCATCGTTGCGTTGTCTCTCTTTGTGTGTTTTGCAGCAGGTTTTTTGTGACTTTGTCTGCAATCACATTGTGTCTCTCAGTTTTCTTTTGGAGTATTTGATGTCTTTTGTGTCTCTCTGGTAATTTTGTCTTTTTCATCCCTTTGTTCCTCTTTATTGCAGCACCTCTGTCTTTCTGGGACTTCCTCAGCCTCTGAGCCCTGTGGCCTGTGTGCAGAAGGCCTGTGGACCATCCATTTCAAACATACAGCGTATATAAAACTGTGTGTTTGACTGCTTTGTTTTCATATAATTATAATAGTTCTTAACCCAGAAGAAGTCTGTGGTGTTTAGAAACAGGTCTGGCTATTATTTTAACCCCTGATCAGTTGAACAGTATCAGTGTGCTTTAAATGTAAACATACTCTGTTGTCCACGTATAATCCTACTTTGTTGCTTTGTGGTTGGCAAACATGCTGTGAAACCTGATTCACAGATGGAAACTCGCCGTAGAAATGAATGTACACCTCTTGTTATTCTCATCGTTAGCTTTCCTGATGGCAAGAACACGCGTTCATCCACGAACACGAGGCAGATGACGTGCAGAACAAAGTGCTATTAAACCCTCGGCTTTCTCGTTAGCGGTTCCTTTCCTTTCCTGTTGATCCTGCGCCGTTCTTGCGCACTTTTCCGTCCAGAGTAATTGGAGAGAGTGTGCTGGCCGAGGCAAAGTGTTGCGCTGGCTGCTCCCACTGAGCCGGTGCCAGCAGCTACTGCTCTGTATCGAGTTGTATAAAGAGCTGAGATCCAGCCAAATAAACACTGAACTGTGGCTTTGCCCTTGGCATATAGTCACTGCTCTCATTATTTATCCCTGTAGCTTTCTGCTTGCCACTTGCAGCAGTTGGTTGTTCAAGGTGATGCTTCCACATGTGGGATATTCAAGGAAGGGAGTAAAAAATAAAGGGAAGCTGGGATTTAATCTTTCATCAGTCAAAGGATAACAGCCCCCTTGGATGTAGACAGACTCGTGTTCAGTGTGAGGAATAAAAGGCGTTACTGTTGTGTAATTACCACATGTGGCCACAGTCACCGCTGCTGAGCAGCTATGAGCTGAGATCACAGACTGTATAGAAAGGATGGATGGACGCTTGGAGCCAGCCTCAAGTGTCGTGGAGGCGTTCTCACACTGATAGCTGCATGAAAAATAATCCAACCCAAACGATATGTTTTTATATAGGATGACGTGTGTTCTGCACTGCATGCTGTCAAAATGATTGCTGTGTCAGAACAGCTGCAGTAAGTCTGAATGTCCTCCGTTCTTACTGGAGCATCATCTGTTTTCCAGTCATGCGGAGGAACCCCTTCATGGTGGAAGGCTGCTGTAGGAAAGGATCCCGCAATGCCCTGCAGGAGCTCTACAACCCCACACAGGTAGGACACTGTCCCACTTCCATAAGCGCCCTTGTCATCTCCTTATCACCACCTGCATCTGTTTTCACATTTGTATTTTACTCCAGGTTTTCGCCTGAAGAAGGCGGTGGAAGAAGGCCTATATTTGTCTTTGCCTGCATGTTTAGAAGGCAGATATTTTCTTTTCTAACTGTTGGTGCCCACAGGACTGATGCTCAGTCTTTACCTGAGGAAACAGCTGACTGTTTGTGAAAGCTCAGCATAATGATTGATTCTCCGTCTCTTGGTCAGGAAATGTTGCCGGCCTCAGGTGATAAGTCATCCCGATTGTATCATAAATGAGAGCAGACAATAAATCACAAGAAAGGACAGAGGTTTTTCTCAGGTCTCACAATTTACCCTTTTCAAGGACAGTGAGGAAATGACAAACTCCTACTAGAAGCTCTTTTCTGCAGCATTTTTTCATATCGCATAAACAGCGAGACTATTACAGTGCTGTCATGTCTGTCCCAGCCAGTGAAACCTTGCTTCATCTCATTTTTCACGATTTAAAACGCTTTACAGGACGACGACCATCTGACCGCACGCTGCCTGCTATAACAGTGTGATTGCCAGCATGAAATTAAAGCGTATAATGTGATGCCATTTTAATGGCTCGAGTTTTACTGGACAGTTTACAGTGAAGAGACTGACGCAGGAAAAATCAGAAGGAGATGCAGACACAGGCCTCAGCCTTGTCGGTTTATGCTTACAATTAAAGAAGCAAAGGACATAAAATAGAGAACACCTACCATGTGAATGACTTTAAGAGCGATGGCTGGGATAAAATCAAATGAATCAAACCATATCAGTGGTTTTGCACATTACTCCTGAGCATATGCTATGTTTGCTATGATTTCCTATCACCCAGAGAGCTTTTTAATTCAAGGGTAAAAAGAAGCTTTGGCAGCACTTTAAATGTAGCTGCCAACAGTGCTGCGTTCATAAGCTATACTGAACTGAAGGGGGACCAGAGAAAAGCAAATGTTTTAAAAGGATGGCACTAACAAAGTCATTGCTAACTTTAATACCATGTATAGAATATTCTTATAGGTTTTATATTTCATGGAAAAATGAGTCTAGTGAAAACTGCAACAATCTGTGCCCAGTCTGTTAATGCTCACAGAAGAAGGATTTGGCAGTGATGGCTATTATTTTGACCTGAAAAGTCTAAAATTGTCCCATAAAGTAGAAAAAATAAATAAAGTTCAGCACTCGGTCTAGTTCAGTTTGTCCCTCTCAGATGAATCTTCACTTGTGTCGGTGTGCTGCTTCAAACACACGGTTACAAAATGCTCCAGTTTGGATAAACATGCATTAAAGCGAATGCAGCATACAGATAAAGTATGACCGAAATAATGGATGCAAGATGAAAGGAAATGCTAACATACAACAATGTGTTTCATTTTAAGCAAACTCATTCAGCCAACCTGATGAGCTGAGGAGGGCTGCTGCAGAGTTCAGGCACTGCGTCCTGAAAGGTGTGGTCACCTCTTAGTTTAAAATAACAGCGTGCTGCAGTCAAAAGGTTACTATCAAATATCAGAGAGACGAGTCGTCAGTTGGTCCAAATTATTAGGTACCACTATAGGATTGGTCTATGCAGTGTTTCAGGTACAGCAGACATCCTTACACAGACGTGCATGTACACAGAACTGAGTGCAGCCAGGTTGGTGCTGGACGTCACACTCTGTCAAGCTGAACCCTGCATGTCCTGCCAGCAAGAGGAACTGACCCTCTTTTGATTGTTCCCTTTGTGTAATACCAGAGCCTCTACAGTGTAGGGCCGAACAAGATGAACAGCTTGTGTGGGGAGGCGCAGGCGCGTGTTTGGAGGCGAGGTCCCACGCCTGAAATTCAGATACTTTATCTCCAATTAGAATTCGAGTATTTTACCTTCTTGGAATGTAACTTTTTATCTGGACAGTGTATCATCAATATGTTTAGTTTTCATGAGAAAACTGGAAACTACAGCATGTAAAGTAGGCTGTAGGTGAACCAGCGAGTGTGGCTGCACAGGTATGAGTCTTCTTGACTTCAAACAGCCTGCATCAGAGAGGGGAACGTTCAAAGAAACCCTGCTTGCTGTGATAATGAAACTGTGCCTCGATGTTCACTGTGATGGATTACCAATCTCAAGCAAGTGAGCTGAAACCAATGAGTGCCTCGAAGGTAGAAAATCAATTCAACAACTTAATGTTCAAAAGATGGTTGGAAAGGATGGAAAGTGTACATGTTTTGCAGTATGCAGTATCAACTAAATCAGGCACATTTTGGAGCACTGTGGAGATGCACATTTTGTGCAGCTGTGGCTCTCGGGGCTGAGCGCAACCTGCCAGCAGTGCAGTCACTGAGGAGAGGAGCATGACAGGAGGACACTGCTGGAGGTGATGGTGATAGATTGGATAGTTTCTGCTCCTCTTCTGCTCTCTGATCAATGTCCTACCATCTATCACTTCCTGTCTGCATGCCTCTTTCTTCTGCCGCTAACCCCGACAGTGTCTTACCTCACGCTTCCTGTTGTCCTTTATTCACTGTGTTCTGCTGCGTGCTGTCTCAGGCTGTCCCTCATCCTCTCCCTCTCTCCGTTTCCATTTCACTGTCGGCCATTTATCACCCAGGACCTTTTAAAAGCATACCGTAGGAATTTAAACGGTTTGCTGGACAGCTAAGATTAGACCAGGCGCACATGGGCCTGGCGTTAGTTGATTTTCCCTGGATGATTTTTCCCACTCATGTGAAGCACCATTGATATATTTCTATGTAGAGGAGGCTTCTAGTGCAGCTAGGGTAAATTTTAGCAGGGTGCTTGGGGTCAGTGGTCAAAGAGAGGTGTGTGTGTGTGTGTGTGTGTGTGTGTGTGTGTGTGTGTGTGTGTGTGTGTGTGTGTGTGTGTGTGTGTGTGTGTGTGTGTGTGTGTGTCACGGAAAAGAGGGACCCAGGCGCGGTTCTTGCTCACAGAAACACAATGCGTTTATTTACAGTGAAACAGACAAGTCCAACAATCCATTCAAAAGTGCAATTTTCCAATCGTGCTCGTCCCTTGCTCCCAGTGCGTTCCGTGTAGTAACTCCCTTAGTGTGTGTGTGCTCCCCAACTCGCTTCTCCGCTCGCCCCTCCTGGAGGAAGAAGGAAAATCCAGCGTTAGCCACACGCTAGCCGAATAACACACTCACACTGCTCGCACAGACTATACCAGTTCGGAGTAATAATCCCACGTCGACTGTCGCCGTGAGTCCAGGTTAAATACCCCTTTCTAGCCTGGAGGAATGATTACCAACCACTGGTCAGGTAATCAGCTGCAGGTGGGCCGGCAACAGCGAAGAGGGACTCCCAATGACGACAGTCGCCAGGACACGCCTCTCCCACGGCGCGCACTTCCGTAAACAACCCCGAGGGCCAGGGAGGGAGAAGCAAACACATATACAGAAAACATAAACACAAGCAGGGTCGTCCGGAAAGGGCCGTCCGACCGTGACAGTGTGGGCGTCGAGCGGAAAACAGAATCATAAATAGAAATAAATGTAAGACTCATATAAATATGAAAACCTCACTTTGTGCTTTTAGTGCATCTGTAATCCACTTTTACAAAACATAAACTTTGCAAGCAGCAGCCTACATGGTGGCTACACAGCGACCTCGTGCAGTCATTCACAGTAGCAGGTTTACGCAGACTGTAGGCGTGTTTCCATCCACCTGTTTTTATTTTTAACTGCTGCATGATAGAAATGATTGAAACGAAATGCAGAAAATCTAATGAAACTTCTAAATATTGGAACCAGTTTAAATACAGTGGGGCAAAAAAGTATTTAGTCAGCCACCGATTGTGCAAGTTCCCCCACCTAAAATGATGACAGAGGTCAGTAATTTGCACCAGAGGTACACTTCAACTGTGAGAGCCAGAGATTTTCCTTGTTTGAGGTGACCAAATACTTATTTTCCACCCTAATTTACGAATAAATTCTTTACAAATCCTACCATGTGGATTCATGGATTTTTTTTCCACATTCTGTCTCTCACAGTTGAAGTGTACCTCTGGTGCAAATTACTGACCTCTGTCATCATTTTAAGTGGGGGAACTTGCACAATCGGTGGCTCACTAAATACTTTTTTGCCCCACTGTAGGTGGCATCCTTGCTAGTGAACAACATCATGTCTCTATATACGGTATTAATCATGCATACAGCAACAGGGTCCATGTCCTCAGGCCGTTCTGTCAGCAGGGCCGTGCTGTCTGAGGTATGATTCATGTGACTGGCAAACACAGCCTGCACACACCAGCATCACTGCTGACAGGCCTGCAGCTTTACTGTTATTATTTGCATGTAGAGATTTACTCATATTCATATCTATAATTTCCCAGCGTCACTTTTAATACACAGCTCCAGAGTTTATTAAACAAAAGTAAATGAAAGCTTCCCTTGCAGTATTCTCATTTACCCACTCAGCTCCTCGCAGCCCTTTAATATGCTACTCTGTAATAATCTGCACTCCTCTCTCTCCGTGCCGCTCTCTTCTTTTGGATGTTTTTGCTTTCAGCTAATACATGCTCGCTGGTTTTCTTACAAAAAAGCTCACTTTAAATAAATCTGAAGTCAAGTGTTTAATTCAGGGCTTAACTTCCCTCTTATTGAGCCCTGGAGGCGCAGAAGGCGGGAGCTACAAGGTCTCGCTTAGACTTCCAAAAGCCCAATGACACCCTCGTCTTTGTGACTTGAACCTGTGTGTTTTTAGAATACATTATATTAAAGCTAAGCTCTGACTCCTCAGAGATAGTTTTATTAACCACAATTTAAATCAGATGCTGAATGTAATTAAGTAATTTAACGTGGCCACATGTGGTCAGAGTACATCTAAATACAGTAAAGAAACCTGCTAATGATCCTTCTTCCTTTTTATCCTCCAACCAGCAATGACAGGCTGGCTCACAGAGGCAGTTATAACAGATTATACCAGCTCACTCATTAATGCTGAATCAGAAATCAGACTTGATGCTCAGATCTGTGCCGTAGTAAAAGGAATGACTCAGCTAATGTAGGCTAACATCGTCTATGTGTGTTCATTGTGTTTGTGCTGAGGGATCCAAGGATACACAGATGCTTCAAGTTGTTTTGATGATCCATCTGTTTGGGCTTAAAACAATAGTTTGCCTTAATCATACTGCTGTTGTCTCCTAATCACATCCATATCCACCTCTGACATCATAAAGTCCAGATGCCAGGATTTCTTCTGAAGTGCATTTAATAAAAGTTAGAGAATTATTTTCTTGTTCTTACTACAAACTTTTCTGCTGCCAGAAAACATGCATGAGTTTGTCCAAAAGTAACAGGACAGTCTGATAAGAAAAATACAATCGTTCAGAGTTATGCAGGTTTCTTGGCTTGTTGGTGAATTCTTCTCATCAACGTTAAGTTGAAAGCCAAACAGTTCAGATATGCATGGTTGTAATAATAGTTTTTAAACGGAGTATGAAGGTGGCCACAAGATCAGCGGTTCAATCCCCAGCTCCTCCAGTTTGTATTGTGAGGCATCCTTGGGCAAGTCCTGACCCCTGACCCCTGGGTTGCCCCTAAACCATTCATCAGTGTGTGTGTGTGTGCATCACATTTTGGGGTTATATATTTTTAAAAACGCTGGTTACCTCAGTGTTGGTGTCTCACTCTTTTCTCACATTTCCTGTGCTCGGGGTGGAGTCAGCTGACATGTCAGAGTAGCTCCCACTTGAATGTCAGGATCCATGTTTATACTCACTTCACTGGTTAGTGCTGGCTGATAGGTGCATTGAAATCCTTTTTATTTGAATGGAATGACTTATTTGAAGAGATGAATATGTTGGATTGAACTATGCACAGCACTGTGTTAAAAGAAGAGCACCAAAAAACCCATGAATTCTTGCTCTTTCCTAGATTTCCTCAGCTAGCAGTGACGGCAGAATTTAAATGTCCTGAGAAAACATCTTAAATTCTGTGAGAAAGTCGAGTACAGCACAAAGAAGCCTGAGATGAAACCCATGACAGGTCCACAGCAGCATAGAGAGCGGTTAGAGCACAAGTTTCACTATCAGTTTAAACATGTACTGTCTATGGCTGTGGAGTCTAACTTAGATAATGGCAGAAAATAACTGCTCAGAGGTGTTTCCAGATGACTGCAGAGTGACAAAACAAGGCGTTTTGTAGGGAGACTTTTATTCCAGGTATCTCGTTTTCATACTGGCTGAACATTTGAACTGGAATTAAACTCCATACCTGCTAAAGATACCATTCTGTCAAAGGATACAGAGGAGTGTTTTTTACAGCTCTGTTCATTCATCCTCTTTCATTTCAGCTTTATACTGACATAGCAGAGAGACGCTTTAAAAGATGGGTCAATGACAAAACCTGAATCTGACTAAACTTTTGCCACTTACCGTTCAGACTTTATCAGGTAACGTGCTGCATTCTGGTACAACAGCCCTTTTGTAGTAACTTGAAACGGTTTCCTTTCTGTTACTGACGTAATTTGGAACGACTGAACAAATAAATTGATTTGAAAGTTAAAAGGGGGCTAAAGTCAGTGGGTTATTTGTTAAATGTAAAAGTTTGAAATAGGAGGATTTATAATACCCACATCAAGATTCTGAACGACAGAAACTCGTGAACCAAAAACGTAATTTAGGTATAAAAGCTGCATGAAAGTGAAAAAATAGCAGTTCCATACATCTCAAACCTGCTTCTTGACTCTATGACCTCCTGATAATCACACTCAAGTTGCATTTTGTGTCCACATACATTTCTGAGGAATATCACATTAAAGAGTTTCAGGCTGTGAAATGTCATTCTTTCAGTAAATAGTCAGGTCCCAGGGTAATGACTGGATGGTACACTTGACTAATAATTTGACTGGTAATGGTATTTAATCCAGGCTGGAAGCTAGCTGCTTTACTCATTCAGCAAAGTTTAGATGAGCGTTTGACAGGTTTGACAAAAATAATGAGGTCATCATCAGAAAGGTGAAAAAGAGCGACTCTAATTCGAAAATCTTTCAGACGACATAGCGCTCTATGACTCATCACACCAAAGCAGCTGACCAATCAACAAGGCTCAACGAAAGAAGCCCGCCTCCCACAACAAATGATATTTGTTGTGTCAGCCGAGCTGGACATTCAATAAACAGGGTCCACCTCTGACAAGCAAAGAAGGCTGTTGTAGACCAAACTGCACATTAGTTCATATTGAACATCATGTAGGGTTGCATGTAGGGTTGCATGTTTCAGACCAGACATCATTAGACTTTAACCATGTTGTGCAGACAGGTCGTTTTACTGCTTCATAAATAAATGTAATCAGTGAAAAGAGGAAAGTGTCTCTGTGTGTCTGTGACACTAATACCTGTGTGGCTGTTTCACCAGCTGCAGATACGCCTCTAACCCTGCAATCCACTCACTGCAATCGTGTGTGTGTGTGTGTGTGTGTGTGTGTGTGTGTGTGTGTGTGTGTGTGTGTGTGTGTGTGTGTGTGTGTGTGTGTGTGTGTGTGTGTGTGTGTGTGTGTGTGTGTGTGTGTGTGTGTGTGTGTGTGTGTGCGTGCACTCTCTGGAATTGGCACCCTGGGCCAGATTATGCAGGAACACAGCAGCTGAGACTGGCACAGACTTGAAAGAAGCGTCACACCTTTCACCCACAGCAAAAAGCCAAAGCAGCTGTCTTGAGTGTTCCTCTGCTGTAAAGCCATCAGACCGGAGCACAGTCATACGCTGTGGGTGTGGGTTCTAAGATGTGTGCGCAGGAAGCTGGATAAGTCACTCTGGGTTTAAAGACAAAGGGATTTAGAGGAGGAGGCTTTACTCTTTTTTGTCTCTGCCTATCTCTACAGGCTGCATATAAACAGGCTGAAGAAAGGCGGTGAAAAGAGAGAGACAAAGGGATTTAAAGGGGACGAGTGCTCTGTTTTGCTCTCGGAGAAGATAAACTGTGTGCATGAAAGAGGAGCTATAGTACAGAAGGCCGTAGAGAAATGGATTAGAGAAATGCATAAATAAGACTTTGTGTGTCATCGAGATCAAAAAGCAAATGTTTCGTGATCTTGAAATTACAAGCTTGTTTACTTAAAACTATAAAATAATTATATTGTGTGGTTACACGAAGTTCAAACCAAGCTCGATTCCAGCAGACGTTCTTCCAGAAGGCCTTTAGCTCACTACTTTGAATTTTTAGAAAAACTAATCTTGAATTGTTTTTTGTGATTCCACCTTGGTCTTCTTTCGTATGTAACTGTGTATTAAAGTAGGTTATAGTGCTCATTAACATTACCTGCTCCACACTAAGCTTTCATAGTGCAGTGGAGTCCCCGAAACTGTGAGACGCACCTACTGCAGGCAGAAGAAAGCACAGCAATGTTTTTCCTGCTGTCTCAGGTCTCTGTATGCGATGGATTCTCAGAGGAGAATATTTTACAGCAAAAAGTGATTCAGCTGACAGATATTTCGATCTATGCCAAAAATTAAAATACTGCAAAATGAGAGATGCGACACCTGAACTCAGGTCATAATGGAAAGTCTGATTCATCCCAAATTGGGTGTGACGGTGTTGGTTGCTGTTGGTTGCTTTCCAGAGACAAACACTTATGTTCTTGAATCTTGAAGTCCTGCAAGATGATGAGTTTGTATTAGTTAGTCTACATAAAAGTAGCTGACAGTGGAGTTTCTGGCTGCAGCAGTAGCTACTGTGTTAAGTCTCGGTTGTAAATGGACAGTTTTCCCATATTTTACCTGGTCTGTGGTGCTATTTATCCTTAAAGAGTGTTTTGGTGTGAGTTGTCCAGTTTGGGAGATAAATATGTCTGAGTTCTGTGAAATCAAAAAAAGATATTACAAGCTCAGCAGTAAAATCTCAACCAAGCAAATGAAGCAAAAAATCCACTTTGACCTGAGCAGTGTCATGTCAGTAATACACTCAGGGTCCACTCTGATTAGTTACACCTCGTTAGTGTGGGGTTAGAATTGCCCTTATTCTTCATGGGATAGATTCAGTTCATTCAATCAGCTCGGCCCTCTTCTCTGGCATCAACAAGACATTTTACCCAACGAGTTGCTGCTCACTGGACATTTTCTCTTTTTCGAAGCACTCTCTGTAAATGCTAATGATGGCTGCGTGGGAAATTCCCAGCAGTTTAGCAGTTTCTGAATTACTCATATTAGTATGTCTGGTACCAACAGCAACACAACGTTAAAAATCACTTAAACCATTTGCTTGGTGCTCAGTCTGAACTTCATCAAGTCAACTCGACCCTTTCTGCAAGCCTAAATGCACCGAGGCTGCTTTCATGTGATTGGCTGATAACATATTTGCATTACCAAGTGTAACAGAGTAGAGAAAACTTTTTTTTTTTATTTCCTTTCTCTCTTCCTTTTATGTATATTTTTGCATTTGCAGTCGTTTTCTTTGAAAAATATTTATTTTGAAAAAAGGAAGTGTGACCTTCTCTGTTTCACGGTTAGCGATCAGTGCAGCGACTGTAGAAAAGGACGACCTACCAGCTCCCCAAAATGAAGCCAAAATGTCTCTATCGCCCCCTGGTGTCTGGCTGCAGTATAGGTCATAAACCCCGCCTCCCTGTTAGCGGAGGGGACTGGAGCCAGACCAGTGACTGTAAAAAATTTACTTTTCTGCAGTCATCCGATAGGCGATAATACTGTCATTTGTGTAGAAACTATGTTAGTCCAGCCATCATGTATTAAGTATTGAGAGTATTTGCACTTTGAAAAGTAAATGAGACAGGCTGCAGACGTCCATGCTGAACTATCGGTCGTCTTGTTGATGTGAGCAGGAGCTAGAGGGGGGCGTGTGGTTGTGTCCCCTGCCACGTTCACGCTGATACCTCATCTTGGCTAGGTTTTTTTTTTTTTTTTTTTGCCTGTCCCGTTTGGCTCTTTTGCATCAGAATTGTTGTCTAAAGGCAAAGAAAGATACCCAACGGATTTACTTTACCAAACTGACCATCCCAGCCTTGCCGTAATGGTCCATTTGATTCACCTTTTATTGTTTATTTTATTTTCACTTACTGAATACGGGACAGACTTGACTGGGGGAAAGAAGGGGAGAAAGAAAGAGGGAAAGAGAAACAGCTGAGAAGAGGGACGGGGGAGAAGGGCAAAAAACAAAAACCAACAGAACGGGCAGAGAAAAAAAAAGAAATAAAAAATGCATATATCAATCACCTGGGTCACCTGCTGAGAAAGAAAAAAGAAAACAAGCAGAAGAGAACAAGAGTAATAGAATAAACAGCATCACAATGATATATGGGAATATGACAGTAAATACTAAATATTAAACATTATTGTGCAGCACATAAGATCAACAGAACACAGTGTGCTTTGAGGTAGGAGCCAAAAAGGGTGTAGTTTGTGGGTGTGATCACCCGTGTGTACACCTGTGAGCATGGACGCGCTTGTTTTTAAAAGGTTCCTTCATGTAATGATCTGCTAGAGGGTGTGGGGGGGCCACAGCCCCGTCCTCCAGGGCATGAAGCAGGTATGGAGGAGATCAAAACTCCAGACATCCAGAGGCCCCCAGAACACAAGAGACCAAGGAAGCCCAACAGAGGGGCAGCCGCGCCACTGTCCTAGGTTTTTTTTGTTGGCGTTGGTGTAAAGCAAATGGAACAGATTCCTGGATTCTCTCCGGATGGAGATGGCGAGCCTATGCCCAGACTGAACTGAACTCTTGTTTAAGAAACTCATTCTTCTCTCCTGAGAAGCACCAAAGTGGTAACAACTCAGACCACCAAACCAAACCACTGAATCAAAAAAGCCAAACACCATTGCAAAAAGAAGGTAGAAGAACACTTCTCCAACTCCAACCCCCGACACATGTGGCAAGGACTCCAGACCATCACAGACTACAGGACCACCAAACCCTCCCCCGCATCCTCTGATGTCTCCTTCCTCAATGAGCTCAACAACTTTTATGCTCGTTTTGAGCGAGGGAACCCCACAACCACAACCAAAGCAGACATGTAGGTAGGAGCGGTGCTGAGCAGGATCAATGTCCACAAGGCTGCAGGCCCTGATGGCATCTCCGGGCGTGTTCTCAGAACATGTTCTGGGGAGCTTGCAGGAGTGCTCACAGACATATTCAATCTGTCCTTGGCCCACGCTGTGGTACCGGCCTGCTTCAAATCCACCTCCATCGTCCCGATACCCAAAAACTCCAACCCATCTTGCCTCAATGACTACCGCCCAGTAGCACTCACCCCCATCATCACTAAGTGCTTAGAGCAGCTGGTCCTAGCACTCTTCAAATCCTGTCTCCCCCCCCACCCTGGACCCCCACCAATTCGCATACCGCCAGAACAGGAGCACAGAGGATGCAGTCTCCATCGCACTGCACTCTGTCCTCTCACACCTGGACAACAACAACACCTACGCCAGAATGCTGTTTATAGACTTCAGTTCAGCATTCAATACAATCCACCCCTCACAACTCATCAGGAAACTGACAGACCTGGGCATCAGTTCCCTCATCTGCAAATGGTTACTGGACTTCCTGACCAACCGCCCCCAACATGTCCGGCTGGATAACCGCTGCTCATCTACCATCACGATGAACACCGGTGTACCACAAGGCTGTGTGATGAGCCCTTTCCTCTACTCCCTCTTCACCCACGACTGCAGACCTGCTGATGGTTCCAACACCATCATTAAGTTTGCAGATGACACCGCGGTGATTGGCCTCATCAGTGACAACGATGGATCTCATCTGGATGACCAATTGCTCCAAGCTGGTCAAGAAGGCTCACCAAGGACTCTTCTTCCTGAGAACCACCTGTCCTCAGACATCCTGGTGAACTTCTATTGCTGCACCATCGAGAGCATCCTGACCAACTCCCTGAAGAGGGAGTAGAGGAAAGGGCTCATCACTGTGATGAGCCCTTTCCTCTACTTCCTCTTCACCCACGACTGCAGACCGGCTGATGGTTCCAACACCATCATTAAGTTTGCAGATGACACCACGGTGATTGGCCTCATCAGTGACAACGATGAGGCCGCCTACAGGGAGGAGGTGGATCGTCTGGCTGAGTGGTGCGACACAAACAACCTGCTGCTTAACACCGAGAAGACCAAGGAGCTCATCGTGGACTACAGGAGGAATGCTGACCCACATCCACCCATCCACATTAAGGGGACGGCTGTGGAGCGTGTGAGCAGCTTCAAGTTCCTGGGAGTCCACATCTCCGAGGATCTCACGTGGACGACCACCTGCTCCAAGCTGGTCAAGAAGGCTCACCAGCGCCTCTTCTTCCTGAGAACCACCTGTCCTCAGACATCCTGGTGAACTTCTATCGCTGCACCATCGAGAGCATCCTGACCAACTGTATAACAGTCTGGTACGGGAACTGCTCTGCCTCGGACCGGAAGGCGTTGCAGAGGGTCGTGAAAACTGCCCAGCGCATTGCCGGAGCACCACTTCCTGCCATAAAAGGCATCTACAGGAAGCGGTGTCTGAAAAGGGCTGGGAAAATCATCAAAGACCTCAGTCACCCATCACATGGACTCTTCACCCTCCTGCCCTCTGGGAGCTCCGGACTTAGACCACCAGGTACCGGAACAGCTTCTTCCCCACAGCTGTCAGACTCCTGAACTCTGCCTCCTGACATCTGACCCACGTTAACACATGTACTGAACATACACCCATAACCACCTACACTTTATATAGCCTCTGTAGAAAGTAGCCACATATTTCACTGATCTTAACTGCACTACTGTATAATTCTGTATAAACAATCATTCTGTACAATATAATTATAATTCTACAACTGTTTATAACTTGCATATTTCTGTTTAGTTTCATATTTATATCCTGTTCATAGCCTGTACATACTTATAGTTATAGCATATTCATAACATACCTTCATACCGTGTACATTATAACATACCATAATAGACCCATTTTTGTACCCTCATACCTATAACAGACCCATTTCTGTAATATATCTATATACCTATATTATTGCTAATATATATTTTGTAATATATCTATATCATGGCTAAAGCACTTCTGGATGGATGCAAACTGCATTTCGTTGCCTTGTACTTGTGACATGTGCAATGACAATAAAGTTGAATTCTATTCTATTCGATTCAAAGCAAAAAAAAAGCAACGGAATTAACAAACAATCCTGACTAATGACCAAAAAGTACAAACTGAAATAATAATGAACTCAATAGGACTGTTTTTTTATTATTGTTGTTATTTTGGAAATTGTACATTGTATATCATTTTATTTTCACTTTTCTACCAAAATAATAACTATTGCCGCTTATTTTGAGTGATCATTGAGTGCATGTCCTTACATTAAAACCAAAGGAATCTCAGAGCTTAGCTTTAGCAGTGTTATCTATCTGAAAATCAGGACTGGACTGATACCACAGCAGCTCTACTTTACACTGACTGCAGCAGAGTTAACAGTGCGTAATTTTCTTGATAATGTAGACGTCTAAACCCAAACAAATTCTTGTTTGCTGCATTTGAGGCCATCAAATCACAAACTCGAACAAACAAAACAAACAGAAAAGAGAATGTAGTTGTCACTGGGTTTTATTGAAATCCTATTTCTCATTTTTTCCTTCGACGTCTCCTTTCTGATTTTTTTCTCCCTGAGGGGTGAAACACACGATGCAGAGAGACAAAGTAAAGTGCTCATGAGAGGAAGAAGAAAGGTTGATTGCACTGAGGGAAAGTCAGAGCACTTTGTCATTATCTTGTCTTTGGTGCTATGATTATACCCCACACTTTTCTCTTTGCTGTTTAGTCACAGACACACGCTGGTTCTCTGCACAAGTGTATATTTAAGTACAACACACTGTTGATCCAGAGATGTACATCAGCGCACACGTTCTACATATACAGTAAACACATATCACTGCACACATGTATGGCCTCCGGGTTCATTTCATTCTCTCGTGTCACTGCGCCGCCTGCTTAATTTAACTCTTTGTTGCATTTTAACCCTGGAAAGTAAAACAGACGTCTGTATTACGAGGCCACGAGCACGTATCCAGAGAGGAAGATAAATAACAAAGTAAATATGAGTAAAACTTTTTCAAGGCTCACGTTTTAACAGTCACAGCAATGCATTATTAGTCATTAACTTCTGAATCCATTCAGATTAAATGTTGATAAATCCAATAGCTACGTTTTAAAAAAATCAGGGATATACTCTCCGCTTTCACTCTGTTAAGCAGTCAGTGGTTCTTCCACAGACCGACAAACTAAATCGACACTCTCCCTTGTGTGTTTCATTTTTCCTCGTCAGGTAAAAACAAATCAGCTGGCAGAGCAGCATAAAACCCTTGCACATCCAAAGAGTTTACAGTATAACATTCTTCACATGAACTTTAAAACGTTGGGCTGACATCAGAGATACAGTGTAAAGACTATTCTCTGTCCTTGTGGGTTAGCTTTCACCTGTGAAGGAGGTCTGTCTCCGGGCTCAGGTTGCCGGTTTAACGTTACCGTGGGATAGGGACGGCCGGCCTTACCCAGGTGTCGGATATCCTGGAGTTTAAAGCATGAAATGACCATGCTGCAGAGTTCACTAACCTCCTGTCCTCCTGTCACATGCATGCATGAGAAGGATTCGGTGCCTACCCCCAGAGTTACAACACTGTTAGGGTTGAAAAGCTACAGATCGTCACAAGACACTAAAGACTCCATAAAAACCTCTGCCAGTTAAATTCTTATGATGGTCTGTTAACAGCCCCCTCAGTGAAGGCGAGGCCTCCAGGCTCCACTGCTGCTTTTACAGATAAACATCCAGGGCTGTGTGTCAAACTGTAGCCTCTAATGAAACATCTGTGACTGGCTGCTGCTCAGGGTGGTGTTTTGGGGATTCCCAGATTATTTTTACTTTATTAGCAGTACTTTTAACTGCTACTGCGAATGTGTTAAGAAGTGAACCCTGCAGCAAGTAGTATCATAGCGAGCATGTATCTGTGTGTGTTTGCATGTTTACTTGACCTTGATGGCACCTGGCAGGAAAGCTCAGTGCTTCTAGCCCCTGGCATGAACACTGTCTCCATTCATGGCCTTCCCACACTGCCCTTATGCAACAGCGTCAGCACAAAAATCATGAATCAGTAGATTCACAGATTTAAAGCTGTAGCTTAGAAAGGCTGCTTTTATGATGCTCAGTATTTAAACATTGCACCAGCCATGTTTGAGATAAAACACAGAGCAGTCGAGTTCAGGCATCTGTGGTAAGTACGTGCAGTTTGTTAACTGAATATGAGGCTGGCAGGCAGATTGGCATGACATCAGTAAATATGTCAGTATCATCAGGACCCAGTGTATGTGAGTTAGTTAACTGATCGTATCCAGCTAGTAGGATACAAGGTCGAGAGGTTCTTGTTCTCAGTTTGCCACTGAAATCCTCTGAATCTGCACAACAGAGTCACAGAGTTCAAAGTTAGACTCACAGAATATCACTGATGGTGGGAAACATGCCTCATATAAATGTTTTACATTTCCCTGAGAGCTGTTGACTTGAAGTTGCTGTTGTAGCTCAACACTTTACTGAAGAAGGTAATAACCACGACCACAGCTTTCCATAAAACATCAAAGCGGGACAAGAGCATCAAAAACAAACTCATTTTAGACTGATCTGATTTTCCAGTTTCAGTGTAGCAGAGACAGAGAGGGCTGAAATGTATTTCAAATGTATCCAGTTACACTGTAACAGTCACACTTGCTACTTTGAATGAAGCTGCTGTCAGCAGCTACACCCAAGTGCTGTCTGTGTATAAAAGCCAGCAAGACTCAACAAATTTGGCATTACAAACATTCTTGCTTTACAATCAATTATTTAACATTAAGCTTATTATTTTCTGCAGCATTTGCTTACTCCTCCTTCAGAGCAGCTCAGTAGACAGCTGTGCTCTTTTTCTAGGTATGAATGTATGAGGAAGGAATATGAAGCAGAGTGCTTCAGAAAAAGAGTGTGTGTTCTCAGTTATCCCACTGGAAAAATACAGGTACAGAAAAACTTCCTCAGATCCAGTCGGTGTCTCCGTGGCTGCAGGCGGTTATTGTGTCATGATGATTGGCCCAGTTTCTCCTCAGCAGCTACTGGACTTCTCATAAATGACATAGTGGAAAAGTCCATGTACTGCTGGTCTTATTGGAAAGGATGAATCTGCCTCATAAAGCTTTCATAGCAGAGCCTTGTTACCTTTCATGCAGCGACCCGTTAAGCTCTATGGTTGCAAATCAGGTGCTATTTGGTACAGTTGTGGCACACTGGCAGCTTTATGCCTGCCTGCTTTATGAATGCCAGCCTGTGCGCACAGACACAGACTGCCTTTAGTGCTCAGTGTGTGTGACAGAGAGGTGCTTTGATGAATCCTGTTGATCTTTGTTTGGCTGTCTTCACAGCTGGCGAGCAGAGAGAGAAGCTAACTCAGCGACCCGAGACGGGGAGCGCAGACGGATGAATTTTTAGGAGACAAAACGGAAACGGCATTCTTATGATAATAAGCAGCATCGAGCTAAAGACAGGATACGTGCTGCTGCTGCACTTCACCCTCTCGACACTGGACTTTCTTCTTTTCACACACCCACTGTAAAGTCTTCAGAAACACAAGGCATACACAGAATAAATCGGACGGTTAAATGTACACAGGAGTAATGACTGTTGCAGCGTCTAAATTGCAATAAGGAGCAGAATCTTAGCTTCATGAATGAACAGTGCCTCTCTAAACAAAGGGAGGTATAAATCAAATGCATTAGTTTCTCTCTTTCAGCACCTTAGGGGTCACCACAGTGGAGCGTCTGGCTCCCCACCATCACCCACCCATAGCCTCTATATTCATGTGGTCTACTTCTTCTGCACGTGTCCAAACCGTCTCAACCTTGCTGCTCTAACTGTGTCTCCAAAGCACTCAGCCTGAGCCGTCCTCATGCACTTGTTTCTAATCCTGTCCGTTGTCGTCACTCCCAATGACAGTCTGTCCATTTCCAGCCTTTTGTTATGTCTCACTACTGTCTCATGAATCTCCCCTTTCACTTTTGCTGCTGTGCTTCTGTCACATATTTTTCACCTCTCTTATGCGTCCATTGCTTCACACGGTTGACCTCAGGTATTTAAACTCATCCACCTCCACTACCTGTACTCCATGCAGCTGTCACACTGTCGTCTTCTCGTTCACACACATGTATTCTGCCCTGCTTCTGATGACCTTCATCCCTCTGCTCTCCAAAGCATACCTCAACACACCAGGTTGTCTTCTATCTGTTCATAGTCTGCAGACACTCCCATCTGATCTCATCTGTCAGCCATTGCAAAGAATTAGAGCTGATTGCTGATGTGATCCCATCCCTACCTTAAACAGATCTGTTCACACACTCATATATGTGCTGCACCAGCCACTCCTGATTCCTTCAGCACCACAGTTCCTCTCCAGGCATGCTATCATATGCTTTCTCTGTGCTGCTGTCCTGACCTTTTCTGTGCTTCTCCATCAACACTCTCAAAGCAAACATTGCATCTGTAGTGCTCCTTCTTGGCATGGCTATACCGCTGCTCACTGATTATCAGCCCGCCAAGAACTCTTTCACATATTTTCTTGGTATGGCTCATCAGCTTTATCTCTCTGTAGTTACTACAGCTCTACACATCATCATTGTTCTTGAAAATTGGCACTTTGTCTCCATTCCTCAAGCATTTTTTCATCCTCCTAGATTGTGTTAAAAAAAAGTCCGCTGTATGTCATCAGGACCAACCACCTTTCCACTCTTCATCCTCACGTTGTCCTTACTCATCCTCTGCACTTCCTGATTCACTAACTGCCATCCATCTGTCTCTCTCTCTTATTTTCTTTCATCACAAACCCCTCAACACACTCCCTTCAATCATTAGTACATTTCCTTTCTAACTTAGTCTGTCAGTCTAGCCAATAAAGTCCATTTCCCCTTCTGTTGGCACCGTTGTAGACCAGTTTGAGTCCATCTCCTAAGCTCCTAGCCTCCCCCTTATTTACCCTGGACAACTGCACGCACAGTATATCTACTCTCCTTTTATCAGCCAGCTCTCTTTGCCAGTCAAGTCATAGTCTTTCCTTCTCACTCGCTGCATCCTTGTCCATTTTGTTCTTTCCCTTAACCTTTTGGTCCTCAGCATTTAGCTTATTCTGAAGAAACATCCTCAGGTCATTACGTGAGACAAATTGTGAATTTCTTACTTTTGCACCATGAAAATTCATGACTCTAACTGGAACATTCAAGTGTATTTTTAGTCATCTTTAGCTACATAGTAAAAGTCTTTAAGTCCTAATCTGTACTAAAACTGTTTGATTAGTAACAGAAGATGATTTACTGTCAAAAATATGGTTGGTTCAATCTTTATTTTAGCTTTCAGAATATTTTACACTTGTCTTAACTTTGTTACAATACAGAAACACAGGTTATAGCACACGTATATAAAACTACTGCCAAGGCAGCCAATTAACAGTCTGATGAAGGCTCTGTCAGAGACTTTGGTCAAATCAAAGTGACCAAACTGATGTGGAGTAACCCTGAGACTTCCTGCGTCGCTGGCTTGCTTTGCTTTGTTGATACTTTAGCCTTGGGTCTACGTTTGTATGTAAGCTAGTTTACAGACTTTCACTGGAATATGTTTCTTCTGTCCTTTAGTGATCACTTCCTGGCTTCCTTCCTTTATCTCTTTCTTTGCTATCATCAGCAGATTAGGAGGAAGCTATTCATTACCACCGCTGCGACAAGCGGCTCAGCGCTGATACACAGATGATATTTCAAACTCATAACAACTTTCAGAGACAATAACACAGTCGTGGTGAGGAAATGAAGACTTGAAATATTGAAACACAGTCTCCATGTTGCCCTTTCATCACTCTCTCACACATTTTAACAACAAATGTGCAACAAGGAGAGGATGTGCATTTCCCATCATCTCGAACCCTCAGGATAAGGAAGTAAAGCCTTCCCTGTTTGCAGATACGCTGCTGACAATGACTTTCGTGGTGGGATTAAGGATTTCCAGCCCCCCGGTTTTCTCAAAGTTGTGATGGTGTTTGCCAGAGAGAAATAGGGACTAAACCTTCACTTCCATATCAGTGCATGGTGTCTGTAACACTAAGTAATTCATCATCTAGTATACCTGCACGCAGAAACTGCTGAGCTGGATGTTTGAGGCTCTTATTGGAAGAGATCAAACTGAATTAGCCATAAAATGTGTCGCGGCTAACTACTTTTATAGCTGTGGTTTTATGACATTTTATGACACTGGCTCTTATTTGGTGCCGTTTCACTAGCTTGTGTCCACAAAGTATCAGGGCAGAAATGGGCAAGCATATTTGCTAGTGCTATAGTCTGCTGTCCAATGGGAAAAGCTCGACATGGCCAGAGGTCAGTGACCTCCACCACATCTCATCTCCTCCTCCTGCTTTTCATCCCTGTCCTCACTCTTCATCAAAACCCCACAAGAGACTTCACAGGGCTGCCTAAAGATGAGATAAGTGGTAGAAAGTGATCCCAGAGAAAGAAGAGAGATGAGAGGAAAACTGAGGGCAAGCCTGAGAAGATCCCCTTGTCTCTTTTCCCGAGTTAAATACAGTTTAAACTGTGCTGAGATGGAGGGCTGCATGTCTGCTGCAACATTTGAGGGAATTATAGCCTGATGCTCCCACTTCTTCCTTTTCTTTAAGAGTTTCATCAACAAAGAGCTCTTATGCCTTAGTGGGCTTTGATGCTTTGGAGTTGATGACCATGACTGCAAAATGCATAAAAGAGCAAACAAGTGGAGACGCACAAAAGGAGCACTTCATCTTGACTGGAGACTTTCATTGTCCATCCTGAAAAAGCTCCACTTCCCTTTCCCAAAAGCAGGAGTAACTATGGGAATAAAGGACGCCCACTATTGCTTTAATTCTAATAAAGACAGCAACGTTTGAAAATACTCTTTTATCGTTGCCCAATGAAGAAAGATCTAGATATTACTTTTTCTCTGGTGGGAATAAAATATTGTGTCTTGTGCAAAAAAGCAAATCTTAGTTTAAAATAAATCATAGTTTTGTGCAGAGCTGTCTAATGTGACAGGAAGTTATTTTTTGGTCAGGGAGAGCAAGGATTGCATGTGTTTTATTTATTTATTTTTACTACACAAAATTACATTTGACTGCAAAATATCGTAAGTGCTGGGCAACCGTGTTTTTGTATAGGGATATAACCAAAATACAACCAATTGGCAATGTTTTACACCGAGGCCCAGTCAGTGTGAGTCAGTGTGCTTCTTATAACTGAGACACTACTGTGCAAACAATTGTCAGGAGACAGGTTGGACCACCAGGTGACTCACAGTATGAAACTGCTTTGCAAACCTGTCCACATCATTTTTGTGGACAGGTTTGTATTTGTATTTAAATGTAGAGTATTTTTGTGAGATATACTTAAATGAACTGAGCACTAGATAAGTGAACAGAAAGATAGTGAGAAAAAACGATTGTAAGTACTTTATTTTTTGGTTTAGTTCAAGAAGTGTATTTTATAGATGTCTTATCTGACTTATGGGGGGCAGCACGGTGGCATGAAGGTCCCTGGGTCCGACTCCCCCATGTAGCCGGGGCCTTTCTGTACTCCAGCTTCCTCCCACAGTCCAAAGACATGCAGTTAGTAGGGTTGGGTTAAATGATTATAATTGCCCGTCGGTGTGACTGTCTGTTGTGTTTGCCCTGCGATAGACTGGTCGCCTGCCCAGGGTGTACCGCGCCTCTCGCCCCAGCTGGGATCGTTGTAGACTTGTTAGCTACGGGATAACAGGAGCACATCGTGCAATCCCCTACTGTAAAAGCTTTCCCCATGATGCCGTAGCAAGCTGTGCGTGTGATGAACTGCAAACTTGGAGACCTGTTTTGAAAGCTGGCGTCCAAGAGAATCACATGCAAACCTCTTTAGTCAAAGCTGTGTTCGTGTACAGACTCCCTGTTAGCCCCAGTGTTGTTTCATTACTTCATGTCAGCATCTCTCCCACCCTCTCAGCCCCTGACAGTGTATCACTGAAAGGCCATGGCTGTGTGGAGTGGGACAGAGTGGTAAGGCTGCAGGCCACAGTAAAATCAATTTAGATACTGTGAGGAACCCAGAGCACTGCCCTACAGGGGAATGTAGACCCAGAGGAAAAATAATCAAGAGGCACGAGCAAACATTCCCGCCCCTAAAATGCAAAACTTCCATACTGCTCTTACTCTTCTCATTTCTTTCTGTAACCTCATCCTTTCTCTCCTGCCACGGTCGGCTTCACCACAGGCATCACTGGGACGGTGAAATATGCCTCCGATAAATGATTACCGACTGGAGCCACTCATACCGAACTCGCAGGATCTGTAATATTCTCCAATATCATTATTTTCCTCCACACCCATGGACTAATCTCTATCACAGTCTGTGGAATGACTCAAATAAGGCAAAAAGATAGAGTGAATAAAGAGATGAGTATGATAATAAAGCCTAAGATTGATAACTCGCAATCTAACTGCCTGTCTTTTCCATATCCGTCCTCATGCCCTCTTTCTGATTCATTTCAGTTGTAGAGTGCTCGGCTTTTTCTCACTGCCGTGTTAGTGACCAAGAGCACTAAAACATCTTTAAGTTTCAGAACAAATGTGTGAAATAATATTTTATTATTCTGCTACAATAACTAGTGTAGTGAGTTAAATATGAATGTTGGTGACTAATACGGTATGTTCCCTTTCTTGGGAAAGGTTTAGTTCAATTATTGTCAACAAAAATCCCACAATTGTCACATTTTGCTACATTTGTTACAAACGACTTGCGCAGAGTTTAGCTAATGATGAAGTGTTGTTGGGTTTAATTATTGGATTCCTTATCAGATCAACTGGTAATAAAACCAGTAGGCAGTTCATTTTGTTTGTTTTGTTCATCCCTTCACACAGATTACAGCCGGGCTTTCACTGGGACATACTCGTCCAAACTAGTAACATGGGAATTGGAGCTTTTCATTTAGCCAATGAGTTTTTCTTCTTTAAGCTTGTGGTTAGCTGAACCCAATCAATCACAGCTGAAAAAGAAAGATTTATTTTTTACATCAGCCTAAAGAGGGTTCATTGGTTTATCTGGTAATTATCCTGAAAGTTGGCTAACCACCCAGTTTGAGCTGGGAACCAGTGTTTGTTCAGGGACCTTTATTGCACATCACACATTGTTTACTCTGGATTCTTTTCAACTCTGTGCTGTAAACTACATAATTAAAGTAAAACTGACTGTTCACATCTTGTGCTGTACTTACCCTCCTGAAGCCTTTTATTTGAATTTCACAGTAGTCTCTCTCTCTCTCTCTCTCTCTCTCTCTCTCAGACGGAGTTATCAGGAGCTGCTGTCCTCCACCAGGCCAGGAGGGATCAGGTAGTCGATGCCTGTCGGGTCTACAGTGCATCGAGTCGTAAGCGGAGAGTCCTGACACCCGGAGACCTCAAACACCTCGTGGTGGATGAAGACCATGAGCTTATCTACTGCTATGTCCCCAAGGTGGCCTGTACCAACTGGAAACGTGTCATGATGGTGCTTACAGGCCGGGGCAAGTACAGGTGAGTTTGGTACTGTACAGAGAGGAAGGAAAATAAGTGCTTCTGTTGTTCTTCACTGTCTCGTGCCTCTCTCACGCAGTGACCCAATGGAAATTCCTTCCAATGAAGCCCACGTTCCCTCCAACCTTAAGACACTGAATCAGTACAGCATTGCCGAGATCAATCACCGCCTCAAGAACTACCTCAAGTTCCTTTTTGTTCGTGAGCCCTTCGAGAGGCTGGTTTCTGCATATCGCAACAAGTTCACCCTCAAGTACAACTCATCCTTCCACAAGCGCTTTGGCACCCGAATCATCCGCCGCTACCGCAAGAACGCCACGCAGGATGCCCTGCTCAACGGGGCTGATGTCAAATTCAAAGAGTTCATTGAGTATCTGGTGGACCCGGCCACACAGCGGGACGGACTCAACGAGCACTGGCAGACTGTGTACCAGCTCTGTCACCCGTGTCACATCCACTATGACATGGTGGGCAAGTATGAGACACTGGAGGAGGATGCAAACTACCTGTTGCAGCTGGTGGGTGTAGGTGACTCCCTGCGCTTCCCGACCTACGCCAAGTCCACTCGTACCACGGATGCTATGACGGCTCAGTTCTTCAGCAATATCAGCACTCAGCAGCAGATCCAGCTCTACCAGCTTTACAAGTTAGACTTCCTCATGTTCAACTACTCCATACCCAGCTACCTGAGGTTGGAGTAATGGTGGACAGAGATGGGACTCTGAGAGCGGCTGATTCGGTCAAACAGATAAAAGGAAATGAGCGGAGGGCAGAATTTTATGGGAACAAACTTGATTTAAAAAACTGTAAAATTGATGTGTAAACAGGTGCCGGAGGTGTGTGAGTTTCTGGGAATAATTCAGAGGATGTTCAGTCAGCACCGACTGGACAGGGATGTGGGCTAAATGGACTAGACGCATGCAAAGACTGAAATGTGTGGGTGAAGCAGGTCTTCATGGTTGTTATCCTCAGAGGATGGACTGGATGAGAGATTCTCCTGATGTTGTTCCCTACACGTTTAAGCAAACTGCTGACAAATTAGGCTGCTTCAGATTCTGCAAAGCAAACAGCGTCCTCGCACGTGCCCTGACCCCAAAGCATTATGGGAGCTAAGTTTGTCTCCTCCTCCTTCTGATCAATATAGAGACTCCGCCAAATTGTAAGGCACACTTCACATCTTCCACCGAGCTCTCGGCGTGGCGAGCCAGTACCCATCATGCTTGCTCTCATTAGATTCATACAGCTGAGAGGGAAACTGCCTCATCACCACCTCGAGGATTACTGCAGCTGATGGCTGCGGTTCCACTCTCAAGACCTCCACATTAGTAGTGTGGCGGTGCAGCCGACAGCTCGCTGTCACTGGTTTCTAGCATTAGTTTGTCGGCCCTTCTGCCACAGCAGTGAAGTGCTTACGTATCATTGCCTGTAACACCAAGCATCCTTAATACTTTGAGCTACAGAACGTGTCTGGACAGGTACAGGATTCGCTCAGTGGGCGCACCGGCCTGCCTCTAACCTACAAGACGAGAGACGGCCTGTGTGGCTGTTAAAGGGTTAAAGGCGCTGAGTCTCATTACCGCCATGCCCTGCATAGAGGAGCTTCGTGGACGTGCCCCTGCTCCAGCAACCAAATCTGTTTTTCACTAAATGATCCTCTTTTCTCGTCTTCATGCTTTATTTGTTTTTATTGTCTTATGAATCACTGCTGCGAGCAGCAATGAAAAGATTATTTAATTTGCTTTGTTGTTGAAACTAAGATGGAAAGAATTTAATATTTTATTTTCTTGGGCTGAAAAACATTTAGGACACTTTAGAGAAGTTCAAACTTTTTCATTTCTTGTGGTACATTTTTGGCCCTTGGCTTTGTCTTTCTGTGCTTCACATCATTCAAAATTTATGTTTTTTTACATTTCTATTGTCAGACGTTTGGTGCCAAAATGGCTGAGGGCCTCAGAGACCCACAGTCACTGTTAAGTGCACATCTTTGCCATTTAGGACATCCCAAAGAAGACACGTCAACAATCAACATAACAGAGAAAGGATCCTGTGGTGTGATTAATGTTGTGTAATGTCAATAACTACACAGGAGGGAGGATGGGCTGCCCGTCACACACTATAGTGACAGAGGGAGTCGTTTTGTGTTTTACACCAGTTTGTACATTTTAATCCACTCCAGCTTCAAATTAATTTCACAGCGTTAGAATATTTAATTTATATAGCACCAAATCACAACAACAATCCCCTTAAGGTACTTTATATTGTGAGGTACAGACCTGAGAATAACAGAGAGAACAACAACTGCCTTTGAAGCACTGTGGCGACAGTGGGAAGGAAAAACTCCCTTTTAACAGGAAGAACCCTCCAGCAGAAGCAGGCTCAGGGAGGTCAGCAGATCTGTGTGAGGGGGCATTGTGGTTAATATAGTCAATTTAATTCAATTCAGGATAATTCCATGTTTTCGTATCGCACCAAATAACAACAACAACAATCGCCTCGAGGTGCTTTAGGTTGCAAAGTAAAGACCCTCAAAATGTGACGAGAGCGTTCCAGCGGTGATGACGTGGCGACAGTAGGGTTATCACAGCTCAGGCTTGATCACTGAGTTTGATCTCATCCTGAGAGATTAGCAAGACAAGCGTAAATATATATATAACACTACTGATTGTACTTCATTAAGGATTTTGATGGTTTTTGAGTCCCTAACTCTTTGGAGTTGCAGTATGATGTTTTCTTTCTGATAGAATAAATCCAGGTCCACTCTGCTTGAAAACTGTCTCATTATGACCCCTGGTTAGTCAGCACATCTAAATCAGATTGCACATACGCCTTTTCCCCCTCGGGCTGGATGTTGTAGCTGCAGATCCCTTCTTGTTGCTTTGGACTCATTGCTGGTGTCCGTTTGTGCACATGCCCGTGTCTGGAGGTTCGAGTCAAACAGCCTTAGTTTTCCTTTCTAACACCCACAGACATCTGGCTCTAATAAAGGAACGAGTCTACTGGGCTGGCTTGTCGCCCCGGTCCTCATCCTCCAGCAGAAACAATGGTTATATTCTCATCTGGGCCTCCTCCTGGGTCAGGCGCACACAAACACACTCACACAGACACACACCAGCACTGCTGCTGAGGTTATTGCCACGCAGCGTCTTACTCAGCAGTTATAGGGAAAGCCACGAGCAGGCAGAACCTCACACTGTCAGAGCTCAGTTTAAACGGCTCATTTTGCGCTCAGAATGAAAGACAAACAATGCACAAAGGACCTCTTAACCTGCAAACAAGCCATTACAGCGGCCTCTCTTCACACTCCGGTTTCTCTCCTCCTACATCGCTCCAGAAGTGGCCCCCTGGTTTAAAAACAAAACCAGAACAAAAAGGCTCAGTGTCAGTGATCAGTACTGTCCATGCAGGAAAACGCAGCCTGCTTAAGCAAACAGAGCCCACGGGGACTCCTGCAGCCCTGAGACGCTGTCTCAGTCTCTCAGTTACAAACAAGCAGCAACATTTAAAGTTATTTTTCCTCCATAGCTGTGTCTATATTGAGGACTAGCTAGTGGGTATATTTATGTTGTTTCTGAACGACGTCTGCTTTTAGACTGAACTACACATTTGCTGTCTTCTAACAGCAGTTTTCCTCTTGAGGATGAGTAGATGATGTTATTTTTCTGCTTTACTTGTATTTTTATTTTATTGTATTGACACCCAGATTTTGTAAATACAAGAAAGAATCGTTTCAGAAGCAGGAAAATTGTGTTTGAAGTGAAATTTCCTGTAAATTTGATGGTAGAAAGTTCAAATGGAATCCTGACTCAGTTCTGTGCTTTGGAGTGGGTGTCAGTGTGCCTGGCTCATGATACACACAGTGTAAAAGATGGACATATCTAATATAATCTGACGTATTTGTTAGTGACATTCAGCTATGCAGGCTGGAGCTGAGCATTTCTGTCATTCTGAGTGAAAACAGGAGACACGGTGCAGCGCCTGGCCTTGGATTGGACTCTTTGTCAGTGATGATGTCAACAGATTAAGTCTTTTAGTGTAAATACACTTATTTGTTCAGGTCATTTATTTGTTTTTTACTTTCAGAGTTCAGATTGTTAACATGCTAAAAAAGAGCTGATTATAAAGGTAGAAGATACAATTTAAGTGGGTGAGCACGCTGCTAGTTTGGCTAATGACCTAACCCTCGTCACCTGTTTCCACCCAAACGCTGCAAGCTCTCAGTCGGCTCACTCGCTCACTCACAGCAGTGGAGACACAAAGGTCGTTTCAGTCTCTCTCTCTGTGGGGACACTTTTCATCAGCAGAGACACCATATTTGAAAATAAGCATCATATCATCAGCACAGAAGGACAAAGCCAGGATGATTTCTTACATGCGTCCTCTGCCTGTGTCGTGTCAGACATATCTGAGTCCCAGCACAGGATATTTTTGTACAGTCCAAACATGATGTCATTCATTCTGCTGTTATTTTTTGAGCTGTGATATTTATGACTTACTTTGGTTGCCTCATACATACACACACAGACACACACACATTACTACTCTCATTTTTCTGTGCCTTTCATTCAGAGGCGACACAGAGACACAGTGAACATCCTGCAGTCACATTAGGACAGAAGGCGTACATCCTCAGTTATAACCTTACTCATACCTGCAATAAAGAAGTGACCCCATCAGGTATGACTTCAGCTTTATTTTTAGAAATCTGTGGGACGGACATGATCCTGAAAACTACAAACAAATGAGCGTTCGTCAGAAGTTGCTCAGTTTATTACAGCTTGGATTATTTGGAGTATTTTGTCCAACAAACTGGTAATACCGGTATCACCACAACAGGTTAGTGTTAAAGACACACAAGTCAGAGCAGTCAAAGGATGAAAAAGTTGTGGACATTTTATCCCCCACCAATTGCAAGCACTTGGATGTTGTTCGCAGTCGCTATAAAATCGACTCTCTCAGTGTTGTAGGCCTCTAAGTGAGCCGCTGGTTGCAAGAGAAACGTGGGTATTCCCTGACTGGTTGGAAAACAGTTGGAGTTTTTTTGACTTCACCCAGTGGCTGCCAGCAGCTTCCAGCAACCACTTGCCAACTGGTTGGGGAATACACATTTTCCCCTTGCAAACAGATGTTGCCAGATGGGTGCGACTGGTCTCTAGACTTAAACCACTTTATTTTTAGGTCAAACAGCAGCAGACTCAGCCAAAATATCTGTAACAATCCCAACAACTAGCAGAGCAGAATAGTATGAATATGTACAGCACAGATTAGTTATCCAACTAGCACCAGAACAAGCTAACATTCTGACAGCTGAAAACTTTGCTAAATATAACTGCACAAAATTAACTATCAAATGTAAATCTTTCTAAAGTGTTTATGAAGTATACAGGCCGAAAATGGTACCTACATAGTAAAGTCAGATTTCCAAAAAACGTAACCATCTTTTCCCAGTTATTGATCCTGTTTAAGATGCAAATAGTTAGCTTGGTTGTAACACTGTTACTCTTGCCAATAAATATTTAATAGCAATGACTCCAAAACTAACAACCCAAGTTATAATAAACTGAGATGGTGTTTATTATAAGTGATCTTATAATAAACAAGTTAGCCTGAGTAGGCCTGCCCTTCGCATGCTCAGCGACATCTAGGCACGTTTTCAAATCAGTTAGCATTAGCATGGGCATGACCTGTCCAAGCAGGTTTCACGTGTCTCTGTGTCGCCCTGACGTTGTGTACGTCCTTCAGCAGAGGCCCCGCACGTCTCGTGGTTCCAGCTGCTTCCCGTGCTGCCAGGAGGCACGGATGTTGCGCTGTAATGTGTGGGTGACCTTTTAATTTAAACGATCAGTGTGTGATGCTGCGTTATTCCATATCATCAGCGTTTTCACCATGTGTGCTGTATCAAAGAGCTATGTGTCAGTGGAGTTTGTGCGCGTGTGTGCGCGCCACCACTGCTCCAGGAAGTCGAGACCCTCGTTCCAACATGTACCATTAATTTATTTATTTATTTCTAGATACTGCTTCCCTGCTCACGTTACCATGGCAACACACCCAAATTTTCTATATGTTGCTTTTCCTCGTGGGACAGCCTCTCGCTGTGCTCTTTTACTCTGTTCATTTTCAGGGGTACTTTCCAAAATCATGAATAATGAATAATGTACACTGTGTGGGAGAGTGGGGTGGATCCTACAGCAGCGTGACCCGTGGTTTATCCTGTTTTCACAATAAAATGACACTGAAATCCACTTTGTCTGTGACTCCTTCTGTCTTGTGTGGAACTCGTGTACGCTTCTATCTATGGGGTTGGTGGATTCTCTAGCTCCTAACTAGTCTGGCCATTTTTATTGCCATGCTACTTCAGAAAGGCGATGTCTCTGTCGTGATGCACAAAGTAATTTACCACACTTGTCAATATGTTTTACTGTTATGGGCAATAGCTGACCATTCCAATCACAGGGCATCGAATACTGCTGCTCTGTCAGGTGGTGCTTGGATAGGATCAGAAATTTTAGAGAAAGTATGTCCCATCACAATAATCTATGCAGACAAACTGTAACACGCTCATTGTGATTAAATCTGACTTTGAGTGTCCATATGGGACGGGTTTGCAGTAACAGACCTGTTACAATAGTGGAAACAGAGACGTCTTGTTGCCACTAGGTCATCTCACATTACACAGTTTCAGATGAAACGTGATTTGGATGTCAGTGAACTGAGAAGTGTTAGGCAGGTGACATTTTCTAACTATTTTACGAGTGTTGTCATTATTTCCTCCTCCAAGAACAGGAAACTACAATTCATACAAAGTCACCAAAATTAGAAGGAAAAAGTTTGATGAGTCTTAATTTTAATGGTAGGGTTGACTCTGTCAGTCCCCCGTTGAATGGGTGGTGTAATGGTGCACATGACCATCATAGCCAGCCTACCTGCGGACCTACATATCGATCCTTTTAGAGGAACTTTTTACAAACAGCTCTCCTTCAACGGCCAGTTATCCAAGACCATCCAGAAATTCTCAGAGCCACAGTATCACTGTGTCTAGGCAGGGTCCTGATTTACAGTCAAGCAGGTAACCCAAATGTCTGACCTTTGTTTCGTCTTGTAAATGGTAAATGGACTGGCTCTTATATAGCGTTTTTCTACTCAAAGTGCTTACGGACTATTGCAACAACACATCATCAGTAGAGTAAAACTAACCATGATGGCCTAAAACCAGCTCGCATTCCCTATTAATGCGTCAATTCTGCTACAAAACAACAGAAAAAGTCGACATCGAAGGATTAATACTCCATAGGTCAATTCAAATGAAGGTATTATTCTGTCAGTAAGTCAGCAAGTGTCTCTAATTGTGTAATTTTTCTAATGTGTTAACTGTTTAAATTTTGGACAGTGAATTGGCATCAGTTGTTATTGCAGAGCTAATGTGATGTAATTATTTATAGACAACAATCTGGATGACAAATCTGAACTGTGAAACCATTAAAACAGTTTGTCATGTAATGTGGCTCCAGCTTCCCGCCACCACATGGATATAAAATCACAATAAAAGACATTCGTGACCCGACATACACGACTCCTTAGCCTGCAAGTCTCTAGGTTCTCTAGCAGGCTCTGTCCAAACGACAAGCAATTAAATGCAATTTATACATATATAAAATGATTTTGCACACCTATGGTAGAGACAGTGCAGATATACAAGCTGGCGGGCAAGACTGAATAGTCTAAATGTTTTCTGGACCGTCTACTTTGCCAGGAAGAGGAATTAGAGGGAGCACATGGCATCTTTTATTCTGGATACTTGATGACACATTTCGCTTTGATGAAAAACTCTTAGCCGCTGTGCAAATCTGTCTTAGACAAGACGGTGATGATGTATCGCATTCTCAAGAAGCTACAGATGCAGAGCTAGCAGAATGATGCATGAGCCAAGACAATTGGCCAACCCACTCCTGAATATGACACCTCCTTACTTCCTCATGTGATAGTTGATGGATTAGACCAACTGAAGCCAAACTTCACCAACAGCAAACATCACTTGAGAAATTAAGAGATTGGTGTCCTTCTTGCAGAAGTTAGCAGAGTTATAAACATGGCATGCAGGCTATTAGCTAAACGAGTTAGCGGAGGCATTGTTTGGTTTTTTTTGGTTTTTTTCCTGTCCCATTTGGTTCTTTAGCCGTCAGAACTGTTGTCTGAAGACCAACAATGAGACCCAATGGATTTACTTGCCAAATGGATCACCACGGCCTTGCCGTATTGATCCATTTGATCGACCTTTGTTGCCCCACAGGACCCGGGGCAGCCCACCCGACCCCACCGCAGAGGAAACTGTACCCACCCTAACATTCAATCATCTCCCAGACTGCACAAGACAGTAGACACCCAGGTTAAGTTTATTCTCCACCTCTCCTGTGACTCTCCCCCACCTGCAGAGTGGACTCCTCCAAGGATGGAACAACCTCCCTGTCAGTTGAAGAGCCCCCTAGTTAGGTCGATGCGCCAGAGGCCCCCTGCGCCAGGGCTGAGCGGAGGCATTGTTGAGTTGCACCCAAAGTAACAACATTTTCAAATAAAGTAATAGTTCCATAAAGATCAAAGCATGGCCTTGTATATGATTTTACACTGAGATATTTGATGCTTTGCACATTTGAAGAGTAGATCCTGTAGTCTTTTCATTATCTCATTACAGTGGTCCCACATCGTTGGGTTTCAAACAGGCATCTGTGTTGTAGCTGACTTGGATGATTCGTTCCACAAGTGAAACCTAACTCAGGTGCAGGTGGAGGGTGGAGACACACACAGACACAAACAACCTACCATTGTGAGCCCGTCTCTCTTGATCGCATTGTCGTCCTCAATAAACACGTGCTGGAGTGCTCTCCAGTCTGCCCATAAACATGTCCTCAAACCAAGACGTACGTTCTGCAAGGCCTCTGGCCACAGTTACACTCTCCGTCTCTTTACACACTCAGAAAAATAAAGTCATCATCAGACCAGCTAAAATGATGTGTATCCACACAAAAGAGCTCAGACTCTGTGGGGGCCAGACTGGGAAACCTGGCTGGTCCCAGTCTGGGCAGGAGCCCCTAGAACCATCGTAATATTTACTACTCCAAACAACCAGTGTCAATAATTGATCAACGTATTGATTGTGCCTTACAGACACATGGTTACAGCAGGCTGAATCCTTACATCAACACCCCGAGTCATGCAAACTGTCAGAATGCTTGAAGCACAGCCTGAGGAGGAGTGGCAGCAATCTGTCACTGTAACCACAGATTGGGGTGCTCAGCTGAAAGCCTGACTCCTTGTTCACCTTTACTGTAAAATCAAAACCAGTAAAAGAGTATTTCCTGAGAAACCTCTTCTGTCTCCCCATGTTTGGATAACATTTACAATAATAATCTTTCTTAAAGTGTTGTAATTATGTTTAAGGAAGAGATACCTCAAACTGATCTAAGGTTGGTATGTGTTCCTCTCACCTTAGAGCAGACCACACATAAGCTGGACAGGAAATGGCGTTGCGCTCATTTATATATTTCCGTTTGCTTGATGAACAAAAGCCCTCTGCTAAGCGAGGACGCCTTACTGCTCGTCACTGATGAAACGAAAACAGGAACAAAGCACGATTCAGTTTTAATCTTTAGTAACACGCTACGTATCACAGACTTTTAAGGTGGCGGTGATTAAGCCTTTACTTTCTAAGCAAACATCTGACTGTCTTAGCTAATTGTAGACTCATTTCTAACTTACCTTATATTTTAAAGAATCTTGGAAGAGTATTTGTCAGACAGTGAAGGTTACAAATGATCTTCTTATAGCCTTTGACAGTGCACTCATCGTGATGCTTGTCCTGCTAGACCTCAGTGCAACATTCAGTTCACAACACAATACAATGCTGTTACAGAGAACAGAACACAATGAGGCTATTAAAGGAACTTTGCTGCAGTGGTGTGAATCACATCTATCTGTTAGACTCCAGTTTGTGCGTGGAAATGCGTCTGTAACACAAAAGTTAGTCTCAGAGTTCTGCAGGATTCTCTGCTGGGACCAGTGCTTCCCCAGCATTATTAGAAAAACTTCACACATTTTCATTGCAATGCAAATGATACCAGCCTTTATATACCATAGTCACAGAGACTAGTCAGTGACCCCTTGTTGCTGGAGTAAAATCTGTGTGCTGACTGTTGCAGGGTGAAACTAGTCATATAGATCTCCCTTGTGATTGTTTGGGGTAATTGATGATAATTTGCATGAAAAACTCTCCAATTAGTCTGTGGAAGTAGTGAAAGTGATGCAAACAAGAAATAAAGTTAAAAGTTGGGCCTTGATGCTAAAACCAACACATTTCAAAAGGTGCAACTTTTACTTTGAGCCAAAGCGCTCTCCATTCACAGTGTCACTGCTCTTAATGAGCAGCTGAAGTGCTGGAAACCTGCAAGTGATCAAAGGAATCTCCAGCTGATTGTAAGTGTAACCAGTTTCAAACAGTGGTAGCAATCTCAACCAACCACTCGTCAACTGGTCAGGTAATACAGACTTTTCCACAGGGCCTCACAGTAAGCACACCTTATTGAAACTAGGATTTATCCCATGATATTGATGCTCAAAGAGTGGGTGTTACATTTATTCGGTTGTGGTATTTAGCAGAGTTTAGGTCTGCTTTTCTCAAAAATAAGTGAATAAATAAATAAGGCAAAGGCTCAAAAATTAGAGCAAAGTCCTACAATTCAAAAATATTCATAGGATGAAGATAAAAGTTTGCATGGCTTCGTTAAAGAGAATAAAGTTGTTCAAAACAATTAACCCATTCTGAGTGGATGCAGTGAGAGACACTGGGAGTGTGTACTCCTACAGACAAAGTGTTGGTCTTTGCCTGACGAGCAACTTTCTTTACTGTTCTTCAGTTTTCCCCTTGCTCTTAAAGTACTTTTACTGTCGTGTAAGCATAACAATAATATCCTAAAATTGTGCATTTAAATGTTGCTCCTTGTTGACCTTACATACACTTTGCATAACAGCCGATCTACTCATTTAAATTCAGTTTTTATTTTTGTTTTTTGTTTTTAATTTTCTCTCAAACACCACTATACTAGCATCAACATGGAATTACAATAATTTGTAATTCCATGTAAAAGTCCTGTCTTAATGATGGGATTGTGATGCTGATAAATCCAATAACTTCACCAGTTTTTCTTTCTTGCTTTCAGCAGATTTACATAGCAGTCTCCCAGCCTTACAGCCATACATGATAAATACATACACAGCATGTTGTGAACACACGTGCACACTGCAGCCCTTCTTTTGTCAAACATGATGCTCTGCTGCCCATGTTTGTGATAACTCTCATGCCGCCGTTATTGCTAATTATGAAATCCCGGGTTTACTTATCAAGTTGATCATGTGATGATTAGCTTGACTGTCAATTTTAAAGTGAGTGAAGCCAGACACAAACATGTGTTTCCATTATCTGGAATGAGAAAAAATTATTCGTTATAAAGCCTGGATGTGAGTCAGACTGTCACTGAAGGGGCAACAGAAAGTGAGTGGGCAGTAAAGTTTGGTGAGAGCCAGGGCTCCAGAGACATGGAGACTGCTGGCTGTCAAAGTTCTCGAACAAGAGGAGAATCAAAAGTAAGTGCAGGGAAATACAAAAGCAACTTGAAAGCAGTTGAACAAGCTAGCACTGTGGCTGCTGTAATGACCTGGCAGAGAGTGGGTGGATAAGTTGCTCCTTCAGTACTGCAGAGGGGTGATTAGATGATGAAGTGCAAGTATGTCAGCCAGAAATCGAGCTGAAAGCAGTGAGAAGCCACACCTCTGAAAAGACCTGACAGACACACGTACATTAGGCTCACTCCAGAGGCAAAAGGAGACCACCAACCCCCTCAGAGACAGTGGGAGGCAGTCTGCAAAAGTTCAACCACAGCTCATAATGACAGAGTGCAGGACTCGAAGACACGAGTGCATTATCATACTCTAACTGTTTAGAGATTCATATTTTAAAGTCTTATGTGGATGGTTACAATAATGTAACAAGGTATCTGTAGAGTGCAGTCAAACTTTCTGACCTGGTGTCCAACCTGGGCAAGAGTCTTCAGCCTGATCAGCCAGTCACCAGTAACCAGTGCTGGTCTCTCTACACTTTCCAGCAATACTGAAAATAATGATGCAGGATGGCAGCAGGATGCCCCGACAACTTCTGGCCTGGAATTAAATGTGGCTGACAACCTAGAGTTTATTCCAAAGGTGCTAATCGAGTAGCCATTGAGAGCCTTCATTATGTGGGTAGACTGTCCACTCAGTGAGAGTTGTGTGAGCAACGTTTGGAGGCAGTGACAGAACAGCTACTAGGTCCTGGTTAGCTCTGTCTGTGATTGCTGGTTTGTGGATGAAAGGCTAACCTGTACAGTCCTACTTTTGAACTGTAGAGTTTGAGAAAGAACGCCGGTAGTGACATAAAGTATCAGATTTACCAGAAGACCTGCAGTCGAAGGGTGATGAAGTACTTCCTGGACATCTAGAGTACGCTGAGGGCTTATGAGAAAAAGAAGCAAGGATGGTTTGTCCTTTGTTTTGTCTTCCTCCCATTGCCCCCAACTGGTCTCCACAGATGCTGCCTGTCCCTGAGCCTGGTTCTGCTGGAGGTTTCTTCCTGTTAAAAGGGAGTTTTTCCTTCCCACTGTCGCCAAATGCTTGCTCATGGGGGGTTGTTTGATAGGGATGATCTCTGTAGAGTCTTTATCTTACAATATAAAATGCATTGAGGTTGTGATTTGGCGCTATATAAATACAACAGAATTGAATTCAACTATGATAAGTACATGGAGTATGTTTTTTTTATGTGATAATAATAATAATGGTTTAGATTTATATAGCGCTTTT